>NW_008346079.1:889618-958697 GCF_000622305.1 Nannospalax galili | reverse complement strand
TTGTCTTTTTGAAGCAGGGTCTCCCTGTAGTCCCAGCTGTCCTGGAACTCATTATGTAGAACAGGCTGGCACAGAGATCCGCCTGCCTCTGCCTCCCAAGTGCTGGGACTACACGTGTGCACCACCATGCCCGGCTCATTGCTGCTCTTTTTTAAAAAAAAGTTAAAAAAAATTATTTTCATTTTATGTGTATGAGTGTATTGCCTGCATGTGTGTAAGTACACCCATGTCGTGCAGTACCTGAGGAGGTCAGAAGACAGCATTGGGTCTCCTGGAATTGGTGTTACAGACAGCTGTTAGTTGCCATATGGGTACTGGGAATTGAACCCAGATCCTCTGCAAGAGCAGCTAATGCTCTTAACCGCTGAGCCACCTCTCTAGCCCTGGGCCTTTGCTGTTCTTGCAGAGGACACAAATTCGGTTCTCACATAACTGCTGCTCCAGAGGATCTGGTGCCCTCTTCTGGCCTCTGTAGGAATACACTAACACACACACAAATAAAAATAGTCTAGCAAACGAGCACTCTGGCATCTCCCTACATAGAGGCAAAGCTGGGTAGCCGAACTGTGAGGATACAGGAGAGCGTGGATCCTGCGCGTTCCCTGACAGGGTGGGGACAGGATCAACACTGAGGAACAACTCACAGTGCGGGGGACAAGCATCTGTTCTGGCTCTTCCCTGAACAGTGCATTTCTAGCAGAGTATCTGTATATAGTAAACACATGATACTTTGTTAGACAGGGTCTCCCTGTAGCCCCGGCTGGCCTGGAACTCACTATGTAGACCAGGCTGGCCTTGATCTCTCAGAGATCCACCTGCCTCTGCCTCCTCAGTGCTGGGATTAAAGACCTGCACCAAAAGCTGGGCTTACCAGTGCTTTCTGCCACATGGTTTCTGAATTTAAACCACCTAACACCACAGAAATGTGCTAAACAGGCTGGAACTGATGGGTGAGCATCAGAGGCACGCAGTTCCTCCTCTCACCCTCCTGACCTCCGGGTCTGGTTTCAAAGACCCTGTGGGCTTCCCTGACCAAGTCCTTGATCTCCCCCCATCCCCAGCCCCTCCAGGCCTTGGAGGCCCCTGCACTGTGTTCTGCGTAGAGTACTCCTTGGTTCAGACTCGGTATTTCAGCTCTGAGGGGCATTTCCTGACCATTTTACCCCAGCCTGAAAATACTGTCTGCCATCCTTCACAGCCCAGTTTGCACTTGAAATCATCTTGGTTGTCTTTGGTCTGCCTTCCCTTCTAGAAATGACAGCAACTGGACTTGGTTCAGCACCCTGAAGTTCATGTGGGCACTGGGTAGGTGCTCAGCACTATGAGGGCACCGATGGGAAGGCACAATGACAAGGGACACACCAGAGACCCCTTTAGAGAAAGTCTGTAGGTTTATTGACAGTCACAGTCACAGCTGTACATGGTAGGTCATTCTTCATGAAGCTTGTTTCTCCAGGCAGGAGAGGGGGTGGTCTTGGGCTTTTCCCCATGGAACTCCTGCAGCTCCTGGGGAGCCCAGCCTTCAAGCTAGTCACAGAGCGAAGAAGACCTTGTTGAACCAAAGCCTTGTTTGGAGTGCACACTAAGACCGTATCACCTGGGACCCCATGGTAGCAGCGGGGACTAACTCGGCGTCAATCCTGAACTGAAATACGACTTGGATTTGTCAGAGAGCATCAGTGGAAAGCAGTGAGGAGGAGGACAGAACTGCACTGTCCCTCTTCTACATCCAGGCTTTAGAAAACACTACAAACGTGTGGCCTCCCGACAAGGACAGGAGTTTGAGAGTCCCAGTTACGACTGTGAAGTGTGGTGGTGTTCTGAGAGGCAGAGACAGAACCACCGGGGTGCGGGGAGGAAATGTGACAGGCAGGAGGTCTGAAGAGGAGCTGTGAGGAAAACACTGTAGACCCACGTGCGGCATCTCTTGCCTGTCCTAAGGCCATGTTCCCCCGACCCATCAGATGTCCCTGCTTTGAGGGAGGACTCATCATCTCTGGCTGTTTCCAAAGCCAGAAGCTTACCACGTGGGAAGCTTACCACGCAAAGGGTTCTGCCTCACACCTGGGACATTCGATACTCCAAAATGTTTCTGGAACCTTCTAGAGTGAAAGGCTGCCTTTCTAGCTACACCATTTTGAGTTTCATCCTCCAAATAAAGCTTTGGAGCAAGAGAGGCCAGTCTGTCCCCTGGCTGGTGGCATGTTCTCCCTGTGACACACCTCAGGTCTCACGAGCTATGACCAGGGCTCAGCAGTTAGAAATTCTGAGGGAAGTTCAGAGGACACACCCACCCATGAAAGAGTGGAGACCCAAGCTGGCTGGGGGTGGCTGCGGCTGCCCCTGCCTCCCGCAGGACTCCTGGTGTGGAGGACAACAGGACTACCTGCATGGCTGGGGTGACCTGGAAACCCAGCAGCTGCTCTGATCACCTTGCCAGATGGTGAGGGACAGGCAGAGCACCCTGGGGTCAGCACGGGGCCCCTCACAGAGCTGCCAGGTCTCTGGAAGCTGGGGGGCCTGGGTCTCAGGTTCTGCTCTAATCCCAGTACCTCCCGCTTGCACTCAGACATGAAGAAAACAGTCAACCCATATGAACTGTACAAGTGCCCTCCCCACCCCCCTTTCTGTTTGTCTAGCAAGGCACTAGGAAGTGGTTCAAGTTTAGGGATCAGCTGTTCAGTTGCATTTTCTCTTTGTAAAAGGCACAGTTTTTATTGTAACAAAGCTGTACTGCCCTCTGATGATCCAGACTCCCCTATTTGTAATGCACATCCTTATTGGATTCTGGGAACCTCCTGTTTTGATTCCTTCCTGGCCAGACACATGTAAAGTAGACCACTCATCTTGAAAAGGATACCAGGAATCCAAAAGCAGGCTGTGCCTGTGAGGATAGAGGCTGTGTGGAAGTGTTCCTATGCCAGGCACTGGACTCCCCTGGAGGCTTGGGATTGCTTGCCCCTCCCACCATTGATAGCCTTGAGACAACATCTCAAAAGCAGATTCCCAGTTCTGCTCCCAGAGCCACGTCTCAGTTATTTCATCCGTACATGGCACTAGAGAGCTGCCCAGCTCTAGTTGGCACCCTGATTTCGAGTGTGTCCTGGACTAGCTGTTGAGGGCCACAGGCTATGAGATTCATTCTGCTTGAGACAATCCACAGCGGGCAGGTTCCTGTCTGAGGGCCTGTTAGGAGTCTGGCAAGGGGCTGGGGGTGGTGGTGGTGGTGGTGGTGATGGGAAAGTAGCTTCTGGCCCCACTGCAATGAGGCTGCAGCTGTGACAGTCAGAGACTGGGTTGCTCCAAAGCCTCTGGTCCCTGTTCCTTCCAGCCCTAGAGGTCACAAAAGGGCCTGTTAGGAGTCTGGCAAGGGGCTGGGGGTGGTGGTGGTGGTGGTGGTCATGGGAAAGTAGCTTCTCAATGAGGCTGCAGCTGTGACAGTCAGCGACTGGGTTGCTCCAAAGCCTCTGGTCCCTGTTCCTTCAAGCCCTAGAGGTCACAAACGTCCTGGGCTCAGGGCTGCCTGACTGATATGTGTGGCTGCTGCTTGAATCTCAGCCTCATATGCCAGCACGCCAGAGTCCAGTGGCACTTCCTGACTGGAGACAGAGCCACACAAGTCCAGAGTTCAGTGAGATCAGAACTATGAGGCAGTCAGAGACTGGCTGTGCTGCCCCCAGTGGACCCAGGAGGCCTCCAGCCTCACATGGGCAGGGAGCTGCCGAGGAGCTGCCAAGGAGAGACAGAGAGGGCCAGGGAAGCATGGGCTGGGGAGCTCTGATCAGCCTGCTCAGTCTACTTGGCCTTTTTCCAAGGCTAGCTGAACTAGCCCCAAAAAGCTGGTGGCTGGGTTGTCCTTATACTCAGAAAGCCCTGAAACTGGACGGGGCATTTGAAATGCCCAGAGCCAGGGAGACATCCTTTGCATCCAGGCTGCCGAGGAAGGTCAGGGGCCCCTTGCTGGAAGTGCTCAGTATAGAGCACTCTGAGGTCCCAGGTGTGGGCTCTCACTGTGAGCCCTGGACCAAGATGGAAGCTGGGCAGTCCTGGCAGTCCGTCCATCCCCTATGCCTACCCCGCAGTAAGGACAGGCCACAGGAGGGCTTTGCAGGGGCTGGCACATAGGCCAATGTCACATCTCTTTCTAGAGTAGTGCCTGGGAGCTGCCCTAGGGCTGAGTAACTTCACAGGGCTCTGGGCAAGAGGCTGCCCAGGTGTGCCCAATGTGACACTCAGGTGACATGCTGACAGGTTCTGGAGCTCTGCTGTGATGTCAGCAGACCCTGCCTTCTTGTGGGGCCCTTTGTAGGCTCTATTCTCTACACATGACACAGGTGCTTCAAGACTCCCCTGCCCCCAGCCATTAAGCCCAGCACCTTGGTGCCCACACAGGCCCCTTCTCCCTTGAGAGGAAGGCTTCATGGGCGCTGGAGGGGACCCGTGGGGCTTGCCGAGGGGCTGTGAGGGTTCAGTTTCTGTTGAATTTTTCCAAGACTGTGGAGTTGGTGTGTTCAAAGAGCCACTGCTGGGTGAGGGAGGATGGGTTGCAGGTGTTCATGAAGATCCTGTGGTCACTCTGGCTACAGTCCATGCAGCTATCAGTCACAGGGTGGTACAGGGTCTTGTCCTACAAGGCGGAGCAGGGAGTCAGGCAGACAGCACCAGGGATAACAAGACACCAGTCATGGTAGGCAACGAGGAGGCATGGCAGCCGCTTGGGACTCACGTCCCGCCGGCCCTGCTCCCTGCATGCAATCAGATGCGGCCCAGCATCCTCTGCCTTGTCATGGGCCCAACGTCACTTCCAGGCCAAGGCCCTCAGCACTGCCTGCTCCAATCAATGCCACTGGTTCCCTGTGAAGTGGCGTGGACCTCTCTCTCTCTCCGTCTCTCTCTGTCTCCCTGTAGCCCTGGCTGGCCTGGAACTCGCTATGTAAACCACGCCCACCTTGGCTTTCCTTTTCAAAGCTCGGTTGACATCTCTGGCTTCTTGCTCGTGCCTGGGCAATGGCAGGACAGGGTGGTGGAACACAGGGATGAGTGGGCGGGCTCTTTAAGAAGCAGGTAGGCACTGCCTTCCTTAAGACAACCCACCCACCAAGCCAGCGGGTAGTATGGCTCCTCCCCCTCCCCATCCTGCCCCCAACGCGCACCTTCCTGTACTTCCACAGCTGGTTGCCCTTCATGCTGTGGCAATCGTAGAGGGTGACTGGGCTGGTGCGGGAGACCGCGTCAAAGCAGAATTTCTTGGTGTGCTGAGGGTCTCCGGGCCGGATGTCCTCCCTCCAGGTGAAGGTAAAGACCTGAGCACATAGGGAGTCACTATAGGGACAGCAAAGCATGGGGAAGTCCCCTCTTGCTACATTGTCTTTGGTTTTTAATTAATTGATTATTGTGCCATGGTGTGTGTGTAGAGGTCACGGGAGAACTTGCTGGAGTTGGTTCTCCCCTTCAACCGTGGGTTCTGGGGTTGGAGCTCAGGTGGTCAGGCTTGCATGGCACCTTTACCTGATGAACCATCTCTCCAGCTAGCCCCCTTTAGTCACTTTATAAGAGGAAGAGACAGACTCAGGGAGCCAACTCCATCTGCCTCCTGGTGTGATGCCCTCCCTGAAGTCATGAACCCACAGGAAGGCCCTTGCTGGAGCTGGGAAGAGGCTGGGGCCAAAATCTAAGGCCTGTAGAACTGAGAACTGCAAGCTAAATAAACTTCTGTTCTTTATAAATTACTTAGCATGTGGCACTCAGTTACAGTAACAGAAACCAGAGAAAGAAAGCAGATCAGGCACTTGTACACACACACTCAGGACTTCTTAGTGACACCTAAAAGTTGTCTATTTGTTCTAAGCCATGTGGTGCATGTTTGTCAAACAGACCAGATGGATGGTGGTACCTGCTATGTGCAGGAATCCCCTTCCCCCTTCTCCAGGTGCTCAAGAAACCCCATGATTCGCAGCTGACAACTGTCACTCCTCATGGAGTGTGAGGACCCTGGCAGCCCCAGGGGTGGCCCTTACCTGTATGTTGTTCCAAGCAGCTTCCCCACGGACACAGCTCTCCAGCCTCAGTGGGGAGCCCAGGGTCCCGTGCTTTGTGTCTGTGCACAATCCCGTGCCCACGTTGCGAATCTGGTGGGGGAAAAGGGGAAGACCGACCACTAAGGCGCCTCAGGGCACCCTGTGGTGGTTTGAATGAAAGTGTCCCCCACAGGCTCCAAGTATTTGGACGTTTTGTCCCCAGATGGTGGTGCTGTTTTGGGAGGTTTTAGAAGGTGTGGCTATCCTGGAGGAAGCACGTCACTGGGGGTGGGCTTAGAGAGTTCTTAAGCCTTGCCAGATCTCCAGGTGCTCTCTTGGTTCCTGTGCCTGCGTGACGATGTGAGAGCTTAGCTTCTGCTACTCCTGCTCCAGCACCTCCAGACACCTTCCCTCCCTGCCATGATGGACTGTAATACCCCTGGAACCGTAAGCTCAAATAAATGCTTCCTGCTATAAATTGCTTGGGTCAGTGTTTCTATCACAGCAACAGAAAAGTGACTAATACACACCGCTGGGCCCTGCTGGGAGGGAAGGGACCAGGGCAGAGACGATGAAGACAGAATAGTGAACTGCCTTAAAGGCTGGTGGGAGGTCTTTGTGTCAGCGAGGGACAGGAATCCCAGAGGGTCCCCAGTGTGGCTGTGCCTGAGCCCACACCGAGAGAATCCTACCCAGCATCTTGGAATCCAATTTTACCTCCATTCCAGAGGCCTGAGGGACAGGCGGTCCAGGGATGGTAACTTGGAGAGTCTTAGAGATCACAAAATCTTTGCTGTCCACGGAGGACAGCAAAGTGTCAGGAGTTCAGCCCATCCCTACGCAAAAGAACAGCAGCAGCCCTGGCCCCCTCTCAGCCATGAAGGCTGGTGGGGTGGGATTTGGAGCTCTTGGCTGTAGATCTGAGCAGGACATAGGCCTCACCAAGAAGCACAGTAGAAACGTCTGAATTAGTCTCTCGGCAGCAGAGACTGGCTTAGCACAAAATCCTGAGTTTCCTCCCCAGCATCACAAACAAAAGAAAACAAAAACCAAACCAAACCTGGCAGAATGTCATAAAAAGGTAAAAGGTGAAATTCATGCCAACCCGGTTTTAATTCTTCTGTACGTACAACACTCAACAGCACACAAAACAAAACCAGAAAACAACAAAAAATCAGCCCCACAAGGACAGGGCCTGTGCTGGACAGCTTCAGTTGTCAACCTGGGTGTAGGGAGCCTCAACTGAGGAACTGTCTCCATTGGACTGGCCTGTGGCCATGTCTGTGGGACATCGTCTTGATTGTCGAGTGATGTGGGAGGGCCCAGCGTAGTGTGTGTGGTGCCATCCCTGCGCAGCTGTTGTATAAAAAAAACAGGCTGGGGGGGGGCGTCTAGAGAGATTGCTCAGTGGTTAGAGCGCTGGCTGCTTTTGCAGAAGACCCAGCTTCAATTCCCAGCACCCACATGGCGGCTAACAACAGTCCATAGACCCAGTTCCAGGGGATCCGAGGACCTCTTCTGGTCTCTGTAGGCATTTTACAACATGAGTGCACTTACATACCTGCAGGCATAACATTCATACACATAAAATAAAATAATAATAATAAAAAGAGCAGGCTGAGCACAGGCCAGAGGTGCAAGCCAGTAAGCAGCGTTCCTCCACGGTCTGTGCTCCAGGTTCCTGCCCTGAGCTCCTACCTTGGCTTCCCTTGATGATGGACTGTGCTGTAAGCAAATAAACCCTTTCCTCCCAAGCTGGTTTTGGTCAGTGTTTTGTCATAGCAATGGGAAGTAACTAAAACGGGGCCCAAGAGAGAATGTAACATTTAGATTTTCCTGGCATGTTTTTGGGAGTCTGTGCCCAGCCCTGTCCCTCCACACTCACTTCTCCCCATGCTGCAGCTGGGGGCTCCACAGGTGGATAGAACTTGGGCAGGTCCCAGGCGATGCTGGTCATAAACCACTTGAAGCTCTTGCAGTTAAGGGTGCTGCGGAGCTTTTTCTGGGCCACGACATCGCCGGCAGACAGGTGGCGGTACTCTGGCCGGCGCTGGTAGATGTATTCGGCGAATTCATCCATCCACACCTCAGCCACCCGCTTCAGGTTCTGGAGGTGAGAGGTGGGGGGAGGGTCAGGATTGCACCCCAGGTCAGGCTGTGGGGTGGAGGGGTCAGGATTGCACCCCAGGTCAGGCTGTGGGGTAGGGGGGGTCAGGATTGCACCCCAGGTCAGGCTGTGCTGCAAGGGGCCTGGAAAACCAGGGCATTTATCACAGACCTGGTCCCACACATGGTCAGGCCTTCTAGGCTGTGTAGTGACAGTTGGGTCAATGATGAGCACTGTATGAGAAGGTGTTCATGGGAGACCACTGCCTGTGGTGACTGTATGACATCCCTAGAGGACGAGGTCCGATGATACATCTCTCAGAGTACGTTCTTCCAAGTGACACGTGGCTATATCTCTATTTATTGTGTATGTATAGTGTATGATTGTGTGCATGTGTGGACACACAGATGTGCTCACCCATTCACATGCATGTGGAGGTCAGAGGTCAACATCTAGATGTCCTTCTCAATCAGTCACCTTTTAAATTTATCTCATTACATCATTTTAATTTATTTTGTGTGAAAGTGAACATGTGTGGATGTGCGAGTGCACGTGTGTGAATGTGTGAGTGTGAACGTGTATGGATGTGCGAGTGTGCACGTGTGTGGATGTGCGAGTGTGCACGTGTGTGGATGTGTGAGTGTGCATGCCATGGCACATGTATGGAGGTCAGATGACAACATGGAGGACTTGGTTCTCTCCCTCCACCACGTGAGTCCTGGATCTAACTCAGTCGTTTGACTTGGTGGCAGGTGCCTTTGCCCTGCGCCGTCTCACCAGCTCCTGCACCGCACCGTCTCACCAGCTCCTGCACCTTATTTTCTGAGACAGGGTCTCTTACTGAACCTGGTGCTCACTGATTTGGCTAGCCTGGCTGGCCAGTGAGCCTCGGGGATCTGCCTGTCTCTGCAGCCCCTTCTTTCCCCGCAGCACTGGGGTTCCAGCATGTAGGTGCTGGGGACCCACACTCAGTCCTCATACAGAGCCAACACTACCCACCGAGCCATCTCCCAGGACCCTCTATTTATTACTGTGATCATTTAATGACTATGGTTCTTAAAAATTTTTATTTTATTTTACATGTATGAGTGTTATGCCTGCATGTGTGTAAGTCACTCATGTCGTGCAGTGTCCTTGGAGGACAGAAGAGGCCGTTGGATCCCCTGGAACTGGAGTTACAGGCATTTGTTAGCTGCCATGTGGGTGCTAGGAATTGAACCCAGGTCCTCTGTAAGACCAAGCAGTGCTCTTAACTGCTGAGCCATCTCTCCAGCCCCACAAAGACAGATTTTCTTAATTTGCCTTTTTGAGACAGGGTCTCCCTGCAGCCTCAGCTAACCTGGAACTCACTATGTAGACCAGGCTGGCCTTGATCTCACAGAGATCTGCTTGCCTCTGTCTCCTGAGTGCTGGGACTACAGGCGTGCGTCACCACGCCCGGCTGATTATAGTTTTTTTGAGACAGGGCTGTATTCAAGTTTGAGCTAGCCTCAAATTTGCTAAATATCTGAAGATGACCTTGAACTTCTGATCCTCCTGCCTCCATCTCCTAAGTCTTGGGATCACAGGTTGGTGCCACGATGCCTACCTTGCGCGCTCTCTCTCTCTCTCTCTATATATATTTTGAGGCAGGGTATCCCATAGCCCAGGCTAGCCTCAAAGTCACTGTGTGGTAGACTGACCTTGAACTCCCAATTCTCCTGTCTCCAGGGTGCCCTCTATCACTCTCCACCCTATTCCTTTGAGACAAGGTCTCCCACTGAGACTGGAGCTAGGCAGGGGACCAGCAAGCCCCAGAGACCCTCCTGCCTCTGCCCATCCATCCCCAGGCTGTTACAGGCACAAGGGTTCAGTCTGGCTTGTTATGTGGGTGCTGGAATCCAAACTCAGATCCTCATGCTTGTGCAGCCAGGCACTCTTTTAAAAACTATTTTATTATTTTAATTTTCTTGTGTATGAGTGTATTGCCTGCATGTATGTAAGCACACCCATGTCATGCAATGCCTGCAGAGATCAGAAGAGGGTGTCAGATTCCCTGAAACTGGAGTTACAGATGATTGCTAGCCGCCATGTGGGTGCTGGGAACTGAACCCAGGTCCTCTGCAGGAGCAGCCAGTGCTCGTAACTGCCGAGTTATCTCTCCAGCCCGCACCAAGGCACTCTTACCCAACCAGTCATCTCTTCAGCTCTGCAAAGCCAACCCAAGTTGGGGATCTGTCATTTTCAACCAAGAATTCTGACCAATTTCCATGATAAAAGTAATGTGCACCCCAAAGGTCTAATCCCAGTAGTAGGCAGGATTTCTAACAAGCCCTTTATTATAAAGCCAAAGGACGGTTGATTAGAAAACCAACCACCAGTGGCAATCAGAGGCCCCTGATAAGGAGACAGCCTGCAGGTCTGGAAGATCGAAGCCTTGCGTGATAACCGTGAGAAAATTCTGCTTTCGGAAGCAGTGTAGACTCCGGGCAGAACTTCAAAGCACACTCAGGATTCAGGGGCTGTTCCTGCTTGGAAATCTCTTCCTGTAGCCTCTGGCTGTTGCCAGGGGCCGATCTGTCCCCCCCAGGACACATACATGTAACTGGGCAGTCTTGATCCCTGTCCTGAAGTTAATCTGGATTTTCTTCTGAAGGCTTTAGGCTGTAACCAGTTATTCTCACCTAGGTGTGAAGGACTGCTCTAGGAGGGGATGGTATCGCAGGGCTAGCAAATGTTCAAGTATTTTCTTGTGGAGATTTGAGCTCTGCACACCAGATGGTCTCAAGGCTGAGAGCCATAAAACAGCCAGAGATGCTATGTAAATGAGGGGGAGTGGCTACGCACCAATAAAACTTTATGATGCTGCCATTTGATTTTCCTGTATCACAAATTCTTTTGATTCCCCCCACCTGTTTGAAACTGTGAAAAGCATCCTTAGCTCTTGAGCCACACAGAAAGTCACTGTCTCTGTACAGGGAAGTGAAGGGAAGGAAGCCATTCACAGGTACAGGGACCCTGCCCTATGGTGGGACTCAGACTGGGACCTCAGAGACAGTGAGCCCAGTGCAGAGAGTTACTGCCACCAGGTGCCAGTGCAGCAAAGGCTATGATTCATTTCAAACTGCGCCTGGTGGAAGTGGAAGGCCCCAGAGCCTGTGTACCAGGAACATTCTGGAACACAGAACTCTTCTTCCCTGGCTTAGCCATCAAGACCTTTGGCTTATTATCTGCATGTTTGTTTGTTTTTCTTTTCTTTTCTTTTTTTTGTGTATATACATGTGTGCAGGTGTGCATACCCATGTAGAGGCCAGAGATCCATGTTAAGTGCTTTCCTCCATAATTTCGCACTTTGTTTTTTGACAGCGGGTATCTCAATGAACTTGAAATTCACTAACTCTGCTAGACCACCTGCCTAGCCAGCAGGCCCTGGGGACGCCCCCCATCTCTGCCTCCACAGTGCAGAGCCATTGTACTGGCTTTTATGTGGGGACTGGGGATCCAAACTCAGGTCCTCACACTTGCAAAGCAAACACTTTACCCATGAATCATCTTCCTAGCCTTGTGTGTTTCTTTTGAGACAAGGTCTTGCTCTGTAGCCCAGGCTGGCCCCAAAGTCATAGTAATCCTCCTGCCTCAGTCTCCCCAACAGCTGTGCTGCACATCTGGTTCTATTGAAATCACCAATGCATGGCTGTATTTTCTAGACATGGTAGAGCATGCCATTTCTCCCAGACACTGGCCTTTGGCATAGCTGACGAGACCCAATGGGAGGACTTTCCAGTTGCCAGTTGCTTCTTAAACAAAAAATTATATTAGCCGGGCATGGTCGTGCACGCCTTTAGTCCCAGCATTCAGGAGGCAGAGGCAGGTGGATCTCTGTGAATTCAAGACCAGCCTGGTCTATAACAGGGAGTTCTAGGCCAGCCACAATGACATAGTGAGATCTTGTCTCAAGAAACAAAAACGACAAACAAAATCACTATAGTTGAGAGAGAGAGAGAGAGAGACAGAGACAGCACAGAGGCCAGAGGACAGCTTGTGGGAACTGGCTCTTTCCTGCTGCTACGAGGGTCCTCAGGACTGAACTCATGCTGTCAGGCTTGGCAGCAGGTACCTTTACGTGCGGAGCCATCCCACTGGCTGCAGTGACTTCCAAGATGTCTCCCTTGTTAGGGGTCTGAAAGGCCTTCAGGGTTCATATGCCTTCATATGCCCCTTAACCCCTCTCCTCTGGCTGCAGGACACCTCTCTGTGCCTCAGTTACAGACCAGCCTGTACTTGGCCTAGAGGTGGGAGTGTCGTGTGGCAGCACACAGGCTCTCTTGGTACCGCCGGAACCCCCAAGTGTTGTTCTGGGAGCTAGGGCTCTAGAACGCTTTAGATTTGGTTGTTAATATACTGGGCCAACTTTTTGTTTTGAGGGACAGGATCTTGCTATGCAGCCTGGGCTGGCCTTGAATTCGCCATCACCCTGCCTCACCTCCCCGAGTGCCGGGAAGACTAAACAGTTTGCATCTGACCTGCAACCGAATGACGGCTGTGAGCAGATGCAATGGAAGCTGGCACCTGAAACAGAGCCAGAAAGGGGCAGCTGGGCCCACAGGGAGGAGGTGGGATGCTACCTGGGCTGGTCCATGTCAAACGCAGGACCTGACAGTCATCCAAGGGCATTAATGCTCAAACAGGACTTGTATGAGACACAGAAGCTTCATGCTCAGCCTCAGCTGTTAACAGAGATGCTGCCACTTAACGCTAGTCTCAATGACAGAAGCCACCGTTCAGGGCATGGTTCCCAGGCGCCTGTCAGATTCAAGGAAGTCTGGGTTGGGGTCTGAGTTATTTAATGTCTCTGTTTCACTCTCCGTAACTGTGGAGAATAAAACCCGGGAGAGGAAGATCAGTGTGCTTGCTGCTCTGCAGGACGCCAGGCTGGAAGGAAGGTTTCTAGGGAGTCACCACAGCCTTCCAAACGCTCCTCTCTGGCTGGTGGGCAGGAGGTGGTGTGGATTCTGGGTCCTGCCTGGCATTCCTTGGGGAAGGCCAAGGGCATCTCAGATGATTACTGCCTTTGTGTGGGCCTAATCTGGTACCCAGAGCTCTGCCAAGGGGCAGTCCAAAGCGCAGTGGGCCTGGAGGCTGTCCTTAGAGACACTGGACACTAGAGGGTGCTGCTGGCCACCTTCAAGGCCTTGTCTGGGCTCTGCAGCAGAATCCTCGCTTGCAAAGCCTGGGAAGGCAGACAGCAGTTGGGGAACCCAGGATGATAGGAGTCGGGGTACTGAGCTAGATGGTCCCCGAAGCCCCTTTGTCAGAGTGTGCCTGGGCCCTGACCTTTCCTGTGCCCAAGCTGTGTGGTGGCTTTCGCCGTGGCATCAGCCTTCGCTTTTCTTTTGAGGTCACTTTGATTTTTTTTCCAAGATATTTAATGCCCCCATCTCCCTCCCCTAACCCCCTTCTCCCCATCCCAGCCCTTTACATTGGATTTCACTTGGAGATCGGCTAGCAGCTACTTAGCCTGGAGCCCAGGGTTGTCTCCAGCCCCCCAGAAAGCCCCCACCTTACCCGGGCCAGGCTAATTCCAGCAGGGACTTTGTAGGGCACATACTTCCTGTAGATGTGGCCCACCCTGGAGCAGGGAATGTCCTCCATGCGGCCCCCACACATCCACACCTGCGGGGAGAGAAGAGAGGTGATGGGCCTGTCTCTGCATCCCCACCCCCTCGAAGGCCAGCACATCCCGATCTTCTGAAGCCAAAGCACAGCATAATGGCGATTCAAATACAGCAAAGACGCTGCAGTGGGGAGAGCTGACAGTCACAGCAGCCTGGCACTCCATACAGGGCCCACTGTGGACATAGGGAAGAGAAGCCAAGGGACGGGCAGACGCTGTGGTGGGGCTAGAACAAAAAAACCTCGAGCATGACATGGCCACTGCCTTCCCGAACCCACAGCAGCTGTGGTAACCTGTGCAAGATGTCCAACGATACAAGGATGGCGCTGCTCATGGAATGCTGTGGGTATAGGCCTGGGCCGGTAACGGTCCACATTCCAGGCCACCGGGGCTTTGGCCATGGAGGGACCAGCGTAGGACACTGATGACCCCAGTTCTGCACAGAGCCTTTGCTGCCTTGATCCGCCTGGTGGGTGCCGGAGGCTGGGCTTCATTGAAGTTCCACTGTTTTGGGCTCTTGCAGCGGTCCTGCATGGATGCAGGATGCACGCTGTCTCCACATGCAGTTAGTGGAGTTCTGTGTGGAGCAATGAAGTTCTGTTCTGATTGTGGGTGAGAGGAAAGCCCTGGCAAGTCAACCCAACGCAACAGTGATCTCAAGACAATGAGTTCCGGCCAAGTTTAGTTTTAAAGTAAAAGATATTGATCACAGTGACTGTCCCCTCAGAAAGGGGTGACAGGGAAGCATGATCCCACCAGGTGGCTATGTCTGCTCGTTGCCAGGCCCTGTTTTGCCTTTCGTAGAGGTGGCGCTGAGCTTGTGAGGACACGTTGCCCTGCTCTGGTTTTGAAGGTCTTCCAGGCAGCTGACCAGGTCAGTGGCCAGCTCCCCTCACTTTCGCACCAGCCAAGGCTGTTCCAAGCTTTGCCTGGCTAGGGTGCCTTCCACTGTGCGAACAGGTGACCAAGTTCCAAAGCCCTCTCTCTGCTCAAACCTCCAGTTCCTTTAGCCCTGTCTGCACTGGCTGCCGCCTAGAGGATCCTGAGGAACCACCAGCCTGAAGGACACAGGACATGGGGTGTCCTTGCTCTGCCAGGAGGCTCGAGGCAGCAAAGATGTTCCCAGAGCTCAGGATTATCTGCTACTTCAGGAGGACCTGGCTTCAGGCGCTGGGCTTACTCCCTGGACCCCCGCCCAGAATGGAGGCGCTGGCGGCCAACTCAACATGAGAGTTCCTTCCCTTCAGACTGCTGCTGGCTACTGAGTCCACCGGGCACCCTGCTTGGACTACCCATTCTTGGCATCACCCAGGACGCCAGCATGTCCGAGGTGTTCCCTGGGGCGTCTTCTCTCATCTCTCTCTTGTGTTCTGGCCCGATGCTCCCATAGCTGCTTCCTGACCTCGGCTACCTTCCAACACTGTGCAGATCTTGGATCTCAGCAGGGGCTCCCTCCCCCCCCTTGCCCACACAGCACATGGTGGGATTTCTTCTTTGCTTTTGTCTGAAGCACAGTAACTGTCTGCATGGATGAGTGTTGGCTGTGGTCCTCCTGCAGTGGGCTTGGCGGTCTCTGCCTGTCAGTACTCCTACTGTGTGGGGGACTGTCCGCCTACCTGTTCTTCCCGGGGCTGGTGACCAGCTAGCCAGCTGCAGTCCTTACCCTTGTGGGTGCTGAGGCTGAGGATATTTCTGTTTGTTTTTGAGAAAGGATCTCATGTAGCTCAGGCTGCCTTGAGCTCACTATTGAGGATGATCTTTTTCTTTGGATTTTTTCTTATTTCTTATTTTTACTTTATGTGTATTAGTGTCTTGCATGCATGCAAGTGTGCACATATCATGCAATGCCCTCAGAGGTCAGAAGAGGGCATCGGATCCCCTGGAACTGGAGTTACAGTTGTTAGCCACCATGTGGGTGCTGGGAATTGAACCTGGGTCTTCTGCAAGAGCAGCCAGTGCTCTAATTCCTGAGCCATCTCTCCAGCCCCATCTGAGGATGATATTGAATTTCTCATCTGCGAGTCTTCATCTCCTAAGTGCTGGAACCATAAGAATGTGCCACTATGCCTAGCTCATGGGTACGCGTGTGTGTGCGGGTGTGTGAATATGTGCAGAGGTCAGAGGTTAATCTTGGGTGTCATTCCTCAGGTGCCATCTACTATTTTGACACTGGCCTGGGGCTTGCCAAGTAGTCTAGGCTAGCTGGCCAGAGAGCACCAGGGATCCTCCTGTCTCTGCCTCGCCAGTGCTGGCATTATAGGTACACACCACCATGCCCATCTTTGTTATTTTGCAACAAGATCTCCTGTAGCCCGGCTGGCCTTAAACTCCCCATCTGCCAGCCTTTACTTTCCGAGTGCTGAGATTACATGAGATTACAGGTGTGCACCACCCCACATGGCTCATGGGTATGCTCATGGTCATGATGCAGTGAGGCTCTGGGATGGGGGCCACAGGAGAAAACTGCAGCTGCCAGTGGCCCCTCTGTAACCAGTCAAGAGGGCCCTATAGGCCTGTAGCAGCCGCCAGCATGGGGGAGGGCCATGTGGAGAGGGACGGCCACCTGTTGGAAACCTGGGCTTGGTCTTGCTGCAGACACATTCCCCGATTCTTGGCGACTCCAGCGTAAGATGGTTTTCTGTTCCTTTCCGTGTGAAAGTCCTTTCCAGCCTTCTGCATCCTCCACGCAGAGTCTGCGTGGAGGGTGTCTCACCTGCTGGATTTGTCAGTGGCCCCCAGTGCCTGGCACCAGGCTTTGTCTGTGACAGGCGCACCGTCTGTCCTTGCAGGATTCTGGAGGGGCAAGTGAATGAAGCGACCCAGTGGGTGTGGGGACAGGAGGATGGCTGAAAGAGGGCGAGTTGCTCCTGTGGGCAGGCCCTGGATCCGGTGTCGTTTTGCTTGTGGTAACTTAGCCAAGAGAGTAGCCACTGGCTGAAGCAGATGGTGTCATTCTGTCCTGGGTGAAGGCCTCAGTCCCATCGCTCTCTGGCTGGATCCTGGCTTCATGCTGCCTTGGGTGAAATGGGACAGACACAGGAGGCCAGAGCATGTCACTACCATGGTTCTGTTCCTCACCTCTGTCTTAGGACAACTCTCAACTGGAAAGATGGAATCTCAGGACTGAGATCAGGGTGGGGTCGGGGACACACTCCTTCCTGGGAGAGACAGCCAGAGGCCTAGGACGGCATCCTGAGGTGCCGGGCTGCAGGGGCCAAGGCAGGTCCCAGTCCCCAGGCTTGGCTCTGTCTCAGTCAATCACGCTGTCTTCAATCCCTGCCTCCATCTCGGCATGGCACCTCTCACTTCAGAGGCCTGCAGAAGTCAAGTCCTTCCCCAGCTGACCCCTATCCTGGCTCCAGGAGGGCCAGAGGCTGCAGCTGGCTTTGGGCTGGGCAAGAAACCATCAGGTCAAGGAGACTCAAGGAGTCTCTTGCAGGTGAGGGAGACAGAGCCCCTTTTACTGGGCTGCTGGGGAGCTCCAGGAGACACAGCATAGAGAGGGAGTCATAGCAGACTGCCTGGACCCCTGTGAGAGGGGTGGGTCTCTGCACCAAGCCTGGCACATCTGGGAACTGCGGCAATGTTGGGTCTTTAAGCCTTTTACATATGTTACGTTGATTTGGGTTTGCTCATTTGTACAAGAGTTCCATTGAATGATGGGGTCAGAGGGGAGGGGGGGAGGTGGAAAGAGAGGAGAAGCTGGTGGGAGACGGAGCTACGGAGCCCAAGATTTAGCCAGCCTAAAGCTGACAAGATGCCTACCTCCAAGCAGGGGGCCGACTCAGTGAGTTCTGGGAAACAGAGGCCTGTTAGGGTCAGGGACAAGGAGACACACGGCACCAGTGACTGTTCCAGAGGTTCTAGGGACTTGGGAAGGTTTCAGTTTTATTTTGGGATGGGTCTCATGCAGCACAGGCTGGCCTTGAACTCCAGATTCTCCTGTTTCCCAAATGCTGGGAACACAGGCACGCACCACTAAATTCTGGGGATTGAACCCAGAGCCTCGTGCATGCTAGACACACACTCTACCGACTGAGCTATATCCTTAGCCCTCCCCTCCCCTTCCCTTCTCTCTGTCTCTCTCTCTGTTTCTTTCTTGGGAGACAGAGTGTTGCTATTATGCAGCCCAGACTAGCCTCAAACTCACAGCAATCTGCCTGCCTCAGCCTCTGAATACTGAGACTACAATCGTGTGCCACCACGCCTGACCATTCATCAGTGGTGACACAGATATTGTGTGTGTGTGTGTGTGTGTGTGTGTGTGTGATAGTAACTCACAAATGCTATGTAAGCGCTCTGCAAATGAGCTATGTCCTCAGCCCTGGAATGTCTTTTCTGGAACTTTCCCACCAGGAGAAACAGGCCTGGTCTGGAATTAGAGCCAGACTATTAATCTGTCAGGCCTGATGGGACAGATAGATTCATCTTAATTTCTGGAAATACACTGGTGACTTTCAAGTCACTGTCTTCTCCATCACTACGAAGAAGGGAGTCTCAGCAGAGATTAATCAGAGGGTGTCTGGCCCTTGGGAGAGGCCCAGCCCCGACTAAGGCAGAGCTGCATGTTCATTGAGGCACTGAGGCAGATGGATGGGCCTCTCTTGGCCCTCAGCTTGGAACACTGCACCTGCAGGTGGGCTGTCCTGGCTCCAGGAAACCCAGTTCTCAAGCCAGGAGAGAAAGCTGAAGGAGGAACTCCTCCCTTCCAGAGCCCAAGGCCCCTCATTACACCAGCTCATTTCCCCTGGAGAGTGACCAACATAATTGGATCAGATGGAATTCGAGCCAGCCTCCTCCCCAAGCCTCCAGCATGGCTTCATTACTGAGCCTTTTGTAAATAAACTGTGTCGAGGAAGAAGAAAACACATTTGTTCTGCCGTGATTGCCTGATGAGTGACATTAGATGGGTCTTTCAAACACACGGAATCAAATGAAATCATTTCGGGTTTAGAAATCCCTTTGTGACCAGTTTGCTGTTTTCCACAGTGGGAGTTTCTGGAGAGCCAAAGAGCCGGGAACTTGGAGCAGGCTCTGGCCATGACACAGCTGTGCTGAGTAGTCAAGCAACAGATATTTGCTAAGCGCCTTCCCATGCCAGGCAGTGCTGCAGATGTAGCACCGAGTGGGGCACAAGTGATCCCTGCACCACTGGTGTGCTGGATGCATTAGTGTCAACTTGACACACCTGGGTGGAAGGAGCCTCAATTGGGGAATTGCCTCCATAGGACTGGTCTGTGGCCATGCCTGTGGGGCATCTTCTTGACTGCTGAGTGGTGTGGGAGGGCCCAGCCCACTGTGGGTGGTGCCACCCCTAGGCAGGTTGTCCTGTGTTGGATAAGAAAGCAGGCTGAGCAGGGGCCAGGGAAACAAGCCAGTAAGCAGCGTTTCTCCATGGCCTGTGCTCCAGCTCCAGCCTCCAGGTTCCTGTCCTGAGTTCCTACCTTGGGCTCCCTGATGAACTGTGACCTGGGAAATGTAAGACAAATAAACCCTTTCCTCCCCAAGTTGGTAGTGGTCAGAGTGTTTTGTCACAGCAATGGAGAAACAAACTAGGACAGAAATTGGTACCAGAGGGTGGGATATTGCTGTGATAGATATTGCTGTGACACCTGACCTTGGTGTTTTGGGGAGGACTGTGGAAGTGTTTGGAACTTTGGGCTGGAAAAGCCATTGCGTGCTCAGAGTTTGTTGCTGTGGAGCTTGGAACAGTTATGCTGAAACAGTTGTAGACGATGGAGGCCTGGCTTGTAAAGCTTCAAAGGGAAGCGGAGACTATCAGGGCTGTTCGTGTGAGATTTTTGGATTGGGAATCTGTGGGTTCTGGTCGGCTGGGGCTGAAGAATCAGCTGTAAGAGACCAGAACCTGAAGCAAAGCCTTTGCTTTACTGGATCAATTGATGCTGGTTAACTGGGGCTGAAAAATCAGCTGTAAGTAACAAGAGACCAGCATCACTGTGGTGGAATCTTCTGGGAGGTATTTCCTCAGGGTCAGCACACAGAGGGGACCCGCACCTCTATTTCAAGCTGGAAGCAGGACTTGGTAATGTGTAAGAGTCTCCTGCATGGTTCTGGTACTAAAAGCGTGAAGAGGTCACAGAGAGCAGCTGAGGCTTGGCACTCTGAGAGGCCAGGAAAGGCCATAGGTGAAAGTGCAGCTTCAGTTGCAGCGAAGACCCCAGGATTGAAGGGGTCATGGAGAGAATCTGAGGCTTTGCACCCCAAGAGGCAAGAAGAAGCCATTGGTGAAGGTGTAGCCTCAGTTTCAGTGGAGACCCCAGCTTTTCGGAGATGCCGGGACCATGGGACGACCACCAAAGACAGCAGTAGGTGTGGAATGGAGCTGGCCTGGGTCTGCGAGATGAGCTGTGTGTGCTGTGGATGGCAGAGTCAGAGCAGTGGAGCTGCCAGAACCCTTTGGATCCCAGAAGATCGTGAGTGAATCCCAGATGTCCAGCCTTGAGCTATTTTGCTGGATTTTGGTTTTGCTTAGGTGTGCCCGATTCTTCCCTTTGAAATAAGACAGTACTTGTTTTGGATTTTACAGGAGTCCCCAGTTAAGAGACTATTAAAAGAGACTGTGGACTTTTAAGTGTTTGGATTTTTTAAGGACTGTGGGGCTTTTAAGGTTTTACTGTCTTTTGTTGTGATATTAATGTTAACATCATATCTTGGGGATAAGAATTGGAAAGATTGTGGTTTAATAGTGATGTTTGTATGTCAAGTTGACAAGGGGTTAAATTGTGCTGGATGCATTAGTGATAGCTTGACACACCTGGGTTGAGGGAGCCTCAATTGGGGAATTGCCTCCATTGGACTGGCCTGTGGCCATGTCTGTGGGCATCTTCTTGATTGTTGAGTGATGTGGGAGGGCCCAGCCCACTGTGGGTGGTGCCACCCCTGGGCAGGAGGGTCTGTGTTGCATAAGAAAGCAGTCTGAGCATGGGCCAGAGGAGCAAGTCAGTAAGCAGTGTTCCTCCACGGCCTATGTTCCAGCTCCTGCCTCCAGGTTCCTGCCCTGAAGTTCCTACCTTGGGCTCCCTGATAAACAGTGACCTGGGAGATGTAAGATAAATAAACCCTTTCCTCCCCAAGTTGGTATTGGTCAGAGTGTTTTGTCACAGCAGTGTAGAAACAAACTAGGACACCTGGCACCTGGTGAGAACTCCCAACTCAGATGACTCTGTTTCCGGGCACAAATTTGGAAGCATGCTTCATGAATCAATGTCTGGTACACAGATTGTTGACTGAAGTTGAAACTTCTGATTCTATGCATGAGATTTCGCTGAACTCATGGAATGTTGTATTTTCAAAATTCAATTGCATGGGATAGGAATTGCATGGGATTTGACCTTTGCGTGCTCATTCACCAAATCTGCGCCCATGGCAGACAGCACTAATCAATCTCTGTTTGTGACGAGCTTGGATGAAGCCTCAGAATGTATATCAGCACAGCCCCTACCAGTGGGCCAAAGGTGTCAGGAAAAAGCTTATTTGCTTTCTTTTTTTTTAATTTAAAGATTTTAATTAAAAAAAATGATGTGTGTGTGTGAGTGTGGATTTGTGCACATGAATGCAAGTACCCAAGAAGGCCAGAAGAGGGCGTTTTATTCCCCTGGAGCTGGAGTTACAAATGGTTGTGAGCTGGGATCTGAACTCAGGTCCTCTATAAGAGCAGTAGATGCTCTTACCTGCTGAGCCACCTCTCCTGCCCTCCATTGCTACTTCTGACTTAAATCGCTATTCATTCCATTCACTAAAAGCTTAAGGAATAAACCCCAGGAAGGGCAAAAATCGACGGGAAGGGGCCAAGCGCAGCCAACCATTAGGCTCATCGCTCTGAACCGCTTTGTCCGCTGTTCCAACGAGAGGCCTGCACCACTCGGCTGGGCCGGTATGTGGGCTTTGGGGCCAGCAGGCTTGGGTTCAGGCCCTGGCCTGGACTCCACAGACTTGTGGTCTGAGCCCTACTTTTCCCCCTCTGAAGGGTACAACAATGACCTCATCCTCACAGGTAGCTGTGGGTATTTTACAGGCCAACACGTGTGAAGGCCTGGGGGCGGCATCTCGTGAGGTCCAACCAGGGCTGGAGTTGAGCTCCTTCCTACCTCCTCCTCCAGTGGGTACGCTGTTCCTACACATCTTTTCTGACTGGTTGATGCCACTGTAGTTGCTAAATATTCTGGGCATTACCCTCAGTATCAACATTAATTTTATTTGTGGGCTGGTCCTCTCAAGGGAGCTGGTGTCAGAGACCTGGAGGTTGAAGCAGACACAGCCTGCTCCTTTACACCACTGTGCTGTTTGGGAAGAATTCTAGGTGGCGGTTTTTTTTGCTACTCATGCATTTGTGCTCCTGGTTCTGAACCACTGACCAGCTCTGCAGATGGTATTGGCATATTGATCATGCTCTTCTGGACCATTAGTAAAAAGCCTCTACCAAGCACGGTCTCCATAATTCTCCCAGCAACGCTGAGTGCTGAAGTCTCACCGACCTCACTGTAAGGAAGCTCAAGTTGAAGCTCAGTGAGGGGAGATGTCTGCTCAAAGTGGCAGATCTAAGACATGGCACTGGCCACCAGGGTCTGGCCCTGAAGTCTTCACCACTGTCTGACAGCAGATCACTGTATTTGAGCTTGATGCCCAAACCCAGGTCAGCTTGGCGGCTGGCCATCCCTTGTGGGCTGAGGATTTGTCAGTCGGGGGCTGGTCATGTTGAATCATGGTTCTGTTGTCATATGTGCGCATATAGGTGCATGGTGTATGTGTGGGTTCTGGGGTTGGAACTCGGGTGGCCAGGTTTGTTGGTAAGCACCTTTACCCGCTGAGCTGTCTCACTGGCCCTGGATACTGGTTCTGATGGACCACAAGGACACAGGACAAGCTACCTTCCCTCTTACAAGGGGAGGGCACCTCTTCACCTGGGACCAGGTCAGAACCCCACAAACAGAGGAGAATGTGGGCTCACATTAGTAGTTGTTAACTAGTCATTCCTTTCATCTTTAGCAATGTCTGTGGTGGTCCAGGCTCTGTGCTGAGCCACTTTCTGGTCACAGTTACCTTCCTAGGTCCTGTGCTGTGTGTGTGTGTGTGGGGGTGGGGGTTACTGGTCTCATTCTTTTTCTTCAGCTGAGGAAGGAACCCTGGCGAGGTACCCTAAACCACTTCCTGTCTCCATGAGAAGAGCTTTTACCCAAGTGGTCTCTGCTCTGACAGACACAACAGGAAAGACTTCAGAGAATGGCTACATAGGCCAGCCCAGACTCTGTGAGGCCACATGGCTGTCCTCAGCACAGCTCCAGCCTCGGCCTCATGCCTAGGCCTGCCGGCCTTTCCCCTTCCCTGTGCTGGCCTGCTGAGTGCCTGAGTCACACACTCACCATCTTGACTGGAAGCACAGCCAGCCAGAGCTGTGGTTGAGACCAGTCTTTGACAGCCTGAGGGTCCCTTCAATGCCCTCTCCACCCCCTCCGGCCTCTGACCTCTCTACCCAGAAGCCTATGGGGAGGCTGAGGCAGGCATCTGCCAGAACCAGCCACAGCAGCTGCATCCAGAAGGGGCTCCCAGGACTCCAGCTCACCTTGAAGGAGATCTCATACTGCTCCCCTCCCCAGATCTCCAAGCCTGGGTCGTACCCGCCCAGCTCCCAGAACCACTTCCGGTCCACAGCAAACAGCCCTCCAGCCATCACGGGAGACCTGTCAGAGAAGAACACGGAGTGAGGACAGGGGCAGAGGTGCTGGCCGGTGCAGGAGATGCCAGGATGCTAGCTGATGTTTCTAGATCTGGCTTGTCGACGCTGACCCCCTGGCCTGGCCCACTTTCGTGCCTGTCCTTTTCCCTCACAGACAGTGCATTTTAACCAAAGAATCCCAAGTTCGTCGTGTGTGATTAACACCCGAGGTGCTGTGTGAAATGAAACCATGGCAGCCCTCTTCCCCTGGGGTCTCACAGCTACATCACAGACAGTTATATGGTTGGAACCAGGTGTCTATGTGCTTCAGAGTCTACTAGAGAGACGGAAAAACAGCACAGCTTGCTGGGCCTCGGCCAGACCTGCGGAAACAGCCTCTGGCCAGAGCCCAGGCACCTGGTTTCGAGCTGGCTCCTCGGAGGATTCTGAGCCCAGAAGGCTCTTGCTTGGCTGAGCTATCTACAGCAGCTCAGTCTGTCCTTCCAGTTGCTCTGGGAGGAAGGATGAACTATGTCTGTCCATCCGACCATCCCCTTTCTTCTTTCCTCATGGATTTATCACTGAATGCCAGCCATGAACCAGGTGTTGGCAGGGTCAGGAGACAAACCAGTGTCCTCAGGGGACAGCAGCATGGAGTAGTTGTCTCAGCACAGAGGATCCAGGAGACAGCGGCGTATACAGCAAAGGCCTCTGGGAGGCACAGACAAGAGCACTGTAGGAGGGCAAAGATGGTGTCTGCTTCCAGCCCTGGGGTGAGCAGGTGGGCAGGAGCAAGGAGGGAAGCCCCAGAGGAGAAGGCGCCCGGAGGAGGGAACGACACAAGGTACGGAGATGACGTGTGGGAGTGGCCAGCAGACTAGGAAGTGGGGGTACCATGGGATAGGGTCCAGGGGATGTGATGTGCCGCACACCGGGTAGCACCAGGCAGGAGCTGCCCAGCGTCTGCCGTGTGGACACCTCTGCCGTGTGGACACCTCTGCCATGTGGATACCTACGCTGTGTGGGCAAAGGTGCTTGCTGCCAAGACCAAGGACCTGAGTTTGATCCCAGGATTCACATGGAAGGAGAGAACCAACTCCTGCTGATTGTCCTCTGACCTCCACATGCACACCATGGTGTGTGCACTAGATAAGTAAATGTAAAAAATTAAAAAAAATTTAAATTTAGATAATATTAAAATGAACCTTACTTAATTCTATTTACCGTTTAAATTTTGTTATTTTAAATAATTTATTTCTTTATTTTATGTTTCTATGTCTATGAGTGTATTGCCTTCATGTATGTAAGTGTGCCTGTGTTGTGCAATGCCTGCAGAGGTCAGAAGTGGGAGTTAGATCCCCTAGACTGGAGTTACAGTCAACTGTTAGCCTCCCGGTGCTGGGAACTGAACCTGGGTTCTCTGCCAGAGCAGTCAGTGCTCTTAACCGCTGAGCCATCTGTCCAGCCCCTAAATTTTATATTATTTTAAAATATATATTTAATTTAAAATTTATTATTGTTACTTTTTTTTTCTTCAGTTTTTGAGATAAGGTCTCATGTAGCCCAGGCTGGTCTCAAATTCACTATGTAGATGGGGATGACCTTGAACTTCTGATTCTCCCGCCCGCCTCCAAGTGCTACAATCACAGGTGTTAATATGAGCTGCAGTGCTGAGGCTAGAACCCGGGGTTTCACACACCTCAGGCAAGTGCTTTGTCACAGGGCCGCACTCCTGGCCCCACCTCTTTATCTTTCTTTACGTGGTTCACCTGGAGGCTGAACATCACCTCTGTGCCTACAGTTCTACAGCCTGATCCCCCTGCACAGAGGGCTAGCTGGCCTTTCTGTCATGGCCAGACTGCACTGCAACCTTCCTGCAGTGCAAGAGAAGGCAGTGTGGCTCGGGTAGGCCTGCTGTGAAGACGGGGTGGCTCGGGTAGGCCTGCTGTGAAGACGGGGTGGCTCGTAGGCTCTGTGTCTTCTGATGATGGCGGGGCTTGGGTTTAGTCATTGGAGGGGACTAATACACAGTGTGTGGGGAACTGTTTGTACTTCACAGGAAATTAGCCCCAAGACTGCATGAAAACCAGCCTGGACTGAAGTCAGGCAGGATGACTCTGGACCGGGACAGCTGTAACTGGGCTTGTCCATGCTGAGGATGAAGGTGGTCAGGAGAAGGCTGTAATCATCTAACGCCTCTTTCTCCCCCAGGCCTTCTCTGGAGCCCACAACATCAAGGGGCTCCTGTGAGGAGCCCCAGGTGTGCACTGTGCCCACAAACAGCTCTGCCACAACAGCCCCTTTCTCAGAAGGAGAGGAAGGCACAGAGGACGTGGGGTCCATGAGGGGCCCACAGCAGGGAGGCAGATTGGTGTCCTTATCCCTAGAACCTGTGAGATGGTGGGGTTCAGATGCACAACCTTGACGTGGGACCCTGACCCTGTAAGCCTGATGGAATTATGGGGTGTGTGAAGGAGGGAGGCAGGAGAGTCAGGCAGACCTGCGATGATGTCAATGGGGAAGGCAGCACGATGGGGTGAAAACAGAGCTTTGAAGATGCTGGGCTTCGTTTGGGCTGGAGAAGGAGCAGGGGTTAGCACTGCAGGACCTGGGAAAGACCAGGAAGGGGCTCCTCCCCAGGAAGGGGCTCCTCCCGGTGGAGCCGAGGGAGCACAGTCCCACCAACACCAGGGCGCTTAGCCTGGGAAGACTCACCTCAGACTTCTGACCATTCAGACTTCAGGTGGGTCTTTTGCTTTTGTTTTCGGACTGAGCCCAGGCCCTCGCACATGCTAGGCAAGCGCTCTGCCGCGAGCTACACTTGTGGTCCTTTTTTTTTGTCTTTTTGAAACAGCGTCTCCCTGTAGCCCCAGCTGTCCTGGAACTCACTATGTAGACCAGGCTGGCCTTGAACTCACAGAGATCCGCCTGCGTCTGCCTCCAGAGTGCTGGGATTAAAGGCGTGCGCCACCATGCCCGGCTTTTTTAAACTTTTTTTCTGTTGCCCAGGTTGGCCTTGAACTTGCTCTGTAGCCCAGGCAGAACTTGGACTTGTGCTCCTTCTGCCTCAGCCTCCAAGTAAATGGGGTAACAGGCCACTACCTCCATTGCCCCCAGCCTCCAGTGCTGTTCTCTAAGCACATGCTAACTGACCACAACTAGAGTGCCTGCCCTTTCTCCTCATCTCTGAAGCTGGCTTCGACCTTCTGGCAGGAGCACTCTCAGGCCAGCTGCAGGGCTGCAGGCCTCCACTGCGAAGAACCAAGTGCAGAAAGGGACAGCCCTGCTCTGTTCCCCTGGAACAAGCTGCTTCTCCCGGGGCCCTGGTCCTCTCCTCTGTGGTGGCCCCGCAGCCCCCACATGCTGGCTACCCCAAGCCCGTGCTGGGATACAAGCTGCTATTTCCCTACCCTGACCCTGGCACGGGGTGAAGAGAACAGAACAGGGTGCTGGGAAGGCCGTAGGAGTCGAGCAGGTGTTTTAGCCTCCTGGAGCCCCAGCACCTCTCGGAGGACAGTCGTGGCAATGCTTGCTGCCCGTAGCTGTTGGGGGCTCGGTAGGATTGGGGGACCGCTCAGCACTGTGCCCCACAGGTGATAACAAAGACGGTGACAAGTGGGCACAAGGAGGGGCAGCAGGAGGCCCACCCTTCATAAAGGCACCGAGGGGGAAGCAGCTTGGGGTCCGCAGGCCAAGGCTTTGGATGCAGGGCAGATGGTGCTTTGGTACTGAGTGCACGGAGGACCCTGGACCATCTGTACTGGATGTTGGGGGGAAGTGTTGATCCCATAGTGTTGGGAGGGCCCACTGGTCACCGCTGGGATGAACAGGGCCGGTTGTACTTACTCAAATGCATCGCTGGGGTCAGCCTTCTGCAGCTCTGGAGGGATAGGGATGCGCTTGTAGTACATCTCCCAGTCGAAGGCGCCCCTCATTGCGTCCCCTGCCTGGGTCTCATACCGGAAGTCGTCATGGTCAATGACATCGATCATGGGGCACACGATAGTCTTCCGGTTCCGAGCGATGCGGTCTGAGGTGGGGAAATGCCCTTTAGTGGAGGCAGCAGCTGAGGCTGCACCTGTCCCACAGTGCACTCACTCTGAACGATTCTCTGGGTGACAGCCCCCAACACCTGGGTTTAGGAACTACAGAGAGGGAGAATGCAGGCCTGTAGCCCAGGCTGGCCTGGAACTCAGTACACAGCTGAGGGTGACCTGGAATTTCTGATCCTTCTGCCTATGTTCAACTCACTATGTAGCCATGGCAGGCCTTGACCTCCTGATCCTCCTCCCAAATGCTGGGATTACAGGCATGTACCAGCCCCTGGAGATGGTAGGCTTTTGCAGCAAGAACTAAGACCTTATCCCCGACTTCCAGGAGGCAGTTCCTCAGATAACCTCTCCAAGCCCCAGGGTTTTCCTCTTGGGAGAGGGGTAGGAGGGTCTGCCTAGGAGGTTGTTACAAGGCCTGGATATGACAGTACCTGAAAGTATCCATGACAGGGGCCTCTGTGTGCAGGGCTCTGCTAAGGGAGGGCATGGTTTTCCTTGTGAGGACCTCGATCCTGGCCTTGCAGCTTCTTATTCCAAGTCCTTAGACTCACGGTCCCAGACAGCCTGGCTCTCCAGCACTTGGCTGTCATAGCAGGTTGTCTGTCCCCATTGCTCCTGGGCATGCATAGCTGTGATCCTCAGTAACAGAGCTCAGTGGATCAAGTTTTCAAACAGCCCTAGCTGTGCAAGAGGGAACCAGCCCGTCTTGGAAGTTCCAGGTCCACAAGCCAGAGGGTATCCAGGCAGTGCGTGCTGCCCTGCGGAATGCTACAGGCTGGCAGATTTAAGACTTGACCCAGTTAGTGTCACGGTCCCTTGTATGCCTGCGAGAGCTGAGTCACTCTACCCAGTGTACCAACAGGATGCCTGCGTTGGTCTGCTCCACCCAGCATCCCTCCCACCAGGGCACCCTGATTGTGTGCAGTTGACAATCTGCTATACCAATAGGCAAGTGAGCTGTGCTGGGAGCCTGCTGTTCAAGTTCAAGGTCAAGACCAGGAATGGGAGGCCTGGAGGGCTGGAGAAGGCCAGGAATGAAGACTAAACTGAAGCTATAATCCACAGGTGCATGCAAGCGTGCAACCAGGCAGGAGAGCAGTGACTATCAGCAGCAGCTCTTGAGACACCAGATTCCGCGACAGCCAAACCAACCTGAGGAAGTGATTCAGTCACACTGTGTGTGTGCAGGGGTGTATGGTATTGAGATGGCCACTGTGTTTCTACTGTGACACGTGGTTGACACCTAGTTTAACAATTACAGAGGCTGGAGATGAGTTCAGTGGTACAGCATTTTCCAGCACGCAGGAGGCATAGGTGTGTTTCACACACACACAGTTATGGAAGTGCCATCTGTGGCATATATCCCCAAATGTGGAGTGCCGCGACCAGTACCAGATGCATCTAGGGTGAGTTGTACCCCCACACTGTCCTCCATATCCTCCGAGTCAGAATCCCCGGCATGTAGCTTGGATCTGCCTATGGACAAGTTCCCAAGAGGGTGGGTCTTCCTGATGCTAAGGCACCTCCAGGGGAAGATCTAGAGGACCTCTGCCCTTATTACTAAAGGCTCCACAGAAGGCTAGTGCTGAGAGTGTGGTGCTCTGCTGGCCCACCCTGCCAGAGGGTGCCGCCCCATGGCACTGTATTTGATTGGAAACTGAAAGCCAAGATTCACATCCTGTCTTGTTACCCTTTGGCAATACAGCCTTGGGCACGGCTGGCTGATGCCTTTGAGTCCTGGCTTCCTTGTGGGTGACACAGGATGCAGTACTTTCCAGAGGCCTCTCTGTGAAGACAGAGACACTGGTACTCTGTGGCTATCCTCTGTGACCAGGGTCACTGAAAGATGCTCACAGAATACATGTCTGTCAAATACAGGTGTGGCCTAAACTGCTGAGGAGCTGTCAAAGCCGCAGTGACGACAGACAGAGATGATGACCCACAGCAGCTTTCCTGCTGGGCAGAGTCTTTCTCTGGCTCCCAGGTTAGTCTAATTGTTACGATGGCAGAGCGAGCCAAGTGTGGAGGTGTTAATGGGTTCCCAGACAAAAGTCACGCTGGGAACCGGCAGATCCGCACCACAGTTCCTGCTTCTACTGGCAAAAGGAGAGTGAGAGATGTGTCTTCCATGCACATCTGACAATGATGAAAATAGCCCTCACACATTTCCATAGAAACAGCATTAAGGGCTGTTTAGACGACACGCTCAGCTCCATGGCCCGCCACTTCTTTCCCTACGAGTCACGGAAGTACCCTCCACTGTGAATGAGATGACGGTTGCTGAGGTCTTTTTCATGTTCTCTCTCTCTCCCTCTCTCTCTCTCTCTCTCTCTCTCCCTCACCCCCCCCCATAATGAGAGTCTCTTGGTTTAAAGAAAGAGTTTACCAGAAAGTCTGGTCTTTTTCCCCATCCAGTGAGATCCTGGGCCCGGGACTCATAAGGGCAGGATCTGGAAAGTTCTCTGTAACGGGATCAGGAAACAAATCTGCTGGACTATCCTGTGGGACTCTGTGGAGCTGGCATTCAGTCCTTACCCAAGTGATGACATTTGCTGGCCTGTGCTCTGGGGACCAGGCGGCACTTGGGAGCCACATGGAAATTCAATGTGTGAGGTCCCACTGAGTCCTGGGATCAGCGCCTCCAGGGTGGGGCATCCTTTGGGGTGGCACAGTCTTCCTGACACTTGCTCATTTGCCTCCACTTCTGTCCTCTTTGCTCCTTAATTTCTCTGTGATGGGCATCTCAACTCCCATTTTTGAGGGGTTTACTTTTCACTCAAGGTTGGTAATGTCACGGCTTGCTCTGGCATAGCCGTGCCTCCCGGTCCTAACAGAACACTGCTCTTTGATGTCTGCTGGGTATTACTGCCTCCGTCCAGGTGAACTCCTCAGGACCCAGCCTGGTCTTTCCCCAGCAATCTGCTCCCCACACCTCCCTCTGCCCACAGGCTGCAGAGGACTGTTCCTGACCATGCTGCCCTTCTGGGTACTTGAGAGGAAAGGAGCCTGGGGAGCAGCGTGGAGCTACGGAAAAGAACAGACTCCGGAGTATAACGATGGTGATGTTGACACTGATACGGCCCAAGGGGACAAGAAGTTACTGAGTGTCTCTGGGCATCGGTTTCTTCTACTACAAAAGGGACCTGCATGGTCTCGTGAGGCCTGGTGCTCTTTCCTGCAACCTGCCTGGCTCGGTATCGGGTGCAAAGCAGCATCTGTGTTTGTCTGACATAAAGATCCCCCTCCCATAATCTGGTTCTTTTGATTGTTTCAGGGTAGGGTCTCATGTAGCCCAAGGTGGCCTCAAACTTAGTATTTAACTCAAGAGGACTTTGAACTTCTGATCTTCCTGCTTCCACCTCCGAAGTGCTGGGATCCCAGGTGTACATCACCACGTCCTGTTTATGCAGTGCTGGGGATTAAATCCGGGGGTCAAACACGCTAGGCAAGCGCTCTACCAACTGAGCTATAGCCCCTGGCTGCGTAATTTGGCTTTTAGCGGCAGAATGCCTTGGTTTGCTCTTCAACAAAACTTAAAGCAATCCAAGAAAGTAGTCTAGTCCCTGATACTCAACATTTCTTCCCCCTGTGAAACGTAGGGGTGTTAAGGTCCCTCTGAGCACCTCTTAATTTCTGAGCCCATTCTGGTGACTGGCACACTGCTGGGTGCTCTCAGGCAGGCAGGGGAGCCCTGGCATTATTTTGAGGCAGCAGGACACTGGCCCATCACAGGCTGCCTGCTCCTTACCAAGCAAAGGGGGGAGCCAGTTGACATTGGCTTCACAGTGAGAGTCTAAGAACGTGATGACATCTCCGGTGGCGGCAGAGGCCCCCAGCATTCGGGTCCTTATCAGGCCTTCCCGCTTCTTGGTGCGGAGAATTCTGACGCTGGGGAAAAGAGCCATGTAGTCTTCCAGTGGCTTCTTCAGGTGCTCTGTGAGGAGACACAGGAGGAGAGGAGGGTCAGAGCAGTTGCGTGGGAATTGCTCCGTGACCCGCACTTCCGTGTGCACAGCACTTTAGAGTTTCCCAGTTCACGGCCTCATAGGCCTCAGACAGGGCCAAGAAAAGAAGGGCGGGGGCCATCACCTACAAACAGGGAAACAGGCTCACAGAGGCGCAGTGATGTGCGGGGCTGGAGGGAGGAGACTCTAGCTGCAAGGGCGGCAATACGGTGGCTCCCGCCTGTCTGGTGCCTAGTCCTCATCTCTGACAGTAAGCTGTTCTCCCCTGAGGAGATGGCTCCTTGGCCCCCTCAGGTCCATCCAACTTGGCTGGCCCCCTCCCCTGGGGTAAGTGGGAGAAGCTCCTGGCTGAGGCCTAGCCAATCGCGGCACTCTATCCCCGACTCCAGTGATGGATTTAGAGGTGACTGTGTAACCCCTGTTCTGGGAGTGTCCTGAAACTGAAATGCGCTTTTGGCTGGGCTTGCTGAGTGGGCTGGTGTGAGTGTGGAGCTACAAAGTGCGGTGAGGAGAGGGGCAGTGTGAGAACAAGGTAGACCGTGAAGGTTGGAGCCATCGCCTGCACTCAGAATCACCCGGGAGACACGCCTCTGGGTGCGTCTATGAGGGCGTTTCCAGAGATGCCTAACTGAATGTGAATGGCACCTGCCATGGGCTGAGGTCTGGGACCAAATAAAGAGACACTGAGCTGAACGCTAGCACTCATCTCTCCTTCCTGACTGTGGACGCAGTGTGACCAGCTGCCTCACGCTCCCGCCCTCCCGCCGTGATGGACTGCATCTTCAAACCATGAGCAAGCAAAACAAAACCTTGTTTCCTTAAGTTCTTTTTGTCAGATATTTTGCCACAGCAGTAAGTACCGACTGCGTTGCGGATGACGTTTCTGTCCCCATCCCCACTACCGAAAGCAGAACGGCTCTCAATGCACCTGACAGCTTCCCTTTGGGTTTCTTCTGCTGTGGGTGGAATTTCTGTCTTAGGACTGGAAAAGTTGATCTGAATAACTATCAAAGACTTTCAGGCCAGTGAGACCGCTAGGTGAGTAAGGGTGCCTGCCCAAGCCTGATGGCCTGAGTTTGATCCCTGGGACACATGTGGAAGGAGAGGGCTAACGCACTCAACGTGTTCTCTGACCTTCACCCTGTGGCATGTGTATCTGGCTCCTACTCCCGCACATACAAAATAAATAGATAAAAGTGCAATTAAAAAAAATAAATAAGTTGGGGCTGGAGAGAGAGAGCTTAGCAGTTAAGAGCACTGACTGCTCTTGGAAGACCGGGGTTCCATTCCCAGCACCCACATGGTGGTTAACAACCATCCATAACGCCAGTTCCAGGGGATCTGACGCCCTCTTCTGACCTCCACGGGCATTGCACAACACAGGAGCACTTACACACATGTAGGCAATACACTCATACACATCAAATAAAAATAATAAACAAAATATTTTTTAAAAAGTTAAAAAACAAAGGTTTTCTTTCTGTAGAAAGTTCCAGCCTCCCTGCTGTGAACCTCTGAACTCTTGCAATCTCTGAACTACTTAGGCCACTCCAGTGCCACGGCAACTTATGAGTCTAGAAACTTAGGCCAGGCCTGGTGGCAACACCTTTAATCTCAGTACTTGGGAGGCAGAGGCAGGAGGATCTCTGTGGTCTACATAGCAAGTTCCAGGCTAGTGGGGCTATAGGGAGTCCCTGTCTAAAAATAAAAAGATTCCAGAAACTTCTGCAGGTTGAAGGGTGCAGGTGGGATGGCAGGACACTGGTCTCTTGTCTGCACTCAAAGATGGACACAGCTTGCCCAGTCCTTCCCTACTTCTCTCTGTAGCACTGACTATAGAAATCAGAAATCAATCTGCCCTAATTGAGAGACTGAATCCTCCCCAAAGAGACTCTCAAGCAGTGAGACTGGTGATGAGACGCATGAGCTCTGGACGGATGGGCGGCTGCTCAGATAGGTAGCTTCTCTGGAGGAGCAAGGAAGCCATGGGAGTCTGCCCACTGCTGCTCCTGGGCTGTGTTCAGTTGTGGGCCGTTAATACCCGAGTGGGATCATCTATGCCACATGCTACTGCTCCATCACCCCGCTGGTGTGATCACTGAGGTCCCATGTAAATCTTCCTAATGCAGATGGCTGCTATCACTACCCACTGGCCAATTAGGGCCTTTAGACAGCTTGTGGTCAAGTTGGAGCAGTTATTTAGAGGTAATCTTTTGGCTCCTGTCCTCAGAAGGTGTTTATACAAAGCAGGATTGTTGTCTTATTTTACCAGGTCTTCTTGCACGGGGGCATCTCTGAGGGCCTTGCGATCTAGAGCTAAAAGGGACTTCAAGTGAGGACAAAGATGGTCACCATGGTGACAATTACTGGGGACAACTGCTGAGCTGGGCTCACCCACGGGGTTCCCCATTTCACATCCATTACCTCCGACACCTCCAACGCAAGACTATCTAGTGGTCCTGATAACAGAATTCACTGAGGCTCAGAGTGGACATGCTCACCAAATAGTTATGAACTAGGACGCCATGGCCTGAGAGTCACTTCACCTCCCACCTGATCCCTGCGGCACACACCCTGTCATTTTGTCCCTTTGCTTTGCAGAAGTAAGGTTGGTGAAGTCTTTGCTGGGTTCATACAGTGGGTCAACACGGCAACAGGGCTATCTTCCTGCTCAGGGCCAGGATTCCTTCCAGTGTTATAAGCTGCCCACATCTGTCCCTCTGCATGGGGCTTTTGCCGTGTCCACACGTGGGACCTTAGACAGTGGTTGCAGTGCTGGAAGACTGGCTCCCAGAATTCCCAGCTACGGGTGTGGTCACTCATTTCATCACTGCACTGTCCAAGAGATGGTCCCAAAGTCTATAGTCTGTAGTGTGGGAGGAAGGTCAGAGAGCGATCACGAAGGGAACTACAATCTCAGTTGGCAAAGTCTTGAGCCTAAGAATGCCTGCAGGGCGGCACCTCCATCGGGGCATTGCCTCAAGAAGTGCTGCATTGCTCCTCGGATCCCCTCAGGCCCCACGCCAGGGAGTCAGGACAGGTGCCGTCATTTATGATATCAGAGGAGAGGAGACCAAGGTCCACCAGAAGGAAGGTCTCACCCCAAATTTCTCAGCTGGCGAGGCCAGAGCACAGAACTGGGGTCAAGCATCCCCAGTTCTCCCTGATCTGTTGCCGTCACCATCTCTGTCTCTGAAGGCTCTTGGGCTTTATCAGTGGGTCTCCAGGAGGGCTGGGCTCAGAAGCGTTGCTGTGGCTTGAACTATGCCCTCTAAAATGACAGACTGCAGTCCTGACTCCTATTCCTGTCGATGTGACAATTTGTAAACACGGTCTCTGAAGACGGCCTAAGTTCAGGGTCAGCAGCTGGCAGTCTTTTAAGAGAAAAGTGTGGGGGCTGGAGAGATGGCTCAGCGGTGAAGAGCACTGACTGCTCTTGCAGAGGACCTGGGTTCGATTCCCAGCACCCACATGGCAGCTACAAACCGTCCTTAACTCCAGTTCCAGGGGAATCCGAAGCCCTCTTCTGATCTCTGCGGCATTGCATGACATGGGTGCGCTCACGTCCATACAGACAATACACTCACACAAACATAAAATAAAAATAATAAACAAAATTTAAAAAAAAAAAAGAGAAAAGCGTGGGTACCCAGAGCACGCCAGGACACTGTGTAGGTGGAAGCTGGTATGTTACCAGCCATGGATGCTGACCAAGGACAGCCAGTAAGAAGGGGGCCAGGGCTGGTGACCAGACTATGCCTGGAGTCGGTGGGTGGCAGGCACCAGGCAGAGAGGAGTCGTCCCCCTTTTACACCAAGCCTTCCTTAAATTGTTTTCCTTAAATAAAAAAAATATTGAGGGGCTGGAGAGCTGGCTCAGTGGTTAAGAGAACTGGCTGTTCTTGCAGAAGACCTGGGTTTGAATCTCAACACCCACATGGTGGCTAACAACTGTTCACAACTCCAGCTCCAGAGGTCCAACGCCATCTCTGTCCTCCATGGGCATTGTATGACATGGATGCACTTACACACATGCAGGCACAACACTCAGACACATAAAAAAATTAAAATAAAAAATAATTCTTTAAAGAAACATTGACAAATTTATTACATTTATTTCCTTATGTGTGGAGGAAGAGGACGACCTGTGGGAATTTACTTTCTCTTTCCACCACAGGGGTCGTCAGGCTTGGTGGCAAGCTCCTTTACCCACTGAGCCATCCTGCCAGCCCTGTTCTTATCTGTTAATTATTTTACATTCATTTATTTATTTATTGTATGTGGCGGCGGCGGGGGGGGGGAGCACAGTTTTGGGCATGTGTGAAGGTCAAAGGTCAATTTGTGGACGTGGGTTGTCTCTGAATCGTGTGAGTTCCAGCGACTGACCCCAGGCTGTCAGGCTTGGTGGCAGGCAACTTTACACAGCCATCCTGCTTGCCCCCTACTTAGCTTTTTTGAATAATTTTTAAAAACAATGCACAGATGCATATGCAGACACACACACATGCTGGTGGCCAGAGCTGGCTGTCCTCCTTTACTGCTTTCCACCTGATTTTCTGAGACAGTCTCTTCCTGAACCCAGAGCTCACTGATTGGCTAGACTCATAGCACCGTACAACTGAGCCAGCCCCAGAAGCCTTTTCTGCCTCTGATGACCAGAGCCCATGCCCATACCGGCCTGTGGCTGAGCCCTGGCATGCCTCCCCCGACCCTCAGCTCAGACCCCTGACTCAGCTGCATGAACAGCTAGCTCCCTCATTCTCAGTAACTGAATCATAAGCTCAGTGAGGCGGGCTGTGTGGACACTCTGCTTGCCAGGTATCCCCTGTGCCCAGCACTGAGCCAGAGGCTTCTGTGTATCACTGGTGATGCTCTGTTTGGCTTCCTACAGTTCATTACCCTCACCTGGTCAAGAAAGTGCCCAGTCTAAGGTGGTTACACAGCTGGTGTCCTGAGTGCTGAAGACAGGGCTCAAAGCCTTCGGTCCTTCAGGAAGCCTTCACCACTGAGTATCAAGCTCATTCCTGTGTGTGCATCTCTGAATACCACAGCCTGCTGCCCCTGAGCCTTGCAGAAACACCCTCTGAGGAGCACCAGCAATAAAGAGGCCCTGCACGTCCCTTGCTCTGGCTGCACACAGAGCATCTGCTAGAGGCCTGTGAATAGACAAGTCCATGGTAGGGGCATAAGGGAGGTGGGAACAAGGTCCTCAGGCCACCTAGGGGAGCCACAGAGGCAGACACTGCCCTCAGAGCACCTGTAGGTGTTCTGGGTCTCATAGCATCCTGGCTCTGCTGGGCTTTTCTGGTGTTTGGAGCCGTAGTATTGGGAATAGACATCGATCTCAGACTATTCAAGGCACCATCCATCCCTTGGGAAAGAGGGGAGGCCCATGGCACTCCAAAGCACTCCACTCGGTCCTATTCTGATATATAGAGCTCCTCCTCCTCCTCCCCCTCCCCCTCCCCCTCCTCCTCCTCCTCCTCACCAAAGGTGCAGTGGATGCACACCTTTATGGTCAAGGTCATTGTGATTGCTTCTGTGGGCAAGGCCCTGAGCAACATGCTGCTATGCACATGGGTCACTTCAGTTATGTATGTATGTATGTATGTATGTATGTATGTATCTATGCATCTATCTATCTATGCATGTCAATCAATCATCTATCTATCTATCATCTGTCTATCATCTGTCTATCATCTATCTATCTATCATCTACCTATCTGTCATCTATGTATCTATCTATCATCTATCTATCTATCTATCTATCTATCTATCTATCTATCTATCATCTATCTGTCTGTCATCTCTCTGTCATCTACCTACCTGTCATCTGTCATGTCTGTCACCTACCTACCTGTCACTTGTCGTCACAGTGCACATGTGAGGTCAGAAGACTACTTTCATGAGTTGACTCTCTCCTTCCACCGTCTGTGCCCCAGGGAGCGAACTAAGGTCACTGGGCTGATCAAGCACTCTCACCTGCTTAGCCATCTTGCCAGCCCCCAACAACAGAGACTGGAGGATGTGTACAGGGTCTGTGCGAACACCACACCTTATATCAGGGATGTGACCGTCTGCAGATTTTGGTATCTATGGGTTTCTTGGAGCCCCCAAGGATACAGAGGGACTGCTGCCCTTGTGACTGCCATAGTCTGCAGAGACTGGTCCAGACATGCTGGGCTGGCTCTTCAGGTCCCTCAAAACACTGCTACGAATGATGAATGTGTGTGTGTGTGTGTGCCTTCAATGTCGGTAGTGCCATGGTGGGCCTGTGGTCCCAGGGTGGACACAAAGCAGAAAGTGAGCTGAGCACCAGCACCAGCCTCACGGTAGTCTGCTTCCTGACAGATGCCATGTGACCAGCCACCTCATGATCCCGCTGCATGATTTCCCGCCATGATAGATTGTACCTTCAAACCATCAGTCAAAAAAGGCCCTTTAAGTTACTTAAGCAGCAACGAGAGTAACTAAACTCGATGTACCGTGGGAATTCACTCTTTCACCACACCCCTCGCCAATCCGGCACCCGCTGGTCCAATGGCTGGCGTGAGGCTGAAGGCGGGGTGTCCGGAATAGCGCAGCCTGAAGATGTGTAAGCATTGGCTTTGAAGCCACTCAAGTCCCTCTTCTCTGACACCACGTTACAAACAATCCTGGCGGGCGCTTGGGTATCTGGCCTGAACACGCCTTGGTGGTTTTAAGAACGAATTACGCTTTTTCCTCAGAAGATCGCACCCACCAGCTGCTCCCGGCTGGAAAGCACTTCATCACACAAATCAGGCGCTCTTCCCCGTTGCGCCCAAGATGAGTCATCTATTGCGAGAGACGCTGTTACCTAAACAGCCAGCCTTGTCTGCACTTTTAATTTCCGCTAAATGCCTTGGTCCCTTCTCAGCGGGTGGGTTGGGCCATAAATCTGTTAATAGTCAGACAAGAATGAAAATACTCTAGAAGCCGCCTCAATGGAGTTAATTACTCTCTGTTTCCGGAAAAGGACTCCCCACCAATCAGTCATACCCCATCCGCCTTCCCCAGCTGCAACCTGCCCAGAGGAGCAGATCCCCAGGCAGTGCTAGTAGTGGGCTCCTGGTGGTGGCTGTTAAATCATGTCAGTTGACAGGTGTCTGAGAGCAACATGTGTTTCACTTGTGACGCCAGTCTCCAAGCCTATGGTTTGTGGTATTAAGAAAGAGGAAAAAAAAATTTCCATTTCAGCAACACCTTGGCCTGTCAGCTTCCTATTTGTTAAAGGGCAAAACTGTCTCCTGGGGGTGATTTTCCTGCTCAGTTAACAGGAAGAAAAAGCTGAACATATGTCAGAGCTTTCCTGCCTAGCTTCCATCAACTCTCCCACCAAAAAAGAAAAGGGCCAGTAAGATGGCTCAGCTGGTAAAGGTGCTTGTGGTCAAGCCTGACAATCCAAGTTTGATCCTGGGAAGCCACCTGGTGGAAGGAGAAAACTGACTTCTGCAAACGTGTGTTATACATTTACACACATACACCATACACTCATGCATGTATATATACATGTACATACCCTAACCCAGGGCAACACATAATATTTGGAAACCTGCTAAGGCTACTTCTACATTGGTTAGCACTAGGGCAAGAACTGTGGGATCTTTGGCTACTTCTGGAAGTTTCCACCTAGGAGTTCATCTGGTGCACAGGATTCTTCTGGCCTCTAATCTGCTAGCACAGCACATGTGGTGACAAGCCAGGCCTCGCAGCGAGTGGCTGGGGCTCCCTGCTCTCACTTGTCCCCCACCCCCCAACCCACTGCTCCCCCTGCTGATACCGCAGCACCCATCTCCTCGCCTCACTCCTTCATTCTCGCATGCCCGGCAGCTCGGGACATCCCGCTCTGCTCGTGTCCCCAGGAGTCAAATTCCTGCAGGTGAGCTCTAATGGTGATGCTCTCGGGGTCCCTGAATGCTGTGCCCAGGACACCCATAGCTCTTTCCTCATTGTGATGCTCGCTGTGGTCCAGTTTAGCCTCCTCCTGCCTGGCACACGCTTTCTGAGGGCAGTGCGCAGGGTGATTTATTGCTCCCACAGCACCTGGCACATGGAAGCGCTAACAGATGTCAGAACGAGGCTGGCTTACCTAGTCTGCCTGTCACTGTATATTTTCAGATCTGTGCACACAACGTGCACCCAGAGGACTCTCCTGCCACCCAAAGGAAGATGGGGTGGGATGGGGGGACTCTCATCCAGGTACACTCTTGGGACACTCCAAGCACAGGGTGGTGTCAGGAAGCAAAAGATGCCCTCCAGCAGGACAGCTGTGGAGACACCCACAGCTCACAAAGCTCCCACCCAAACGCCACTCCACACTTAACAAAGGTGTGACACGTGTTCTTAGCCCACCGCATTCAAGTCCGGTTGTGCAGGCTGTGGGGTAAGTCCTGAGGTGCTCTAAGTCAGTCACAGACTTGTTCTGATTTTATTGTATATGTGTCTGTGTGTGTTGTACACATGCACATACCTGTGCCCTCACAAGTACAGGCTAGAGAAGGATGTCATGGCTTCTACCTTATTCCCGTGAGACAGGGTCTCTCACTGAACTTGAAGCTGGCCATTTCGACTTGTCAGTCTGGCTACCGAGCTCTCAGGATTCACTTGTCTCTGCCCCTCAATGCTCTTCCAGGCCTGTATGGCCATGCCCAACTTTAAAAAAAAACATTTAATTTTATTTTATGGTATGTGTACTGTTTGCATGCATGTAAGTGCACCTGTGTCATGCAACGCCTGTAGAGACCAGAAGATGGTATTGGATCCCCTGGAACTAGAATCACCAACAATTGTTAGTCGCCATGTGGGTGCTGGGAATCAAATCTGAATCCTCTGCAAGAGCAGCCAGTGCTCTTAAGCACTGAGTCATCTCTCCAGCCCCCATGACCAGCTTTTTAAAAAATATGGGTGCAACTGCCGGGCGTGGTGGCACACACCTTTAATCTCAGCACTTGGGAGGTAGAAGCAGGCGGATCTCTGTGAGTTCAAGGCCAGTCTGGTCTACATAGTGAGTTCCAGGCTAGCTGGGGCTACAGGGAGACCCTGTCTCAAAAAGACTAAAAAAAAAGCATAAATAAAAATACGGGTGCTAAGGGTTTGAACTCAGGTCTTCACGCTTGCACAAGCTCTCTTAGCCACGGCACCACATGCCCTCCTGTTAGATGCTTAAGGCCACTTTTTCTGGACAGACACAAGCACAAAATCAGGTTAGGATGTGTCTGAGATCAGACTGCCTGGACACAGCAGCTGGCGGGAGTGGGGGGCTTTGTTTGAGGATGCATAGTGCTCTGCGGGCTTCATTCTTTTCTTCCTAAAATAGAAACAGCTTCACTATTTTGTGCAATTCCAGAGGAAATGCATTTAAAAACATTTTATTTGTTATTTTTATTTTATGTGCATGAGTGTATTGCTTGCATGCATGTAAGTACACCTGTGTTGTACAGAGGTTAGAGAGGCCATTGGATCTCCTGGAACTGGAGTTAGGACAGTTGTTAGCTGCCATGTGGGTGCTGGGAATTGAACCTGGGTCCTCTGTAATTTTGCAGGAAAGAAACGTTTTAACCATTGTGGGAGAATGTGACATTTGATTGACAAGTTGTAGTAGTCACCTCCATCGGAGACAGTCAAACCCCACAGTCTGTTTCTTGACCAGTTTCCCAATGTTCTTCGTATGATTTTCTGTGGACATGGACAAATGTCTCTACCCCAGATCATCAACAATGGACCAAAGAGTTCTACCCATGGCTATCTTGGTGAGTCAAGGAGTTTATTGGAGTTACTTTCCAGGGAATGGGTGACCCCCAAACAGCTGCATCACTGACAAGCCCAGCGTGGGTGGTGGTGACTCAGCAGGGCTGGACAGCAGCGGGCAATTCCCCTGCAGGCCCCTCCCTACAACTGCCTTTCTAACTTTGGAGAGGGGCCTTGTGAACCATGTAGCCTTTCTCACCGCTGGAGTTCCAGGGGCCTCCCTCCAGGAGGCATGCTTCACCCCAGAGGGAAGAGCTCCTCAAGGTGCTGACATGTCTGCATTCCTTCTGAAGCCCTGTTTTTTTTCTTTTATTCCTTTCTCTATTTATTAACAGCAGAATGCCACAGTGCTCTTTCTAGATCAGTACCCGAAGATCTGGTCTTTTTCCCATCATCTTTCTTACTCCTCAGACTACCAAGTTAGGGACGCAGCTCCATTTTGGCTGACAGGAAGACTGAGGCAGGGAGAGGTGGAACGTTTTGCTCAGTGCCAACAACTGGCCCATGAGGGGATTGCTTCCAACTCAGTCCTGTCCTAGCACCACTCTGTCTCTCTAGGACCAAAAGAACAACAGCTCAACATAAGGCAAGAACTTTGTACGAGGCTGTTGGGCTAAGGAATGGCACAGCTCAGAGGACAGTCACCCACCACTGTGAAAATCTGATCAAAGGTGGAACTGACCACACAAACCTTAGATGTTGGGGGCTAAGGCCCCCTCCAGCCCTGGAGTCTCGTGATTTTACAGTTCTGACAAGAGATGCTCCAGGAATGGCAGAAACCTAGGTGACTCCTGAGATCTGATGCCTCCTGTGAAGTGTCCTCCTGGCAGTGTGTGCCTTTCCTAGGCTTAAGCCCTGTCATTTTTCTCTCTGCCCCAGTTGTGAGAAACATGTACTGTTTAATACTGGGTTTGCTTTAATTTGTCAAAGGCCAGAAAACACGGAATGCTGGCCTGAGGGAACACCACAGTGCTGGGTGCTGTGTCCTAGGTAACATGGACAAACTGACTGTCAATGAGCAGAATGTTCCAGGCCTCTAGCTGAACACCGGCTGCTTGATGTTTGGGGAATTCTGATTTGTCCTACATTCAAACACGAATATACATGTGCGCACATGCTCCCCTTGACCCACAGTGCTCCCATCTCAGGCTGGGGAGCATTGTGAGAACAGAGGACATTACTTACCTCTGGGGCATGGTAAGCTCCAACCAAATAAGGAGGTGGGTGGCCTGGGCGTGCGGTGAGAAGTCAGCCTGTAGAACAGCCTAGATAGCCATCTCAGTTGCAGATAGCCAGCGCCACCCAGAAGCCAGGGATGTGAGCTGAATGTACAGCGGTGCCCCAGGGCTCCACAGTGTTGTTCCTGTCTGCCCAACCACTGGGACCTTAGTCCTGTGAACCATCTTGCTACGTAGGGCCAGTGAGACGGCTCAGCAGGTAAAGGCACTTACTGCTAAGCTGGACGACCTGAGTTCAATCCCTAGGACCCACGTGGTAGAAGGAGAGAACCAACTATTTCAAGTTGTCCTCTGACTGCCATATGTGCACCACAGCATGCACATGCATGTACACATACACGCACACACACAAATAAGTGAACGTAATAAAAAATTATACAAGTAAAACATGGTCATATTTGGAAAGTAAGATACAGAAAAGAAATTAAGTGCCACTGTTTACCCGACTGTCTGAATGGCTCCTTTTAGTTCTCTGTTGTTGGCTGGGAACTTCATGTCCCTGGAGGGAGCAGAAAATTCTGTGAGGTCCAATAAAAGCAGCCTTCCTTATTCTGCATAATGTAGAGATAATGGTCTGGAGCCTCTGGGATGTGTCGGGGTGGTATGAGCTGGTCTAGAACCAGGATGACCAAGTTCAGGTCCAGGTCTACAGAGGAGGCTATTTCTTTTGCTCTACGGACAGAGAGCAAACTCTACCAGACATAGCACAAAGCATCCTTCATGGATTCTCTTGTGCCTGCCCACAACGATTCGACAAGGTGGAACTGTCACCCCACGCTGGAGATGGGAAGATCAAGGCTAGACATCAGAGCAGGACATGGGTCCAGGTCAGTCTGACTCGCGAGCCTGTGCTCCTAACCATGTTGCTTCCTGTAATTGTGGAAGAGTGTACAAAGAGTTTCAGACACTCCTGAGAAATGGATTCTGTCTGGAGGAGGAGCCATAACGGAAGAGGTCACCCAAGCCAGCGGCAGTAGGATTCATCAGGTGGACATTGTGGGCAGAGAGAGTACCAACACAGAGTGAGACCCGGGGCCCTAGAGATGCTGAGCACCTGGGAACTGGACTCCGACAGCCTTCGCTAATGGTATGACTAATTAACACAATGAAAAGCTTCGTAAGTGCTTTCAATGCACTTCTCAAGTATGTATGAGTGTCAGAAATGTGCTTTGCCTGGAAACAGAATCAATCGCACGAAGGATAATGGCACAAGCCCTCCCAGGAGGGGGCCATATTGGAACTGTGCAGGGAATACATGATTGGACCGACTGAGTTTTCTTCAAGACTGTATTACTTTCCAATTAAATGAGAAACACTCCTTGAATAAATAAAACATTACTGATACATGAGGAGGTAATGTTTCCTTTGGTCGTGACCCTTTGGCAGTCTGGAGCACGTCCTTTCATGATTTTCTACATGCCTACACACAAGCTCTCTCTCTCTCTCTCTCTCTCTCTCTCTCTCACACACACACACACCCTCTGAAAACACAGCGAGTACCTGTGTTTGGGCACTTGCTGTCTCTCCCTTACATCGCAGAGCTCTGTTCACGTTGTTCAGGCTGCTTTTTAAAATTTATTTTATCTATTATTTTTATTATATGTGTATGAGTGTATCGCCTGCATGTATGTGAGTGCACCCATGTCATGCAATGCTGAGGAGGTCAGAAGAGGGCTTCAGATTCCCCTGGAACTGGAGTTAAGGACAGTTTGTAGCCGCCATGTGGGTGTTGGGATCAAACCCGGGTCCTCTGCAAGAGCAGTCAGTGCTCTTAACCGCTGAGCCACCTCTCCAGCCCCGACAGGCTGCTTTTTGAGACAAGGTCTCACGCAGTCAGCTGGCCTCAAGCTCCCAGTGTAAGCAAGACTGACCTTGGACTCCTGACCTCCTGCCTCCACCTCCGCCTCCTGAGGGCTGGGGTCACAGGTGTGTGTCACGCCTGGCTTCCAAGCGTTGCTTTCGGTAGCTGCCCCGCGCTCCACCCTGGACCTGTATGATCATATGATCACTCCTGTTCCCCTGCTGATGTGTTCTGGGTTCCCTCTGATGTGTGTCATAGTGGCTCATGGCCCCTCGATGGTGGAACATACTGATACTACAAAAAGTATTTCCAAGCTGCTCTCGGACATGGGATTCCCCACCTTGGTCCCATCAGCAGGGAGGCTCTTGGGTGGGGAGAGGGAGTATGTTGTAAATGGCACATTCGATATGGCAGAAGATGTAGGAAATAACTACAGTCTTCATCACCAATTAGACAGTGAGGCTGGACAGTCTTGACTGGCGGAGATTCATTAAAGGAGTGCCCATCTCACAGATGGGACAAGTCCTGCCATGTCCAAGAAGAGACAGTGCGGGGTGGGGAAAGAACAGGCTTTGCACACTGTGTGGAGGAATAGAGGTTAGAGAAAGAATGAGAGAATGAACGAAGCAAGGGAGGGAGGAATGGAGAGAGGAAGGGGAAGAGGAGGGGTGGAGGGAAGCAGGGTCTGGGTGCAGGTGGAGGCTATGGGCTCAGAGGGAGCCTGGAAGGCAGGCTTCATGCTTGTCCCTGGGCCTTGGGGCCACCTGTGTTTCAGAAGGCACCTCTGGTTACCATCAAAGCCACAGTCTGGTGAGCCCAGGTCGAAGGCAGGGTTGCTCCAGTGACCTCGTGCCCCGCTTCCTGGGCCACACTCTTGCCGTATTTCTCTGAGCCAGCCTGGGGGGGGGGTGAAATGTGGCTGCTGTGGTTGGGAAGGTGTGTTTTCTTAGTGGTAAGGGTGTAGGAAAGAGGAGGCAGTCAGGAAAGAGCCCTGCTCTGCTCCAAAGCGCACACCAATTAAGATGATTACTGGTTTCCGTACAACACAAATACTAATGGCCTGTCACGCTCTGGCATATTTCTCTTGCTAACCCTCAACTCCTAGTGATTAATCAGGCTCTTGTGTCTCACACAAACATGGGTAGGAACTCTGAAGGCTGCACAGGCAATGGGTAGAGGGACCACCGCCTCAGGGGCTGAGCAGTGGGGGCGCTGAGCCAAGAACGGGTGTCCCCTTGAAGCTGGAGTTCTAGATGGTTGTGAGCCTCCTGATGTAGGTGCTGGGGACTGAACTCTGGCCCTCTGCAAGAACAGTTCAAGCTCTTAACTTCCGAGTCATCTCTCCAGCCCTTCAATTAGGATTTTAAAAATTATTTTCAAGTTCAAATAGGGTCATCTTGGGGGCTGTTTCCAGCACCTTGCAAGGAACATAAGCTCTTCAAAGCCAGAAGTTGTAACCTCGAGGAAAGGAGGGTAAGTCACCAAACAGTCTGCTAAGACCAAAGGCACTTGGTATACGGGGGAGAGGGCACACATACCACCTTCCAGACCACTCTTAACACACACACACACACCACACAGTACACACAGCACACATGCACCACACACACACACCACCTTCCAGACCACTCTTACACACACACAAACACACACACCACACACACACCACACACAGCACACACGCATACACCACACACACAGCACACACGCACCACACACAGCACACACGCACCACACACACCACACACAGCACACACAGCGCACACACACACACACACACCACATACACCACACACATACACACACTCACACCACACACACACACAGCACACACGCACCGCACACACCACACACAGCACACACACACACACACACCACACACTTACACACACTCACACACAGCACACACACACACACACACACACCACACACACCACACACCACACACTTACACACACTCACACCACACACACACACACAGCACACACGCACCGCACACACCACACACATACACACACTCACACCACACACACACACCACACACACACCTTATTTATACACAGGCAGGTTACAGGTGTTTTGTGAGCTGTCTGTACGACACAGGAACAGGTCCAGATGCACAATTTGGAACTTTTCTGGCCTGCCTTTGTCCCATACCTATGTCATCTCCGATCACCACCCTTTGCAGGCCCACTCACAAACACCAACCCTCTTCTCTGTCACAGCCTGCACACTTGGCAAACTCTAGGCTGAGCCAACATTTTCCAAATCTGATGAATAAGCAGTCTCCAGAGAGAGAGAGAGAGAGAGGGGGACAGAGAGAGAGAGAGAGGGGGACAGAGAGAGAGAGAGAGAGAGAGAGAGAGAGAGAGAGATTGCGAGAAGGCTGGGGCTTCTTCCTAACATACCTATGGATTTATCTAGGAATTACCAGCTACAGAGGCCCAGTGGGTAACGTGCTTGCAGGGCATCTGTGAAGACACAAATTCAGATCCTAGAACCTATGTAAAAAGCTGGACGAGGTACTGTGCTCCTGGAACCTTCTGGAATTCCAGTGATCCTAGGGTGAGGCAGGAGGTGGAGACAGGAAAGATGGAGGCTTGTGGGCCAGCTAGCCTGGAATTCAGAACAGCAAGCAACAAAAAGAGACCTTGCCTCAAACAAGGGGGAAGGTGAGGGTCAGCGCCCCAGGCTGTCCTTGGCCAGCCACACATAGTCGCTGGGGCTGGGGAGGTGCTCAGCAGTTAAGAGCACCGGCTGCTCTTGCAGAGGACCTGGGTTCCATTCCCAGCACCCACATGGCAGCTAACAACTGTCCATAAATCCAGTTCCAGGGGATCCAACACCCTCTTCTGACTGTTGCAGGCACTGCATGATCTGGGTGTACTTACTACATACATGTAGGCAACACATTCATGCACAAAAAATTAAAATAATAAAACATTTAAAAAAACGAATGTACAGAGAAATACTAGTTAAAGAAATTAAAGCTGTGCCTTTTGGCTATGGATTTCACTGCAAAAAAATATCTTTCTAGCTGCCACAACAATGGTTGAAAGAGCAGATGTCGAAATACAAACTGAGAAGGTCGTCTGTAAGTTCCTGCCTCAGGCCCCACCGAGAGAAACGCCGCTCAGGCACAGAAGCAGGTCCTTGGCTGTCCCCTGGGACAGGTTCTCTGGTCCTTTTGCTCACAGACCACACAAGGGGCCTCGGGAGTGGCAGAGGCTTGCATCCTGTGCCTCCTGGGACTCCCTGACTCCCACAGGTTCCTGCAGAGGCCCTCTCCTTCCATGCCCTGGCCACACAGGTGATGCTCGCCTGTCTCTGTTCCTCCCCAGTAATCAGTTCATATACATAGTTCGCTGTGTATTTCCACCCACATGCTGATGGAAAGAGAAAGGTCTGCAAGGGCCTCAGATGGAATTTGGGAACCACCCAGAGAAGGGTGTGGCTAAAGGGTCTCTAACACAAAGGGTAGAGGTGATGCTTGGATCTATGGGGAGTGACACCATGGTGGGATTATCTATGGGGGATGATGTCATGGACATTGAGTCTGTTACGGGCGACATCACTGTTGATGCATCTGTAAGGAGGTGACATTGTGAACCATGAGTCTGTCAGAGTGACGTCACAGATACTGGTCTATCAGAGTGAAATCATGGATAGTGACTCTGTGGGAGGTGATAGCATAGACAGTGAGCGTGTCAGTGGTGATGTCATGGTTGGTTGGTTTGTCAGGAGGTGACATCATGGACAGTGAGTATATCTAGAGGATGTCCTGGCCAGTGGGCCTGTCAGGAGGTGATGTCATCTGAGAGCCTTTCAGAAAAGGACTGAGCTCATGGACAAGTCTGTCGGGGGAGATGTAACAGTCAGTGGGTCTGTTATGGAGTGACGTCATGGACTGTGAGTCTGCTGGGTGATGTCACAGTTAGTTGGTCTGTCGGGGGTAATGTTAGGGATAGTGAGCCAGTGGTGATGTCATGGACAGTGAGCCTGTCAGTGTGATGTCATGGACAGTGAGTCTGTCAGGGGTGACATCATGGAGAGTTAGTCTGTGAGGTGTTATGTCATGGACAGTGAGTCTGTCAGAGTGATTTTTGTCGTCAGCTGGTCCTTCAGGGGGTGATGTAGTCTGTGAGTTCCTCGGGGTGATGTAGTGTGTCTGTTGTGTCCGAGTTGGCAGGTCTGTCAGGGGTGATGGTGACATGACCTCTGGAACTGGGAATGCAGGCATAGTCTTTTTAGCTAGTGACACTTTTATGATTCCACAGGACAGCAATGAATTCAATGTTAGTCTGCGATCCTGCTCTAAAAAGTAGAACAGAGCTTCCTGGAGGGAGGCACAAGCCTTGTGGCACCCAACACTGGGAGTGTGACCTAGAGGAGGTGGGAGGTGAGGGTAGGGTCCTGGCTTCCAGTTGCCGTGTGACCCTGGTCACCTCCCCTGCCCTTTCTGAGCCTCAATTTCCTGCATGTGAAGTGGGGCTCTGGCTGCACCACGGCCTTCACTGGAAGGGTAGGAGAAGGCGGATGTGCTGTGGTGCCCAGATTCACCATGAGTCTGACACTGATTTGTGGAATTTCACATGCCTCACCAGAAAAATGGCACCAACCCCTTATCGATGGAGGGGCAGTCGGGGCAGGTCAGCCCCTCATCCATGGAGGAACAATTGGGACAGGTCAGCCCCTCATCCACGGAGGGGCAGTTGGAGCATGTCAGCCCCTCATCCACGGAGGGGCAGTTGGAGCAGGTCAGCCCCTCATCCACAGAGGAGCAGCCAGGGCAGCAGAGATTCTTGCTGTAAAAGGACACAAAAAGCCACTTCTTTGTTTGACACATAGCATCTGCTCCCTCACAGACCATCTTTTTGGTTTTCACTGTGCACACTCACATGGCTAACAAGCTTTGAAGGCCTGTCCAATCCCACTGAGCCTGACCCCTTTCCCTGATGCTGCTTAGTCTCTGGTGGAGAGGCAGGTGCCTGGCCTGGAGCCCAAGCCAGGGACCAAATCACAAGGCTCCAACCATGGCCTGGCTTCCAGGGTCTGGGACATCCCGGGAAGACAGCCTCAGGGAAGGCCTGGTCACCTGACCTAGAGGGGCAGGAGAGCTGTGAGAATGCACAGGACAGGGGTGTGTGCCCAGTAAAAAGGTGGTACAGGCTGGGGGCAAGGCTGGGTGGGCAGGTGGGCTCTGTGTTTCATTCTCCCTCGAGGGCAGAGCCTGACTCCACCTGACAGCAGCATCCAGCCTGTCAGATGGTCTGTTGCATCCCATCTCTACAGGGTGTTAAGGAGTACCCCAAATCTATCATGCAGATGACATAAGTTAGCCAAGCCCACTAATGGTACCATGGCAACCTAGCAGCCTGACTGGGAGTTGGCAAACGGATAAGCAGTAGCAGCAGTCAGTGTTGGATGGACTGCAGTGGAGAGGGTAACGGTGACGATGATGAGAAGTGTCAGGACGATCGCAGGGCACACCGAGACCCACGTACCATTTCTGGCTTGGAGTTCTAATCACTGTAACTGTATTGCTTTCTCCCCCAGCCAGCAGAGCACAGAGCACAGCAAGTGTGTGTCATTCTTCTGAGTATGTGTGTGTGCACACGTGTGTGGAGGCCAGAGGCTGACAATGGGTACCCTTCATCTCTTGCCACTTATTTTTCTTTTACAAAGATTTATTTATGTTATGTGTATATGTGTGTCTGAGTATTTGTATGTGTGTAGGAGCCCACAGAAGTCAGATGAGAGCATTGATCCCCTGGAACTGAAGTCACAGATGCTCGTGAGCTGCTATGTGGGTGCTGGGAACCAAACTTGGATTCTCTGCAAGAGCAATAAGTACTCTTAACAGCTGAGCCATGTCTCCTCGTCTCCTGCCCCTCTACCTTACTTTTTAAAGGCAAGGTCTCCCACTGAACCTGGAACTCACTGATGCAGCTACACTGGCTGGCCAGAACGACCCTGGGATCCTCCCATCTCTACCCCCTGTCCCCCCAGTGCTAGGATGGTGGACACGCTGCCCTGGCCAGCTTTTCACATAGGATCAGACTCAGGGCCTCCGGCGAGCAGGCATTCCCCGGCCCACAGTGTCATTCTTCCATGAACACGGTGGATATAGAGCGGGTGAGTCTCCTCTGCGTCCTTTGTCCTGCTGCTGGTTAGCTCCTCCCTCATAGCCTAGACTTCCCTTCCTGTAGAAACCCAGACCCTCGGGGCATGGCCTCTGCTTGTTCATCAGGCTGGGGCTCAGTGGAGATTTCTGGAACCAGTGAAAGTCAATGGGAAGCCGCCTCTGTGACCTACTCAGGGAGACTCCTTCCTCTCCAGGGTGCTCTGGGCAGGTCCTTTTAGGGCAGTGGGACCTCAGGAGTGCCAGTTTGATGGTTTTCCCTGCAACTTCATCTCCCAGGAGACCGCTGGCCAGATTTGGGGGTGTGGTGAGGTAGGTACGCCAAGGCCTTCTGGGGTGGGGAGTTAGCACAATCTCGATTTATTCACAATGGCTGTTTCCCAGTCCACCATCATCACAGAACAATCCAAAACCCAAGACCACCCGGCCTCTACTGACCCAGGGACAGAAGTCATAACTAGCACCAGGAAAACAGAAACAAAGATAAATCCCCAGGGGCTGGAGAGATGGCTCAGTGGTTAAGAACATCTGCTGCTCTTACAGAGGACCAGAGTTTGGCTTCTAGCACATATGTTGGGCAGTTCATAACCACCTGCAACTCCAGCTCCAGGGAATCCAATGCTCCTGTTCTGGCCTCCGCTGGCACCTGCACAATGTGCACCCACTTACACTCACTCACACACACACACACACTCACACTCACACACACACACACACACACACACATTTTAAAGATAAATTCCTGGCTGGGTGTGGTAGTGCACATCTTTAATCCCAGTACTCAGGATGCAGAGGCAGGTAGATCTGAGTTACAGGCCAGCCTGGTCTACATAGTGAGTTCCAGGCCAGTTGGGGCTACAGGGAGACCCTGTCTCAAAAAAAGACCAAAATAAATAAATAAAAATAAATAAAAATAAAGTACAGAGCAGAAATCTTTGTTTAAAAAAAAAGATAAAAATGATAAATTCCTGGCCAAAGCTAATTTCCTGGCATAAATACCTCTAGGAGAGCGTCTATGCCTAAGAATGAAGTCCTTGGTCCTTCCTAGAGCTGTGAACACTTCTGTGCAGGAGCGGGCAGGTGCCATGGGGACAAGGGTGGGGAGGGTTCCAGCTGGGAGGACCCCGGGACCCCTGACACCTTCAGATGACAGAAGACAGAGCTCAAGACAAAGGAATCCTAATGAGAGCATGGTGGTTTCTTCTAGGCAAGACAGTCGTCCGATGTAAGATATAGGCAGAGGCCTCATAAACCGAAGATTGAATCAAATTTTGCCAGCACTGGTGTTACAATCCGCAGGCACTGGTGTTACAATCTCCAGGCACTGGGCAGAGCACACCTTCTTAATCTGGCCAACTCCACGCCTGCAGCTGTACCACCACCACTCAGCAGCTGCACTGCACAACCACTACCAGCGAAGGCTGCATCACAGTACGCCACTCAGCAGGTGCCTCACAACAAGAATAAATCAGTATCATTGGAGAAGACAGGACAGGGCCAGGGCTAAGGTCAGTTCCTTTCTGTCTTCCAAGTGTTGGGCAAGGCTGGGGGGAAGCAGTGAGGTAGGAGGAAGCAGGAGAGAGCCTGCAGCCCTCCTCTGGGCTCTGTGACCTTGGGCCTCTTGCATTGTAGGCTTTTCCTAGGCTGTGGGGTTACTACTCCCCACCTACTGGGGCCATGTGAAGTGACTTCGGAGTCAGCCCTCCTCCCTCAGTGTGGTGCTCTGTGTCTGGCATGAAGAAGCACACCAACTCGGCCAGACTCCCGGGTGAAACTCAAGAGCAGGGCAACCGTCTGTGCCCAGGGAGGGAGCCGCCACCCTCACACGGATTCCCAGCAGAGGAGACCACTGAGTTCAGTGTCTGCCCTAGGGTGGCTCGGTGAGCCCTCCCAGGGAACCCTGCCTGGGAACTGTCCCTGGGGTCCAGGCTGGGGTCTGGGGGGTGAAGAGTTCAGATTAGGAATGGCCATGCTGGGAACTCAGGAATCTTGAGCAATGGACATCCTTGGAGTGTTTTATGGATGACCCCTATGTTGAGTCAATGGGCTTTGGAACAGGCAGCTGGCTGTGCACTAGTGGGCACATTATGGAACTCTCAGAGCTACATCTTCATCTCGGTGTCTAAAAAGGCAGTTGTGAAGGTAAATCACAGTTGCATACAGTGTTTGGTAAAAAGTAGCTATGGCCTTGCCCTGGGAACCAGAAAGAGAAGCAGAAAATAGCAGGGCCACAGCCGAAGGGGGATCCTTTGCCCACATGTTCAATTCCGGAGCCATGACCTCTGTGGGGTCCCTGGTGCCTCCATCTGTCACACTGATGCTGTCAGGTAACCTGATTCCTGGCACTGCCATGGGGATCAAATGAGATACCCAAAGTGAAAGTTCTGTAAACCCTGAAGAGGTGGCAGATGCCAAGCGCTGTCAGAGCCAAGCTGGGCCGAAGAGTCTAGGGTCCAGCAAGTCATGCCAACCAAAGGCTCCTGGGGCAGGTGTGTGGGCAGCAAGCCCTAGGCTCCATGGCCTCTCCTGCTCCTGGTACATGTTCGTGCATGTGTTATGTGGGTGCCTCAGAGGCCAGTAAAGGCATTGAATCCCCTGGAGCTGCAGTTACAGGTGGTTGTGAGCCATCCAGTGTGGGCACTAAGAACTTAACTCTGGTCCTCTGCAAGAGCAGCAAGCACTCTCAACCACTGGGCCATCCTTCCAGCCCTCAGATACTCTTTTTCTGATTACAAAAACACTGCGGGGTAGAAAGTGTGGAAAACCCACCAAGAAAGGCACACAGGGAAACGCAGACATCTCTGAGGACCTCACCACGCAGGAGCAACGCTGGGTATCTGGCTGTGTTTGTGTTGCTCTGCCTGGAGGGACCAGAGGCCAGTGCCATGCTACAGGGACTTGAGCGCAGGCCAGGGTCAAACTCTAGTCCCAGCTCTTGTTAGAAGGTCTGTGAGGAAGGCTCCTCGTGTCTCCAAAGCCCAATTTTCTTGGGTAATAATAAACTTGTTTTCACAGCAGAGGAACTGCAGGCTTGGTGCTGGGTCACATCTGAAGGACTCGTGATGCGGCTGCTGGCAGCATTGTTATGCAGACATATATACTCATGAAGTGGGGTCTTCCTGGTAATCATCATGTCACAACACATTCTACAGCAGCAGCTCTAAGAGCTGATTTGGGGCTGGTGGGGGCAGTGTTTCTGGGAACTTGTTAGAAATTTAAGTTTTTGGCAAGACCCTGACCAAACCGGAGACTAGGTGCCAGCAGGTGCAGCTTTAAGGAGCTCTTCTGGCGATTCCAACGCAGGGGCAAGTTGGACTCGGCTTCAGGGCCTGTGCTCAGTAGCTTCCCAGCTGGACGGGCCACGACTCATTCAATCCGCTCTTCTCACTTGAGTTGCTGGTGGCAGCGGGCAGGCTCTGCGGCCGGGGGATGGTTGTGGACAGCTGGGAGCCAGCCAGCCCTCCAACTCACAGCCGGCCGCAGCAGGCTCCGCGGGCCAGTCCGCTGTTCCTGGTCACCAGCCCCAGGAGAGTCTGTGTACGCCGCCGCCTCATCTTCCATGGTTTCTTAGACTGCGGGAGGGGAGGGCATGCTGTGTGTGGAGTTTGGACGGGGACTGCGAAAGTGGCTGTCAGTTCACAGCCCCCAAACGGAGCAGCAGTGCGCTCAGGTCCCCGCCCTGACAGCTCTGGACCGAAGGGCCACAGTGCTGAGGACAGTGCAGGCCCTGCCCTCCCTGTGCCGACCCCAGCGCCCCAGGGCTGTTCAAGAGTGGACGCCTCGGGGTGGAGAGATGGCTCAGCGGTGAACAGCACTGACTGCTCTTGCAGAGGACCCGGGTTCGATTCCCAGCACCCACATGGCGGCTACGAACGGAACCGTCCTTAACTCCAGTTCCAGGGGAATCCGAAGCCCTCTTCTGACCTCTGCAGCATTGCACGACACAGGTGCACTCACATACATGCAGGCAATACACTCGTACACATAAAACTAAAATAATAAAATACGTTAAAAAAGAGTGGACACCGGACCCCAGCGTCCCCAGGGCTGTTCGAGAGTGGACACTCAGTTCTCTGCCATCCTGTTGTCTGGCAGAATTTTCTGAGCTATTCTATGCCTTTGATGACCCAGTTACATGTGGTTACCTGGGTAGTGAAATGTGGATGAACCTTTCATTTCGTTGAATTTCAGCTAATTTACATGTTTACAGTTGTGTGTGGTTACTGGCTATCAGTTCCCAGCACCCACATGGTGGCTAACACCTGGTTTTGTTTTGTTTTGTTTTGGTTTTTTTGAGACAGGGTCTCCTTGTAGGCCCAGCCTGACCTAGAACTCACTATGTAGACCAGGCTGGCCCTGAACTCACAGAGATCCACCTGTCTCTGTCTCCCAAGTGCTGGGATTAAAGGCATGTGCCACCACACCTGGCTACACCTATTTGTTTTTTAAAAAATATTTTATTTGTTAATTTTATTTTATGTGTATGAGTATATTGTCTGCATGCATGTAAGTGCACCTGTGCTGTTCCGTGTCTGAGGAGGTCAGAAGAGGGCATCAAATCTCCTGAAATTGGAGTTAAGGATGGTTGTTAGCTGCCTTATGGATGCTGGGAATTGAACCCAGGTCTTCAGCAAAAGCAGCCAAGTGCTCTTAACCGCTGAGCCATCTCTCTAGCCCTAACACCTTTTGTTTAACTCCAGTTCCCAGGGATCTGGTGATCTTTGGGCATTGCATGACACAGGTGCACTTACATGCATGCAAAACAGTCATACACATAAAATCAGTCCATCAAAAAACTTTTAAAAAGCTAGACTAGATATTTATTTATTTGCTTATTTATTTATAGCAAAGTCTCATGTACCCCAGGCTGGCCTTAAATTTGTTATGCGGCTCTAGATGACCTCGGACTTCTTTTACAAATTTTTATTACATAGTTTCAGTGTGAGGGTGTGTGTGGAGGAGGGTACACGGATGCCACTGTGTGTGTGTGCGTGTGCGCACAGGTCAAAGGCTAACTTTCAGGAGTCAGTTCTTTCTTTCCAGCACGTGAGACTCAGTGATTGAACTCAGGATGACAAGGCTGGCAGCAAGCTCCTTTGTCTCCTGATCTTACAGGTCTAACCTTGAACTTCTGACCCTCTTGTCGCCACCTACTAAGTGCTGAGATGGTAGGCGCACATCAGTGAGCCTGGTTTATGTGGTGCTGGGAATCCAACAGAGGGCCTCAGGCATGCTAGGCAAGAACTCTACCAGCTGAGCCATGCCCGCTGCCCACCATGGCATCGTCACACCTTGCTCTCACTTGTCCCTCCTCCCTTCCCACTCGGCTCGTCCTCCCATCCCCTCCCCCTCCTCCCAGGCCCCCCCCAAGTAGTCCCCCCTCACTCTCTTACTGCACCCCATTCTGGAGTCTGTCCTCATTGATCATAAACACTGACCCACCAGAATTTCTGAAGCGTCTGGGGATCCTCCTGCATGAAGCAAGCACACCTCTATCATCCATGTGGCCACTAAACTCAGCTCGTGACGTCTTGTCACTGAGGACAGCCTTGAGTTACCTGCTTCTATTAAATAATAAATTTAGCTAAAATCTGAAAATCTCCAGGAACTGGGTTACACACCCCAAAGCATTTATAAAACAAGAGATGGGCAAGGGGAGAAGGCTCTAGGGACAGGGAGGTGACAAGAGTCAGCACCACCTGGGCTGTGATGTGGATGCACTCCCTCACCTCCCACCTTGGGCTTCTGGAGACAGAGACAGTGGCTCTCAGAGCCACTACATGCAGCTCCCCAGACCTCAGGGGCTACCATGGATGGTGCGTTTCGGTCTAGTTTGTTATTTTTGTGTACATGTGTGCACGTGTGCATATGTGTGGAGGCCAGAGGCCAACCTTGGCCCGCCGTTCCTCAGGAACCATCTCCTTCATTTTTGAGGCAAGGACTCTCACTGGGGCCTTGCTGATCTCACCAGGATGGCTGGCTCACTACCGAGCGTCAAGCAACCTCCTATCTGTACCTCCCTAGTGCTTGGATTACAAGTGTGAGTCAGCATGCTCAACTTTTTATGTGGTGCTGAGGATGAAACGCAGACCCTCATGCCTGCATAGCAAGCGCTTTACTGACTGTGTTACCTCCCTAGCTCCTCTATCTTGATCACTGAAACTCTCTAAGCCAACCATGGGCATCAGGTTCTGAGTCTAAACTCCCAGGAGGTGGTGAGGAACGCCGTCCTGGAGGGCTGGGCTGGAGGCCTGTGGAGAGCCAAGGAGTCACTCATGCATTATGGATGCAGACGCTGAAGAACAAAGAGGTGATGTCATTGGCTCGAAGCTGTGTACCAGCAGAACTGGGCCTGAAGCTGGTCTGCTTGCTTTCACTGTGATACCTGGCCAGACACTTGTAACTTTGTATTCCATGAAGTCATGGACTGATGAGTATTTATGGAATAAGAAAGAATGTATCTCCCTCTTCCTGAAGATGTTCTCTTTTTCTGCTGATGGCACTAAGAAGGGCACTGTTTCTATAGAGAAACTGATGTCAAGGGGCCAAGGACGTGAGTCAGTGGGTAGATTGCTTGCCTAGCATACAAGAGGCCCTGGTTCCATCTCCAGCACTGCAGAAACTGGCCATGATGGTAAATCGCTGCAGTCTCAGTACTCAGGAGGTAGAGGCAGGAGGATCAGAAGCTCAAGGCCATCTTGAGCTATACAGCAAGGTCCAGGCCATCCTGGGCTACATGAGACTGTCTCACCAAACAAAAAACAACAAAGAAATAGATGTCAAAGAGAAAAAACCAGGAGTTATTTTTGCCATCTTTACAGCTCACATGGTGTGGACACCCCTTGGGGGCTGCAGACTATGTGAAGTACAAACTGAGGCAAATGACACCACGTCCACATCACAAACCAGCAATGCGGCCAAGGGCTGTTAAGAAAAACAAAATCCCCTACACACATGGCTGTCCCAATCACACAAAGGACAGAGGGAGGCCTGAGGGCACACGTGGGGTTTCAGCGAATCAACCTGGGCAGGTTCAGAGCACCCCTGTGAGATCAGCACGCATCTCCTGCCCCACCCAACGACAGGCAGCCTTCCATGGACAGACCTTCCATGTCTTAAACGACATAAGGTTTTCTAGTGCCGAAGGGGGAAGAGAGAGAAGGGCCACGTTCTCCTTCAGAAGGGAAAAGTCCTTAGCAAATCACGGTGGGAATTCTGGCAGAAACACTTTCTACTGTACTCTCTCTCCTCATAGGGAGACCACAGTCTAGCTTCACCTAGCTCCCTGAGTTTTCAGCATCAAGGTACCAAGAATGAGGGCTGGCGAGATGACTCAGCGGTAATGGTGCCTGATGATCTGAGTTCGATCCCTGGGACCCACACGGTGGAAGGAGAGAACTGACTCTTGAAAACTGACCTTTGACCTCCATATCTGCACCATGGCATGCACAGGCCCCCCTTCTCCAAATAAGTAAATGTTTGTTCATAAGTGGTGGCATTCTTTATTACTGCCTCACAGATGCCATCAATAATGACAGATTAAGTTTGGGGTCTCCAAGGTGAACTGGGACGAGGGATGAGGGAAAAGGGACAGATGAACAGATGACTTCCCACAGGGCATGGTGTGCTGTGGCGCCAAGGCTGGTGGCTGCTCTGCGCTGGTCACCGTTCTACACGTGATAGCACTGCTTATTGCCTCTGTTCTTGTAAGAGGCCGCCCGGTTTTGCTCACTGAAGCAGAGAGGTCAAGGGCTGGCTCAAGGGTACCCAACCATTTAACTCGGCTGGAGTTCTCAGAACTCAAGGATTCAGAGCCCAAGTCCCTTTAGGGTTCACTCTTGCATTTAATCCCCACCCCCTAAATTTGCACAAGTGTAATTTTGCACTTATAAAAGCAGTATTATCTGCAGGGGAGGAGATGGCCATAAAACTTGGAGGGGTAGGCCCTGAAATGAAGCCACAGGCACAGCACATCATGTGTGTCCAAAGAATGTCACAAGATTAAATTCCTGAAGATCAAAAGGCTGAAAGAGCTGTTAAGCCCTGCACATAGTGTGTATTACATGCGTGTGTTCACAGTTAGTGGGAGAGTTCAAATGGAGTAGGGCGCAGGTGTATCAGTCGAGAATTGGATTCAAGGGGCTGGAGAGATGGCTCAGTGGCTAAGAGCACTCTTGCAGAGGACCTGGGTTCAGTTCCTAGCATCCACATAGCAGCTAACAACCATCCTAACCCTAGTTCCAGGGGATTCAATGTCCCCTTCTGACCTCCATGGGTATTGCACAACATGGGTACACTTACATACATGCAGGCAATACACTCATACACATAAAATAAAAATAAATGGATTTATGATAAGCTGTGACATATGTTTTCCATTTAGCCATCATGGGAAGCAGTAGAGAGGTCCTTCAAAACATTAAACATAGAACACGGTAACCTTACGTCTGGGTCTATGTCCGTAGGGAATAGAGTCCCCACCTAGTCAGCAGCACTCTATGTCGACTGCAGTGACACTCAGGGGAGCCAATATGTGGCAGTCCAACTGCCTATTGACAGAGAGGGTAAAGAAAATGTAACACATGTGTGCAGATGTTCACGTATCAGCACAATGCCATTGAGCCTTTAAAAGCAAGAATGTCCTACGACTTGAGACCATGCAGGCAAACCTGAGCATATTAAGCTGAGTAAAACAATCCAGGGATGAACACCATGCGTGCTCATATGCGGACCCCTAAGTGGGTGCATTCCTCTTACAGAGGAGAACAGGAGTGTGCGGGGCCGGCGGGGAAGCAGAGGTACAGTGATCAAATGAGACCTGTTTTCAGTTAGAAGCTGAGTAAGTTCTGGGAACCTCACATACCATGCTGACAGTGGTTAACAAGACAGTATTCTATACTTGAAATTTTCTGAAAGAACCGATCTTAAGATCATCGTCACACACACACACATATACACACATGCACACGTCACCTACAAGGTGATGGACATGCTAATTAGCATGATTGTGGCAATGATTTCACAGCGTACCCCCTCTTTCTATAAGATCACCGTACAGTTACTTTTCTCACTGCTGTGACCAAATACCTGACAAGAAGCAACTTCAAGGAGGGAGGTGCTCCGGCTCGGAGCGTCCCCATCACAGCGGGGAGACACGGTGGGACAGCGCCCCTTGGCTGTGGCACAGGCATGCTAGACAGCAGGAAACGGGGGGGGGTGGTAGTGCAGGCTTTGTCTTTTTTCCAGTCATGGGTGGTGCCCCCACACCCAGGGATAATCCTTTCTGGAAATAGTTGAACCTCAATCATGCCCTAGGCATTTTGTCGTCATCTAGTTTTGAGAGGGAACCATCTGTAGCCCCAGCTAGCCTGGAACTCACTATGCAGACCAGGCTGTCCTCGACCTCACAGAGCTCGGATTAAAGGTGTGCACCACCACACTTGGTCATCTCTAGGCATTTTTTAATCCACTCAAGTTGGTGATCAAAATTGACCGTCGAAACCATACTGCACACTTTAAATATGTGGCTTTTGTCAATTATGTACCTGCAGGGATGGGAGGTGAGCTTGGCTCGTACGTGACTCATATCAATGAGGGAAAAATAAAGGACCTGGCAGCCTTGCCCCATGAGGCAGTGGATGTCCTGCAGCAGTGGACACCCTAGTGTAGCCTGGACTATGGGGACCTGAATACGCGCCCAACTTCTGGCATCAAGTGTGGTTATGGCTTGCTGGTAACAGGTGCTCTCTGAATGTGGGACAGGACTTGTCACTGACCGGCCCGTGAGTTTGGCGGGTCTCTAAATGTGCAGCATGTACAGCTTGGTGCAACTTCCCAGAGGCAATGGCAACACCACTCCTTGGTGTGAAGCCAGGCTGCCTCAGAACATGCTGTTTCCTACCACTCAGGGGAGAGTCTCAAGTACCCCAGGTTTAAAAACAGATTATCTGTGTGGGAGCTTGTGGGAAGCCTGAACCTGAGGTTTCGCTCATGAGCTAAGAGATGAGATCAGTAAGATCACAGAAGAAATATTTAGTGACAAAAGTTGAAATGTGGGTGGGAGAAGAGTGGCTCCTATTGAATTTGCTCTATCACCACATTTATTTGGTGGTTGAAGGAACTTGGGGTTGGGGATTCAACAGTGTTCTCCAAAATCCAGGGCAGCAGGGTTCAGCTGAGGGACCAGGAAAAGGATAAGGATCACCTTCTTAAGTCTGCTGGTGACCCAGCAGGGCACAGAGCACAGGGCATGGTGGTGCCGAAGGGCCTGGGGAAAGGGATCCGTCGGTAAGACAGCGCGGGGACCTGAGCTCAGTCTCCAGCATCCATGTAAAGGCTGGGCGCAGTGGCACATGCCTGTAATCCCAGCACAGGACACAGAGATAGGAGGGTCCCTGACGCTCTCTGGCCAGTCAGTTTAGCCCCATAGGTAAGTTCTGGGTTGATGGAGAGACTGTCAAAAAATAAGGTGCACACTGACGGAGCAGGACACCAACGTTGATCTCTGGCCTCCACAGGTATGCACACATTCATCAACACATATATACACACACACACACACAGAGGACGTGGCTTCAATTAACACACAGCTTGGAGTCCCAAGCAGGAGATTCTGCCAAACCCAAAGAGCCAAGACCTGGGTGCCTTGATTTGAGCTTTTGCTTTTCCAAAGTCTTAAAGGTGGGCTGAGGTGGGCTGATGTGGAGGAAGGATTTTGGAGACACAATGGCTCATGGGTAAGTTTCACACACCCCAAGGAAGGCCAGAGACCCATGTGCTGGAGAGCAGGGTCTTTAAACCTGGTGCCCTGAGCTGGGAGAGAGGAAATTTGCCCCGGGGCAGGCAGGACAGGGCAGCAGAAAAGCAGGGAGCATCCCCCTGGGTCAGGCAGGGCCCTGCGCACATTCTCCCATAAATTTTTTTTTGTATTGTTCATTCAGGAACAATTTACCCCGTGCCCTGTGAGTGTAAGTTATGGGCTTCACGAAGGCTTCAAACAGGTGATTATGGTAATTTAGGGAGAAAGTACCAAGCCATTTCTGTCACAGGCTGCTCTAGCTTTAAAATAATAGTGTCACCTTGTATTTATAGAGTGTAGAATGGCTCCAAAGCATTCTGTCATCTATCACCTCCTACAATCCCTACCATAGATTAGCAAGGTGGGCTGTGTCTCTGCCGTAGGGTTAGCATGAGAGCTGCCCTGTCTCTGGGATTCAGTGAAAAAAAGAGGAGGGTTTGGGGTGTAGCTCAGTTGGTAGAGTGCTTGCCCAGCATGCATGAAGTCTTGTGTTCCGTCCTCAGCACCAGTATGAAACTGGGTCTGGTGGTCCACGCCTGTAATCTTGGCACTTAGGAGGTGGAGGCAGGACGATCAGGAGTTTATGGTCATTTGTGGCTACACGGCAAGTGTGAAACGGGACTGGGCTGCATGGGACTCTGCCTCCAAAATGAAAAATGCTGGAGACTGCTCTCATGCCTGTTTCTGGTTTTCCTTTACCTCAGGTTCTGACCAGCATGGCCATCTGAGGCTGAGTGTCTCAGCTGTGTCCAGGATGGCCTGACCAGCAGCCCCAGAAGGCAGGGTGTTCCCTGGGTCCACAAAGGTGGAGGGAGGGGCCTAGGCCGCTGCACCACGCAGCAAACTTTGAGAAAGCCCTCCTGACCTTTTGGCTCTTGAATCTTGTCATCGGACACACGCACACTCAGTGACTGAAGAAAACCCTGAGACGGTCTAAAATCCTGATGAGTAGACTGAAGACAGTGGGTGTAGGTGAGTGAACCGATGAGCCGGGATATAATTAGAGCCCTCACAACCGGAACAGGACGTTTAATAATTTAAGTGAGATCTCGGGATTAATGAGCAGCGCTTGAAATGACACGTGGGACCATAAATCCACACAGGCCCTTGATGGTGAGGTGATGATTTACAGCAAGGCTTCCTGGAAAACCGGGTCTGTTGGAGTCCGCGGGCAGCTCAGCTCCTTCAAGGAACCTGTACTTTTTATGTGTGATGATCCAGGGCACACATTCTAGACCTCGCCCTCCAAATACACCATACCTGGAAGCCAGTGTTTTCTTCAAGTCTGAGCAGCTTTACTTTTTAAAGTTTATTTGCAATGCTGGAGACTGGAGCCAAGGGCAAAGCAGTCTTCTGCTGAACTGATGCCCAAGCCCCTCACTTGGGGAGTCTAGACAGGTGCTCTACCGCTGAGCCACACCCCTATCCCCTCACTGGGGGAGTCTAGGCAGGTGTTCTATGGTTGGGCCAAGGCCCCCAGTCTCTCACTGTCTACTGGTGGATTTTAGGAAGGTGCTCTGAGCCACACCCTAGTCCCTCATCGGTGGATTCTAGGCAGGCAGCGTGCCACTGAGTCATGCCCTCAGCCCCTCACTGGGGTATTCTAAGAAAGTGTTCTGCGGGAGGGATTCTGAGCAAGCGCTCTGCGGCTAAGGGGCACCCCAGCCCTCAGTCTATCCTCTCACCTGCGACAGGAACCAAAAATGTCTGCTAAGAACACAGACTGCCGGGGCACAACCAAGCTCCTGTGAGTCAGGATCGGTGTGGGTGGCCCTGGTCACCTGCGTGTGAACAAGCTCCTCAGCTGATGCTTAACACCAAGAACAGCGAAAAGCCACTGCTGGGCTGGAGTGGGCTGGGTGGGAGAGTTCCGGTCGGGCTCCTCTTTCTGTGGGCGTCAGCACCCTCCCCTCCTCTACGCTTGCACTTTACCCTGCAGCTCATTAAGGGATTCCACATTGGGATTTCAAAGAATTCCCTTCACGAGGTTCTGCTCAGCAGTCCTGGTACCAGGAATAGCTCAGTCACTGCAACAGTGGCAGATCCCCGAATGCTGTCCTGAAGCCTCACCTCACTCAACCCTTACCCCACCATAAAGGGAAGCTGGGAATGAGGCTTGGGAGTGATGGAAAACCCACTCTCACCAGTTTGCACAAGAACAGAAGGTGTGGATGCTCAGGATGTGGATGGGATGAGGTGTGGGGTGCACATGGGATCAACAGGCTAACTGGTGTGCCAAGGAACGGGAAGGATGGGAGCGGTTCACTAGCCCAACTGTACTTCCCTCGTACCTTGTGTGTGTGTGTGTGTGTGTGTGTGTGTGTGTACGGGGCTTGAACCCAGGGTCCTTCATATTAGGCAAGTGTTCTACCACCGAGCTGCAATCCCAGCCCCCACTTCTCAATGGGGGGTGGTGTTATTACAAAGAGCATTTGGAGGGGCTTCTGTTCACTTCTGAGTCACAGGGCTGTCCCCTAGCAGCTGGAGCACATTGTCTGGAAAAGGTCAGGGCTGGTCTTTGTGCCTGCTTTTGAACAGCGGAGGCCCAGCTAAGTGGCTGTCAACTGGAATTCATGAACAGAGGCCGGAGAGCAGTTCAGACTAAGACCATGTTCCGACAGCACGCAGGAATGAAATATGTCTGAGCAGAAGCAGAGCTGCTCCCCTGCTGTGTCCCCAGTGCTGAAGACTGTTAACAAGCCAGGAAACTCCCCCCAGACTGGGTTCAGAGTCGACTGCAGACAGGATGAGGTTAGCAGTGATTTTTAAAGTTCCTACTTGCTTATAAATAATGTGGGCATCTCTCAGAAACCACGCAAATATAATTAACTTTAGAAATCATTGTAAGAGCATTCCGGACCCTCAGGAGGAACTTAATGTGTGGCACACAGGCTTCGAAGTGCTCAGGAGCAGTGTGCATCTGTTAGTACTTTATGGAAACCACGCCACTGCACTCCACAAGAGGCCTTGATGCATGCCTGACCCTTTGTTCTCTGTAACAATGTAAAAATTACATGCTCATAAGATTTGTTAATTTGAGGTAACAAAGCAAGAGAAAAAAAGTTGGACATGAGCCATTAAACTTCAAGGCTGTAGAAGGCCTCCGACCGCCAAAGCTGCCCAGCAGACCTGCCTTGGGCTATGAGAACCTCGAACATTTTAGGCCCTGATGTTAACAGCTCCTGAGTGCTTGTGGATTCAAATCTAACCAATTTAGGTTGTGGATGGGTGGGTGTCTGACAAGGCAAGGCCAGAAGTCTGCAGGAGAAGGGGAGGAGGGTTCCTGTGGTCTCAAGCACATCAGAAGGTGGTCAGCTGTGTGCATCCCTGTCTGTGTGCATGTGTGTGCACATGCATGTGTGCAGATCTCTAGGTGTGATGTGTACCTGCGTATGCATGTTTGTGTGTTGGTGTGTGTGCACACGCCAGTGTGTACACAGGCATGTGTGTGTTGCTATGTCTGTGTGTGCGCATGCGTATGTGCAGATCTCTATGTGTGATGCCTCTTGAGCCTATTATAGACAGTATTATTTAAAGAAGCTGGACTAACACTCTGATGATAAACGAGTACAGGACACCATGCCTTCCTAATGGATGGGGCTGGTATTGAATATTCAGTATTTTTAATATGTTTTATTATTTGTATTTTATGTGTATGAATGTATTGCCTGGATGTATGTGAGTGCACCTGTGTCGTACAATGCCCACGGAGGTCAGAAGGCAGCATTGGATCCTCTGGAACTGGATTTATGCACAGTTATTACCTGCCATGTGGGTACTGGGAACCAAACCCAAGTCCTCTGCAAGAGCAGCCAGTGCTCTTAACTGCTGAACCATCTCTCCAGCCTGGAATATTAAGTTTTTTTACCCAACAGTTTTTGCTGTTTTATTTAGGGGATGGCATGCAGGGTGGGGGTGGGAGTGTAGTTTTCTTACACTTTGGGGTGAATCCAGACATATGAATTTTCCCAGTAGGTAGATGTCAGCTAGAACTTCCTGTCAATTAGACACAGTGTGCTCAGAAGTTCAGATCACTTTTATAAGTTACTCTTTGTTGCTGTGACCTGACAACTTAGGGGAAGAAAGGGTCACTCTGGCTCACGGTTTGAGAGGGTGCAGTCCATCATGGTTGGGATGGTGTGGTGGAGGTCACAGCGTGGGGAGCATGGGACTCCCCACATTTCCAGGGACCCAGCAGCAGAAGGTGAAAAGGCTATAAAGCCTTGGCCATGTACTGACCTGTTTCCTCCAGCAAGCCAGACCTGTTGGGACCTTTCACATTCAAATGCAACATCATTCATGATGGCACTTGGTGCACAGCCAGCACCATCTAGATGATATTGATCGTTTTCCTCTGCGAGCTCCCCGCTTAGTGGGCTCCCTGATGAGTGGGCTCCCCGCTCATTAAACTCCCAGCTTAGTGAATGTGATGGTTTGAATGAAAATGTCCCCCATAGGCTCCAATTGTTTGGACCTTCTATCCCCAGATGGTGGTGCTGTTCTGGGAGGTTTTAGAAGGTGTGGCTATCCTGGAGGAAGCATGTTACTGGGGGTGGGCTTAGAGAGTTCTTAAGCCTTGCTGGATCTCCAGGTGCTATCTTACTTCCTGTGCCTGTGTAAGATGTAGAGCCTAGCTTCTGCTCCTGCTCCTGCTCCAGCCACCTCCAGCCACCATGCCTCCCTGTCATGACGGACTGTAATTCCCCTGGAACCACAAGCTCAAATAAACTCTTCCTTCTATAAATTACTTGGGTCAGTGTTTCCATCACAGCAACAGAAAAGTGACCAATACTGTGAACTCCCCACCTATTAAACTCCCCGCTTAGTGAGTTCCTGCTTACTGAGTTTAATGTGAATGGGCTAGGCCAAGAGAGGGAACTTAGCAAGTCTCAGCCAAGCAGCAAAGTAAGACGCCTCTTACTGTTATCCCATCTCAGATGCTCCCTCCTTTTGCTCCTGAGTCAAGGCCACTCCCACCTTTGACTGGCGGGAGAGGCCCAGCAGTGGTCTGAAGACCACTGACAGCCACAGTCCCTGGGGACCTTCCTGTGAGGACCTCCGATTCCTGTACCTCCTGCTTTGTTCCCCTCATTACACTTTTAATAAATCACTGGTGTTCAGGGGCCAGCAACAGGGCTCAGTCAACTGAGTGCCTGTCATATGTGCACAAAGACCTGAGTTTTATCCCCAGCACCTATGCGAAGAGCTGGGCTCGGCAGTGTAATCTCAGAGCTGGGGAGGTAGAGACAGGCAGATCCCTGAGCTCACAGGCCAGCCAACCTGGCCCAGTCAGCAAGCCCCAGGCCAGTGAGAGATCCTGTCTCAAAAACAACAAAGTTTACAGTTCCTGAAGAAGGATGTGACGTCAACTATGGATGACAAGATGGTTCAGAGGGTAAAGGTTCTTGCAGCAAAAGCCTGATGATCTAAGTTCAATTCCTGGGGCCTGCAAGGTAGAAGGAGAGAACCAACTTGGGGGACTGCCTTAATTAACTGGTGTGGGAAGACCCAGCCACTGTGGGCAGCATCATCCCCTAGGAAGTGGGGGGTCCTGAACCGTGTAAAGTGGAGAAATCAAGCTAGGCCCAGCAGTGCACGTGCATGCAGTCACTCTCCCATCTGGACTGTGATGTCATATGACCAGTTGTCTGGCACTCATGCCGCTGTGACGTCACTGCTGTGACCAATGGTGAGCTTTCCCGGAAAGCTTTTTTCAGGGTGTTTCAGCACAGCACCAGCAAGGAAACCAGAATAAATGACACGTGAACTTGTCTTCTGGCCTCCACGTGCATGTGCCCATGTCTACGTGCGTGTGCCCACATCCAAACCCATACACAAATGGTTCTTCACAAGCAAACCAGGAGAAAAATCCACACCTGAGCTGTCCTGCTGTGCAAATTCTTAGAACGCAGTCGGCTCGGTGGAAATGTCACTTCGGAAAATATACTGCAGCTATTCTCCACCACAGAGACCATTCTTTCCCAAACACAGAAGCTTTTGATGCGCGAGATGCATCTGCAGAGATTCATGGGATTCCTTTTTCTTTCCCAGGACATCAATACAATGCCTGATTCATAAAACCTAGCTTCTTACAGGTACACAAAACATCCCATAAACATATCGACTCCCACACCCCATGCTTGCCGGGCAGTCCCCTCATTATAAACTAATTGGTATTCTACAAGTGCCGTAATTTTTCCCAGTGGTCCTCTCTGGGTCTGAGGCAGGAGTGTTCGGGACGTCAGAAACACTAAAGGCAAAGAGATCCAGCCTGTGTGTTGTCGGTGACGCTGAGGGACCCCTCTGCAGATCCAGCCTTCTTAGGGTTCTGGAACTCGTCCTGCGGGGGGAGGTGTCCTGGCTCCTTGCCAAATGTGGTCTGACTACTCTCTGGTGAGGTGAACAGGGTGGACCACTTAGAGCAACCCCTGAGCCTCCATTTTTCCATCTGTGTGGTGGAAACATTTCTCTGCAGAGGGACCTGATTTCACTTGGAGGCAGCCAGGCAGGTGAGGGTGAGCAGGCTGAAGCCGGTGGTCACCCCACCTGTAGTCAGGGGTCTGTCTTCCCTGTGGCATCCTCCTCAGAGGCCCCACCCTGCCCGTGGCTGTAAGTCACTTCAGCAGAGGTCAGAGGAAGAGACGCCTGTGAACCAACAAGCTGTCACCTGATTCCACATGCATGTGCATGCATGTACACACACACACACACACACAGATAAAATTTAAAAAATAAATTGAAAACAACCAGTGCAGCTGATGTTCTGTTTGCTCTGACTCCTCTGATTTTCTGTTGACTTGAGGAGAGGGTGATGTGGAGTGACTTCAGTCAGTGATGAGGGAAAGGGCTTAGGAAAGTCAGGTGAAGAGCCCAGGTCACATGATGTGTGACTTCGTGCCTACCACATAGAGCGTAACAGAAGGGCCAAGTTCAGATTCACACTGTGGAGTATTACCTAGCTGTTAAAAATGAAAGTCTGTGAGAGGTGGCTCGACTGGCCATCTAAAGGCACCTAGCACCAAGCCTGATGACCTGTCTGATCCTCAGGACCCACATGGTGGAAAGAAAGGGCCGACTCCTGCAGGCTGTCCTCTGATCTCCACACATATGCACACACACATACACATGTGTACATACACAATAAATACAAGCAATTACATGTCCAAATAATATAGAAATAATAATTCGAACAAAACAAAATATAAAAAAATGAGTGATACTCTGATACATTAGTAGAGAAAAAAGAATTGCAATGTGGGCTGGTAAGATGGCTCAGCAGTTAAGACCACTGAATGCTCTTCCTGAGGACCTGGGTTCGAGTCCCAGCACCCACATGCTGGCTAACTAACAACCATCTGTAACTCCAGTTCCAGGGATCTGATGCCTTCTTCTGACTCCGCGGGCACTGTAGGACACAGGTACGCTTACACACGCGCAGGCAGTACTCTCGACTTGCACTGTGCACAGCACGGCTGCATCGTGTAAAAGAGAAGCAGCTTACAGGGCTGAGGATACTGTGGGGTCAGAACGCATTTTCTCCAGGTGCTGGGGATCAAACCCAGGGCCTGTCTCATGCTAGGCAGGCAGTCTACTACTGAGTTACACTGTCAGCCTAATATTTCTTGATTCTTTTTTTGAAAATTATTTATTTTATGTACATGAGTATTTTGCCTGCATGTCTGTAAGTGCACCACATGTGTGTAGTGTCTGCAGAGGCCAGAAGAGGGTGTTGTGACCCTTGGAACAAACTGGAGTTATAGACAATTGTTAGCTGCCATTTGGGTGCTAGGAACCAAACCTGGATCCTCTGCAAGAGAGGCCAGTGCTCTTAACTGCTGAGCCATCTCTCCAGCCCCTATTTCTTCT
>NW_008346079.1:883502-889305 GCF_000622305.1 Nannospalax galili | reverse complement strand
GGGGAATCGCCTCTATTGGACTGGCCTGTGGCCATGTCTGAGGGGCATCTTCTTGATGAGTGATGTGGGAGGGCCTAGCCCATTGTGGGTGGTGCCCCCCCGGGCAGGTGGGCCTGTGTTGCATAAGAAAGCAGGCTGAGCAGGGAGGGGCCAGGGGAGCAAGCCAGTAAGCAGCATTCCTCCATGGCCTGTGCTCCAGCACCTACCTCCAGGTTCCTGCCCTGAGTTCCTACCTGGGGCTCCCGGACGAACTGTGACCCGGGATATGTAAGCTAAATAAACCCTTTCCTCCCCAAGGTGGTATTGGTCAGAGTATTTTGTCACAGCAATGAAGAAACAAACTAAGACAATGGTTAATCAACTGGGTTTGGATTCACTGAAGAGACAGGTCTGGGCGTGTCTGTGAGGGATTATCTTGGTTAGGGAAGACCCCCCTGAGTGTGTGCAGCAGCACCCCATGGGCTGGGGTCCTGGACTGAACAGAAAGGAGAAAGTGAGCCAAGCGCCAGCATTTGGCTCTCTTCCTGACTGTGGATGCATGTGACCAGCTGCTGCCGTGGCTCCCCACGATGCACTGTATCCCTTGAACTGTGAGCCAAAAATAAATGCTTCCCTCTGTAAACTGTCAAGTATTCTGTCACAGCAATGAGAAAAATAACCAGTACACTCGCCAGCACCAGCCACCATCTATGTAAAACAATGCCAGCACCCTATCAGCAGCTCTGTGGGCACTTCCTGCCACAGAGACTTCCTGCGGGAACCCTTCCCTGTTTCTGTTTGTGCTGAGGGGGAGCTGAGGTGGCAGAGCTGCTGGGACCTTGGCATGCTAGTGCCCTGGGCGGCTCACTTGCCGTTCTCCCAAAGAAAACACCATGTCCTAGCTTATCTAAAGCAGTGCTGTACACAGTCCACCTTCCCAGGAAAAGGGTAACACTCAAGAGTGGAGAGGGGCAGAGGAGGCGGCGGTGGCAGGATACGTCCAGAGGACTGGAACAGGTCACAGGAAGCATAGCCATGGAAAGCAGGCTGAGCAGGGAGGGGCCAGGGGAGCAAGCCAGTAAGCAGCATTCCTCCATGGCCTGTGCTCCAGCACCTACCTCCAGGTTCCTGCCCTGAGTTCCTACCTGGGGCTCCCGGACGAACTGTGACCCGGGATATGTAAGCTAAATAAACCCTTTCCTCCCCAAGGTGGTATTGGTCAGAGTATTTTGTCACAGCAATGAAGAAACAAACTAAGACAATGGTTAATCAACTGGGTTTGGATTCACTGAAGAGACAGGTCTGGGCGTGTCTGTGAGGGATTATCTTGGTTAGGGAAGACCCCCCTGAGTGTGTGCAGCAGCACCCCATGGGCTGGGGTCCTGGACTGAACAGAAAGGAGAAAGTGAGCCAAGCGCCAGCATTTGGCTCTCTTCCTGACTGTGGATGCATGTGACCAGCTGCTGCCGTGGCTCCCCACGATGCACTGTATCCCTTGAACTGTGAGCCAAAAATAAATGCTTCCCTCTGTAAACTGTCAAGTATTCTGTCACAGCAATGAGCAAAATAACCAGTACACTCGCCAGCACCAGCCACCATCTATGTAAAACAATGCCAGCACCCTATCAGCAGCTCTGTGGGCACTTCCTGCCACAGAGACTTCCTGCGGGAACCCTTCCCTGTTTCTGTTTGTGCTGAGGGGGAGCTGAGGCGGCAGAGCTGCTGGGACCTTGGCACGCTAGTGCCCTGGGCGGCTCACTTGCCGTTCTCCCAAAGAAAATACCATGTCCTAGCTTATCTAAAGCAGTGCTGTACAAAGTCCACCTTCCTAGGAAAAGGGTAACACTCAAGAGTGGAGAGGGGCAGAGGAGGCGGCGGTGGCAGGATACGGCCAGAGGACTGGAACAGGTCACAGGAAGCACAGCCATGTAACCTCTCAGGACGTCTGAGTCCTCAGTCACAGCAGGGAGAGTGAAGATGGCCAGGAGGAGCTGCCATCAGAGGAATGTGCGCTGGGCAGCTGGTCGTGGTGGCACACACCTTTAATCCCAGCACTTGGGAGGCAGAGGCAGGAGGATCAAGGCTAGTTTCATGTTCACAGCGAGTCCCAGAATAGCCAGGGGCTACATAGAGAGACCCTGTCTCAAAAAAAAAAAAAAGTATACCCTGAATATGACAGAGCTTCATGGTGCAAAGGTGGAGCAGAGGCTCGTAGCTCAGAAGCTCAACTATGAGGTGAGGAAGGCCCTGAACTGCCACCTGAGGGCTCACAGGCGTCACCGTGTCCACACAGTACATAGGATAGTGTGCAGGACTCGAGGGACTCTGGACTACACAGATGTGTGTTCCCGTTCCACCTGTGTACGATACACCATAAGAAGGGACAGAATGCCCCGAAAGGGGAAGGCCACAAGCTGGAAGGCAGGCTGATCCGGACTTCATCCCTGACCGCACCTCTGTGCCCCGTAAACCCACAGGTGAGATGTACGGTCAAGAGGCTCTGCATGTGGCTCAGGTTGGAGGCACACAGGTGCGACGCCGTCGCCATGTCATCTAAGCGCTATTGACCAAACCACTCTCTGGATTCCGTTTCCTCGCCTGTGGCTAAGGTCCCCATATCACCTTTCTAAGACCTATGTGACCAAGTGTCCATTACTCAACCTCTCTGGGCTGCTTCCTGACCTATCAACGACATGGTAAACGCTGACAGCGGGTTGGTGTGGCAACCCTGTCCCATGTGCCCCTTTCCTGCCTCTACCACAGAGACAAAGCCACCGTTCTCACCAACGGGATGAGCAGATGCCAGAGTTCTGGCCAGAAGGCTTCAGAAAAAGAAAGCAAAACTTGGCAAGAGGAGGCTGTGCCTTTTACCCCCACACAGATTCAGCAGCCGTTTTGTGACCAGGAGGATGAGGATGGTGCATGGGGAGAGTTGACTGTCTGGTTCTTTTGTAACAGCTACCAAATGCCAGTTTGTACCAGTCCTGGATCTCCTGTTGTGATAAATCTGTCACCAGTGCGAGCTGTTGTTGATCAAGTTAGCTTTTTCAAAACAGACATAAAGGGATAAAGACAGGCTCCATTTACTGTGCTGCAGCAGGAAATGAGCAAATGTGTACAGTGCAGGGTGCACAGCCTGGCACGCAACAGCTGAGTGAACAGTGACTTGCCTGTGGACAGCTCTGGAGAAGGGATCCTGGCGCCCCTCTGTGAGTCCCTACAGCCCCTTGGGAGTTGCTGCGTGGAGCTTGGGAAGCAGAAGTCGGGTGGGCGGGACCTACCTCGATCGCTGAAGTCATCCACCAGTATGACCTCAGCAACCAGCTCCGGGGGAGAACGGTTGAGCACGCTGTGGACAGTGCGGAGGAGTGAAGACCAGCCCTCGTTGTGGAAGGGGATGATGATGCTGGTGTTGGGTAGGGTCTCCAGGTACCGCTTGCTGTTGCAGCTGGAGGGAGACACAGAAGGGGGAGGACAGGGTTAGTGTCACCAAGTCACAAGAACTCAAGGCAGGGTCAGGCTAACGGGAAGCCCGACGTCCTCTGCAGTCATTAGGGAACGAGAGAGCTGGGAAAAGCCACTGCAGGACTTCGTTCTCCGCCTCTTGAAGTCCTGCCTCCGCTGCCAGCACACAGGAACCTGCCTTTGTACGAAGTCAGGCTTCCACGCAGACAGCCTTTCTGGAACACTCTGCCCCTCCTGTTGAGACTGGAACTCGGGCAGCAAAGGCCGGCTTTTGTCTCTTCTCCACACAGAGCTAAAACCCTTCCTGTCTCCTTAGTAGAGGTGATGGGGACCCTTTGGTTCTAATACTTGGTTTCCGACCCTTGTCCTAACCCTGTGGAAGTTCCAGGGTGGGGCACCTCTTGTTCTAATGAGGTGACTTGTATCAGGCTCCATGAGGAGAACTGGTCACCTGAGCACCACACTGTGATCAGAAATTTGGCCCCATCTCCCCAATCCTCTGGGAAGGGGTGCCTGACAACAAGCAACTTCGGAGAGGAAGGGTTTATTCTGGTTCATAGTTTAAGAAGAGGGAAGGTTGTGATCAGAAATTTGGCCCCATCTCCCCAATCCTCTGGGAAGGGGTGCCTGTTGCTGTGGCCAAATGCCACAGAAGAAGAGGGAAGGCCCCTCCTGGCCGGGAAGGCACAGGGGCAGGAGCGTGAGGGAGCTGGTCACATCGTGTCCTAGCCAGCAGCAGACAGAAAGGAAAGGGGAACGGGGCTATCGAATGTCCAGGCCTGCCCTCGGGGACTCACTTCCTCCAGCAAGGCTCCACATCTAAAGGTTCCATCACTTTCCTAACCAGCACACCAGCTGGACACCAAGTGTTCAAACACAGGAGCCTGAGGGGTCGTTTCCCACTCAAATCACAATCAGAGTCCAGGAAGAGGGGACTGAGCTAGTCGCCCATCAAGCCTGGAAGAGATGGAGCCTCCATGAGCATCCCTGAACCAAGGGAGTGCTCTGAAGTCAGTAACACAAGGGTGCTGGGTGGGGCACTGAGGGTCCATGCCCCTTCCACCGAATGGGCCCCAGGTAGCTTCCCGCCTGGCTGTTCATCTGCATCCTGTGTAATGTCCTTTATAATGAACCGGGAAAAGTGAGCTCTTAACCTGTGGGGTCTGACTGTAACTCCAGGTGACTGCATCAGAACTGGTCTGAATTACAGCACACTCAGCTGGTTTCAGGGAATGGCCCGTTGGTAGAAAAAAAAGATTTTTCTCCCATTATACAATATGGCTAAACGTTCCTCTCCAGTGGGGAAGGAATGACTTGTCTGCACATTTGGAAGAACAGACTGGCTATCCTGGCTCAGCACTCCTCTCTCCCTCCTGGGCTGGGCTCTCCACCCAAACACCGTTAGTTCAGAGACGGGCCCTGCCTTCTGCAGGTACCCAGAGTTACCAGTTAGTTTGTTCAAATGAGGATCAAAGCCAAAGTCAACACACTGCATTAGCTGACTTGTCTCCTGAGCGTCTTTGATATATAAGTTGCCCCCTGTGACAGTCAGTTTCAGAGGCCAATGTGGCACAAACCAGTCACCTGGGAAGAAGGAGCCTCCATTGATGAACTTCCTCCATTGGTTGCTGATTTATGTAGGAGGGTCCAGCCCACGGTAGGCAGTGCCGTCCCTGGGAAGGTGGGCCCGGGTTGTATCAAGCTGAGGTTCCAGGGGAGCAAGCCAGTTAGGTGTTCCTCCATGGTCTCCACGTAAGGTCCTGATTCCAGATTCCTGCTTTGGTGTTGCTGGAGGAAGGACTGTACCCTGTAGGCCAGAATCCACCCTTTCCTTCTTTTTTATTATTACTTTTATGTGTAGGAGTGTATTGCCTGCATGTATGTAATGCACCCGTGTCGTGCAATGCTCGTGGAGGTCACAGGTGTCCAGTCCCTTAGAACTGGAGTTATGGATTGGTGCTAGCCACCATGTGGGTGCTGAGAATCGAACCCGAGTCCTCTTCAAGAGCAGTGGGTGCTCTTCACGGCTGAGCGAACTCTCCAGCCCCACACGTTTTCCTTCTCTAGTTGGTTTTGGTCATGGTGTTTATCACAGCGACAGAAAAGAAACAGTAGCCCTACTGGCCACTTTCCCTCCAGGACCCCCAGCGGCCAGCATCTGGACACTTGCATTTCCCCACCTCACAGAGGACGCCTCTGCCGCCTTCCCTCTGGCTCCTGTAAACTCATCTAGACCTAAGAAGTAAGAGGTCCTGGCAACCTCTTTAGAGTGGGCTGAGTGCGTCCCTCAAGAGACGCATTCTGTCTCTTGTGGTGGAGGTGTGAGGATAGTCCACACACATACAGAAGACATACGGCC
>NW_008346079.1:866493-882478 GCF_000622305.1 Nannospalax galili | reverse complement strand
GGGATGTGATTATTCTCTTTCCAATTTTTTAAAATTTATTTATTTTTTATTTTATGACTGTTATGCCTGCAGGTGTGTAAGTGCATCAGTGTCATGCAATGCCCATGGAGGACAGAAGAGGGTGCAACTGGAGTTAAGGACAGTTGTTAGCCACCATGTGGGTGCTTGGATTCAAACCTGGCTCTTCTGCAAGGACAACCAGTGCTCTTAACCACTGAGCCATCTCTCCAGCCCTGGCCTTTCCAGACTTTTTTTTTTTTGTGTGTGTGTGTGTGTGTGTGTGTGTGTGTGTATGTATGTGTGCGCACGCATGTGCGTGTAGCCTAGGGAAGATGTGTGTCTTACTCTAGTGTTCTCTACCTTATTATTTTATTGTTCTATTTATTATGTATGTATGTATGTATGTACGTACGTATGTATGTATTATTTAGAGGCAGAGTCTCTCACTGAACCTAAAACTGTCTGGAGTAGGCTAGCTGGTCAGGGAGCTCCTGGGATCTGCCTGCCTCTACCCGCCCACCTGCCCACTGCTGTAGTTACAAGACATGAAACCATGTCTGGCTTTTACATGGGTTGGGGATTTGAACTCAGGTCCTCACCATCTGCATAACAAGTGCTCCTATCCACTGAGCCATCTCCCCATCCCCATTGCATATTTTTGAGTCAAGAACTGATTAAGTTCAATGGAGGGAGTAATATCCAAGTCCACTTGTATACACTAAGATCATTTTACAGAAAGAAAGCTAATTTGCTTTATAATAAGTTCTACTATTTCAATCAGGAGCGAAGATGGGCAGGAAGAGGGAAGCAATAACGAGCTGCCCAAGCAGCGATCCTGAACGCACACCCTGCCCAGCCCTGCCTGGACCAGCTGCCTCATTAGACCTGGGAGCTTGTTAGAACACTAACTCCCTGGCCCACCCTAGACCCCTTAGGCCAGATCTCTCTGGTGGGCCTGTATCTTAACAAGTCTGTATCTTAACAAGCCTTCTGGGTGTTTGAGGGCCCTTCAAGTTCAAGGTCACTGTTGTAATTATCCATACTCACAAGTGCAGAATGGTTCCCTGCACTTGTGATTCTAAGGAGAACTGTGCAGATAGTGGCTTAGGGCGTGCTGGGGGAGGTACCTATAAGGGGGAGGGGGGAGAGGGAGGAGTGAGGGGGGAGGAGTGAGGGGGAGAGGCATCTGTATGGAGGTGACACTGGAAGAGCCAGAGAGTGAAGAGGAGGAAGAGGAGGAGGAGCAGGAGGGGAGGGGGAGGAGGAGGAAGAGGAGGAGGAAGAGGAGGAGGAGGGGGGGAGGTGAAGTGGGGAGGAGGAGGAAGAGGAGGGGGAGGAGGAAGAGGAGGAAGAAGAGGAGGAGGGGGAGGAGGAAGAGAACAAGAAGAAGAGGAAGACTCCACTGACCCCTATGTGGCATCAGCTGAGGCCTGCTTTACCAGGTCTGGAGCTGGGATGGCCTCTCTAGGGTCTCCTAGACTGAGACAAAGACCAGGCCTTTCTGTTCAGCATCAGAGAAGGTACTTAACCCTGAGCACTGCCGCTTGGGTAGGAAGCTGGCCTTCTGTGAGCTAGCCCACATTCCCAAAGGCCTTGGGTTGGGGTCACAACCGAAGAGGAAAGAACAGATCCCCTCCCCCACCCCCACAATGGGTTCACACTCATAAGTGACTTTCCTACCCAAACCCTGGCACGAGCCCTCAGGGCAGGCCAGGCAGCTTTCCAAGCCAGCTTGAAGGGAGGCACTGAGGCCAGAGGCGTGGACGTGACCGGGGACGTGGAGGCGGCCTGGGGCATGGAGGCTGCTGCCCAGTGAAGGAACAATTGAGTCTCACACACATGGCAGTCCACTGGTGACACCACTGGGCTTAAGTGTGTCGTGATCTGTCACCACAGCTGTGGAAAACTAATGCACCTGTTACGGTCTGACTCTGCAATGCCCCCATAGGCTTGTGTGTGAAATGTGTTCATCAGTTGGTGGCGCTATTGGGAGAGTGTGGAACCTTGGGAACCTGACACAGGTTCCTGCCATTCTCTACCATGATGATACAAACAGCCTTCCCCAACATGCTCCCACAACCATGAACCAGGCTTCTCCACCACACCACAAAGGGTAGAATCCCTCTGAAACCAGGAGCCAAAACAAACCTTCCCTCCCTGTTCTAATGTAATTCTGTCGCTGTGATCAAACGCTGACCAAAAGCAACTTAGGGAGGGTTATTTGGCTGCACTTCCAGGACACAGTCCATCTCCGAGGGCAGGAACTGAAGCTGAGCATAAGAAGCGGGCAGCGTGTGGCACGCAGTCACTCCCCTCTGCTCGTGACTGTGGATGCGATGTGACCCGAGGCTTACAGATCCTGCCTTGGCTTCCCCATAGTGATGGACTGTAACTTGGAATTATAAGCTAGAATAAACTCTCTCCCTGAATTACTTTTTATTAGGGTATTTTATTATAGCAATGGAACATAATCCAACAACATTTTTACACAAAGCCCTCAATGCCACATTTAGGTCTACAGCTCTTGTCAGCAAAGTCTACATGGTTGACACTCACTTTGTGGGAAGGCTAGGATGGCAGTGTACGGGGAGGCAGGAACCAGGACTGCAGGAAAGGACGGGGGTTCTGTTCTGTTCCACCTACTGCGTGCCGCAATTCAGCTGCTTAGCTTGACGCCAGGGTTCCCTGATGCCATCTTAATGAACAGGGAGAGGTGAGTTTCCTTCCTGTCGCTGTGGTAAAACTCCATAACCAAAAGCAACTCGGGAGCGAAAAGTATTTACGGTTCACAGTCCATCACTGAGGGAAGCAGAGACCATGGAGAAACGCTGCCTACTGGCTCACTCAGGCTCAAGCTTGGCTAAGTTCCTTATTTAGCCCGGGACTGCCTGCCCAGGGAATGATACCACCTGTAGTGGGCTGGCGCTCCTATTCCAATGAACAGTCAAGACAATTCCCCACAGGCGTGCCCACGCGCCAACCTGATAAAGGAAGTTACTCAGGTGAAACTCTCTTCAGGTGACTCTAGACTGTCATTAAGAACATTACTGCCACAGGACAGGAGACAGCTGCCTTCACTCTCCTACCATTCCTTTTTCTTTAAGTCTTTCAGGGCCAACATCACTGAAAATTCCAGTCATCTCTCTAGCCAGGCCCACGGGATGCCAACTGCCTGCTCCTGGACAGACATTTCAGCACCTTCAGTGTAGAGCTTGAAATGCAAGTAGGGAATGCTGGTTTGCTTGCAGCCGCTGCACTCAGCCAGCGAAGCCTGCTACAGTGTGGGGCCAAGGACCTTCCTCCACTGAGGAGTCAATTTTAACAGCCTCCCTCCTCTGTGAGACGTGGACCTCCATCCCTACATGATGCCATGGAAGAGTCACACTCCTGGATCCAGGTTTGACCCTCTGTCTTCTACCAGCTCTGCCAACTGCAGTGAAGGTTGACCCCTAAGTGTAGTCTGGGCAATACAGCGGGGGATCCACAGTCACTGGGACGGTGCTTTTGTAAATTCTATTACACAAGTGATAGAATTATCACCACACAGGGTGACCATAGGACATGGTGGTCTGTGACACGCCCCGCCCAGTGCCCAGCACATTGATAAATAATAGCACAAGCTACATGGAAGATGTGGTTATTGACAGAGAACACAGCACCTACTTCTAGAAGATTCAGCAAATGCATCTGTGTGTAAGAACGCTAACCAGCCAACACTCTCCCACCAGACGCAAACCTACGAACCGCATTGCTGCTGGCTGGTTTCAACCTAGTGCATGTTGGAAGTTTTTGCCGACAGGCAGCCATTTTTGTTTGTAAGCGATCGGTCTCCACGATTTCAACCCCAGGGCTGAGTTCACTGAAATCTGGTTTAAATCCCAGAGAAAAGAAGCCAATTGGAGAAATTTTATTGGCTGCCATTTTACTTCAAGGCTCACAAACGCCTCTAAATCTTGCTATTAGGTTCAATGGATCAGTAACTGTTATCTTGGAAAAAAAGCTGTTGTTCAGAGGGGAGTCATTTGATTTTAGGGGAGAGCTGATTTAAGAAACTGGTGGTGCTGAAGAGCACCTTGGGCCTTTTCCTAACCCAGTGCACAGACTTCATCCTCAAGGACCCCCTGCCCACAGCTGCCTCTGTAACCACCGGTCACACCAAGAGGCCCACATCACCCTGTGGGGGAGCGCAGCGGTGGTGAGCTCCTGCAGAGCTCCAAACCCTGAATGTGAGAATGTGAGTTCGGACTTCATCACTGAACACACCCTGACCCAAAGCAACTGAGGGGAGGAAAGGGTTTATTTGGCTTAGACTTTCAGGTCGCAGTCAGTTACTGAGGGAGGTCAAGACAGGAGCTCAAGCAGGAACTTGAGGCTAACACCAGGAGCACCGCTTGCGGGTCTGCTCACAGATGGCGTGCTCGGCTGCCTTTCTGGGCCTGCTCACAGATGCGTGCTCGGCTGCCTTTCCCGCACAGCCCAGACCATTTGCCCAGGGAATGGTGCTGCCCACAGAGGGCTGGTTCTCCTCCATCAACCACAACCCTGCACAGACATGCCCACAGACTAATCTGATCTAGACAATTCCTCAGTCAAGGCTTTCCTCTCAGATGAGTATAGACAGTGTCAAGGTGACAGAGCTACGAGGACGGGTACTTTGTTCTGCTCTGTCTTCGAGTTCACTAATATTTTTCTCTGCAATAGTGAATCTGTCACTAATCTCATGCTATGCTGATCCCAGACACTGTTGGTTTCATTTCGAGAGTCTTTTTACATCATCTATGTCTCCACTTAACTTCCTATAACAGAATACAGTTAGAATAGCAGCTTTAGTGTATGGCAGTGTCAGCTCAGAGTTGGTTTTGACTGGACAATTATTCTCATGATATGGCCTACCCCGCTTGTTCGCAGCCCCATTACGCTCTGACTGGATTTCACAGTGCGGTGCTGAGTGCCCGTGCATCGGCACCACAGCTTTGCTCTGCACCGGGTATTTGGAAACACTTCTATCTTTTGGATTCATAATTTATGATTTTTTTCAGTACTGTTCGGTCAAGGACTAAAGAGCTGGCTGAGGTAAACACTCTAAGCACTCCATCCACAGCCCCATGAGATGGCTTGACAAGATCTTCCAGCCCTAGTGGTGCATTAAGGCCCAGTCCCAGCCCACTGCAGCGCCAGGCACGGTTTCTCCAGTCCTCTCGGGCAATTCTTTTCCCTCCCAGGCATGTGCTGAGCAGGAACCAGCTGAGTAGCATAGGCTACCCTCTCGTGGCACTTTCCCCACCCGTCCTCTGTCCTGTGAAGAATCTCTGCCTCAGTCTCTGCAGATTGTCCGTTCCTTCAACTCAACCGAGGAAACCCTCCCGTCTCCCCTGAGCTCCCTCTGTCTCCCCGTCCCTGCAGCAACTGTTTCCTACCTCTCAGGGAGACTGTCCCTCACCACCTCGTGTCTTGTGTCTCAAAAAGTGTTGCATTACCTTCTCGGTCTGTTTTGCTGCTTGAGAGCAATCTGCTGTTCCTCCTTGGGCCCCACATAACCCTGTTTACATTTGTGTGCTTTCCCACTGGGAAACTATTACTGCAATCATCATAACAGATGTGGGAAATGTAAATTTCCTATGCTAGCAAGCTTCCACTTCATTTATTCCTATTTCATTTTGTCTGTGTATATGTGTGCGCGTGTTTGAGTGCACATGTGTGTGACAGAGGCCAGAGGTTGACATCAGGTGTCTTCTTCAATTCTTCACTTTAATCTTTGGAGTCTCTGAACCCAGAGCTCACACGCTATATGGCTGGTCAGCAAGCTCCAGGGATCCACCCTGCCCCCCACTGTTCCCAGCACTAGGGTTATAGCCTTGTGCATCACATCTGACTTTTATATGGGTGCTGCGTATGGAAACTCAGGTTCTCAAGCTTCTGTGGCAGGCACCTAGAGGAGCCATCTCCCCAGCCAGTTTTCAGAGCCGGCTTCCATTTTTTGGGGGGGTGTATTTAACACGTCTGTCAGGTTAACAGGCTCAACCACCTTCCTTTTGCTTGGACTTTGTAACACGTTGGGATGGTAAAGCGTCTCCAGGGAATCCCGGTTCATTATAGGAATATGAGCTTGTAAGTTCCTTTGAGGAAATTCCGTACATGCTATTAATTAACATTGTTAGCAAAAGGGGGGGTAAGGAATGTGGTAGATAAGATTCCGTTCACATCCATGTCCATGCACATCTAATCCTTCCTAAGGTTAAACCCACTGGATGGAACGAGCAGGTCAGGACTGCAGAGCACTGCCACCCCCCACCCCCACAACCCTCCAGTGTAAACATCCAGGGAAACTGACACCCACCAGTGGCCTTTACAGAGGAACCAACAGATCCTGACCACTTCTGCAGTGGGGGCTCCCTTGTGCCATCAGCCTTGGGGCCTGAAGAGCTTCTATGTTTGGTTGCCAAGCACGGGACCGGGTTCCCTAGGGAGTGGAGGAAGCGGGTCAGCCCACCAGTCAGCCTCTGTTCACACTCACTGGGCAGGAGGCTCTGAGGGCAGGCCTCCTTGAGCCAGCTGGCCGCCTCCCACATGCCAGCCCAGCAGGCTGGGGCCAAACTGCCTAGCTCCTGCCCCTGGAGGGTGTGCGTCTCCAGGGCAGCTTCTGGCTCAAACAGCCCTCCATCCTGTTCTTGACACACTGTTGCCAAAGTTTAGTCTGAAGGGATAAAAGGCACACACAGACCTCAGCTCCTGCCCCAGAAGTTGTTTAAGCTGAAAGAAACGGAATCTACTCCAGCCTTCCGCTGTCAAACGGAGATTCCTGCAGGTTGTCCTCTGACCTTCACACACACACACTTTTTAAAAAAACAAACCAATTAGACTGATATTATTCCTGACTTTGGATTGCTCTGCTGAGGATTTCTGATTCCAGAAACCATCTTCTTCTCATGGTCAGCACAGCATTCCACAGGTGATGTGACATGGCTTGGGCACAAAGGCTTGTCATCCCAGCTACTTGGGAGGCTGAGGCAGGAGGACGGCAAGTTCAAGGCCAGTCTGAGCAACTTAGAAAGGAGAGGGTTAGGGAGGATGAGGGGTGAGATGTGATCAAATACAAAAGATTCTGAATGAAAGTGTCCTTATGTGACAGAACACCACACAATGACTATAACAACAAAAATTAAGAAAAAAAAGCAAAACACAAAGGGGGGCTGGGGATCTACTGAATAGCTCAGTAGTAAAGCTCTTGCTTAGCATGTGTAAGGCTGTAGAGTCACTCCCTAATGTCCTCCCACATACACACACACAGAGATACACAGATATATATACACACACAGACATATACACACACGACACACACAGAGATACATACACACAGACACACATATATACATACACACACATATACACAAAGACACACACAGCCATACACATTCACACAGAGACCCACATATACACACACACACAGAGACACATACACATACACAGTCACATGTACATGCACACACATGCACATAAATTACATGAATCCTCAGCAGTTTATTATAAAATTAGACGTTGCTGCCTAACTAAAGGTTAATGTGAGTGACTGACCACATCTATGTTACGGTCAGGCTGAGCTCTGGGGTCTGTTGGTATATGTATTAAGTACATTTTTTTTCTTTATCCATTTTCATATGTGTGAGTGTGTATGTGGTGGCCTGAGGCTGATGTTGGGACTCATCCTCAGTCGCTCTTCCACCATCTTCACTGAGACAGATTGGATGGAGGGTCTCTCAGTCAAACCCGGAGCTCACTGGTCTAGCCAGCTAGGCTAGTCAGCTTGCTCTGGGGACTCCCATCTCCGCCTTCGGAGGCTGCAACCCACCAGCATTTACTTGGGTTCCGAGGATCTGAACTCGAGTCCTCATGTTTGAGCTTTAACCCCTGGTTCATCTCCCCCGCCCGTAAGTGCAGTTTTGACTTACAATACTTCCACTTACAACAGGGTGATTGAGACTTAACACCATCGTAAGGCAAAAGGCAACTGTACATTCATCAGACTAACACCATGACCTACAGTAGGAAGTACGATTGTGCCTTAATGCATCTAGTGGCCATTCTAAAAACCACCGTTGTTTCAAAGTGATGCCGAGCACAGAAGAAACGGTCTCTTGTGCTAGAGCTGAAGGGAAAGGAAGATCGTGTTTCTCTCTGCCAAGTTCATGGCCCCTCTGAATTTCATCTGTGAACTGACCAGACTCCTAGAGCAAGAAGATACTCCTTTGTCTGGACTCTTGGGAAAACACTGAAGCTGAGAGGAAGGAGCGGGATCCACTGCCCACTCACTTCCTGTCCCTGGGAGGCTCCTGTCCTTAGGTCTAGAGGCAGAGCAAGGTGAGATCCTGCTTGAGGCACTGTCTCTGCTCACTGTCCTTCCTGCTGTCCAAGACTTGGCCAGCTCCAGGTAGTTCCAGGAAAGCCTTCTTAATGTGGTTACAAGTTGGTACGGGGCAGGGATTCCCACAGGGACTCCTGAGAGCACCCTGCACCCACCCCTGCTACCGATGGTCTCAACTGCACACTTACGTCCTAACCGCATGCACAATCACAAGACCTGAGGCAGCCATGGCCTCAGGCACAGGGCTGGGCACATGGAACACCAACACGATGAAGGAGCAGATGGATGGGTGGATGAAAGCTGTGGTCACACTCAGTTCATTTTTCTCATAATTCTTTTTGTTTATTTTTTTCTGTGTATGTATGTATGGTGGACATGCTTGAGTCACAGCATGCATATGGAGGTCAGAGGACAACTTTGGGAGTCGGTTCTCTCCTACCACATGGGATCGGGGATTGAACTCAGGTTGTCAGGCTTGGCAGCAAGCACCTTTACCCACTGAGCCATCTCACCAGCCCAACACTTTCTGTCTCCTCAAGTAAGTATTTCTTAGTTCCAACTACCTGTAAAAGTTACTTTTGGAATTATTAGCAAATTCTGAGACCTAGGTTAAACCCTCTGTTTGCAGCAGCCTGAGGCAGACCCCACTTTTGTATTTCAGGCATAACCAGGGTCAAGAGCTACTGCACAGGAGCAGCAGCTGAGGTGACTGGACCATGCTCCCATGTGACCTTAGACCCAGAAAGATGGAATTAGTGCTGAATTCTGAACCCTCAGTGATCCTCAGCAACAGGTCACAGTTCAGAACCCAGCGACACGGGTGTGGCTGAACTACACAGACTTCAATGGAAGATTCTAGAGTGAAGATCAGGAAACACACAGCAGTGCCCCAGGCACCACAGCGGTCCCCATTCTGTGCCGCCCCCCCCCACACAAAGGGCGCAGTCCTGGGGGACAGCCTGTCAGAAGTGAGCGTTCCCAGCTGCGGAGCTCTCTGCTCTACCAGAAGATGACAATAACACCAGCCTTCTGGTATCACTGCAGGAAGCAGAAAGGACTTCAGGCACCAGTGACTTAGGACACGGATTATAGTACTTAACTTGTTTTTTGGTTTTTGGAGATAGAGCCTCAAAATGACTAGAACTCATGGGAATCCTCCTGCCTGAGCCTCCCAGGTGCCGGGATTACAAGTGTAAGCTGTCATGCCAGATCTCAGAACGTGGACGTACAGCCAGGCTCCCTGGGTTTGAATCTCTTACCAGCTCTGTCATCTATGGAAGGATTCAACCTCTGACTAGTTTTCCATCCACAATGCAGTGGAGGAGGTGCCTCCCTCACAGGAGGGCTTGACTGGGTGTCTGCTCTTCAGGTGCTCACAACAGTGTTTCCTGCAACACACTACCCCCACCGGGCTGGGCAGACACTGACTGCAGATGGCCTCCCGGCACGCTGATAGCCATTCTGAGTGGAGGCTCAAGACTGGGCTAGGGAGATGGCTCAGTGGGTAGAGCACTTGTGTGAGCGTGAACCTGAGTTTGAATTCTTAGAGCCTGTGACACAGCAGGCACAGTAGTGCACATCTGCAATCTCAGGGCTCTTAGGTGAGATGGGAGGAGAGGAGGGTCCCTAGGGGCTCTCAGGCCAGTTAGCTTGTTGTACAGAGGGATGAAACGAGAGACCCCGGCTCAAACAGTGGAAGCCAAGGACCAACACCTCAGGGTGTCCCTGGACCGCTACACACGCACTGTGGCATATGTGCCCTCTGTCTGTCTGCCTCTCACAGACACAGACACACAGACACAAAGAATTTGCACATCTGACTAATTGCCAGATGAACTGATGCTGCTGTGGGAACTGACAAGCGATGGCTCCCACTCCCCGAGTGGAGGGACAGACCAATAGCCCTGTCCTTGCCACCCCAGCTCCAAACGGCAGGTAGGCCAACCACCTGACCCTCTGCAAAGGTCCTGTTCCACATGAGGCTGACAGTATGTCATGTACCCGTTCCTTTAATTAGTTTGAAGCCCAGAGCAATGGGCAAGAACCCTTAGAAAGCACAAGATGTATAAGACTCACTGTGGGTGCCGGATGTCAGGGAGAGAGCGATTCAGGGAGATTTTATCACTGACGTAGATGTTAAATCCATTCTCTCGGTATGCCTGGTCCACTCTGTCGGCATCGGTCATGGGATAAGGCCGCCCTTGTTCTCCATTTCCTAGAGGCAGACAGCAAAATCAGTGTTGCTAATTACCTGGATGGGGCGCTGATCCTGGGGAGAGGATGACCACACCCCAGAGGAAGCCGCCTGCCTGGTACAGGCGTGGTCGTCCCTTCTAGATTGCCGTGACCAAGAACCTGGCAAAACCTGGGAAGGAACGATTTTTCTGAAGTGTTCAGCCCATGGTCACACAGCTCCGCCGAAGGCATGTGTAGAGGAGGCTGTGCAGCCCTTGAGGTGGACAGGAAGCAGAGGGAGGAAATACGGGAAGAGGCAAGAGTGAGCCAGAGCCAAGGACACACCTCTAGTGCTCTACTCCTGCAGAGGCACCACCTCCTCCCTTCCACCACCTCCTACATCACCGTATCTAGGATTCATCAGAGGATTAGTCTGTTCAAACCCTCCTGGTACTGTTCTGAAGGAGTCACAAGATCTGGCCACACCACTGGGCAGTGTGCCTCCCGTTTGCGTTGCCACGGAGGACAGGCCACCCACCGTGCTCACAAGGAGCCAACTCCTCTCCCTCCCTCTGCTGCCTGGGTTTGGAGACAACTTGGAAACCTTCAAGAACGATCATGTTGCTTAGTCTGGGGAACCAAAGTCTCTCTTCAGACGGGCCACTGCAGACTGTGGCAGTAAAGAAACCTCTTCCTGCAAAGAGCAGTTAGTTTTGGTGCCTTTCTCTCATACCTTTCCCTCTCCTCTTCCTCCCTACAACCTAACACCCATCAGGTCAGAGGCCCGAGGATCTACTAGTTACTGGGAAGGCCCCTTGCAGACACACCCAGGAATGAGCTCTACTAATCTCCCAGTCAAGTTGACAAACAAGACTGTTTTAAAGATTTATATTTCTAAAATTATGTGTGTGTGTGTGTGTGTGTCTGTCTGTCTGTCTGCATCTGTGCATGTGCTGAGTGTAGGTGCCGGTGGAGTCCAGAAGAGGACGTTTGAGCCCCTGGAGCTTGGAGTTACAGGCATCTGTGAGCCACCCAACATGAGTGCTGGGAACTAAACTCAGGTCCTCTGGGAGAGCAACAGGCCCTTTTAACTGCTGAGCCGTCTCACCAGCCCCTGACGATCAAGATGGACTGTCACCCAGGCATCCGTCCAGATTTCTCAGAGGAAAGGGAAGAGAAAGGTAGGAGGCTAGACTTGCTCAGCCAGGGTCCTGTCAGGCACCTCACAGGTATTTTTTCTCACAATCCCCATAGCAACCCTGTTCAGTGGACTCAAGAACTCTCACCCTGCAGGTAAATTAGACTCAGAAAGGCAACAGAACCAGGTGTGGGCCAAAGCCCACGTTCCCTCCACTCCCTCAGGAGCACGGAATACCCTGCCTGCCAAGTCCACCTGGACAGGTCTCCCACCTCTGAGCCAATCAACCCTGGGCAGCCACCTCCTCTGACACCCACAGAGTGTTTGAGAGTCTGAACAAGGGAACCATAATACCCGATACAAACTAAGATCAGATTACTTTAAAAAAATTTCATTTATTATTTTTTATTTTATTTTACATGTAGGCATGTATTGTCTGCATGTAGGTAAGTGCACCCGTGTTGTGAAATGCCCACAGAGGTCAGAAGAGGCTGTTGGATCCCCTGGGACTGGAATTACAGACAGTTGTTAGCTGCCATGTGGGTATTGGGATTCGAACCTGGGTCTTCTGCAAGAACAGCCAGTGTTCTTAACTGCTGAGCCATCTCTCCAGCCCCCCAGATTACTTTCTAAGTGAAGCAAATGTTCTGTGTAAATCAAAACTGCATAAACGAGGGCTGGGTAGAGTGTTTGCCTAGCATGTATGAGGTGCTGGGTCCAAGAACAGCCAGTGTTCTTAACTGCTGAGCCATCTCTCCAGCCCCCCAGACTACTTTCTAAGTGAGGCAAATGTTCTGTGTAAATCAAAACTGCATAAACGAGGGCTGGGTAGAGTGCTTGCCTAGCATGTATGAGGTGCTGGGTTTGATCCCCAAGACTGCAATAAACAAATAATAAATAAATCATTTTCAAGTGCCACACATTATAAAATATGGTTTGGTTTTTCTTAAAGTCAGCAAATTAAGAGCTCCCACATCTGCTAAGCCAGGAAAGCGCTGCTTCAGGTCAGATTCAGCTGGACAGTGTTCGTCCTCTCCTCTGTGCAGTCTGGGGAAAGGCCCTGACGCTCCAGGAGCCTCTGGTGACGGGGACAGAGCTATAATGCTTTCAGGAGCCAGTAACACAAGCCTCCGCGTAGGGCACCAGCCCTGGGTGCAGCATGACCAGCTTGACAGAGTCTCTACAGGGGAATGAGGCGCCATGAGCTGAAGGGAACCCTTTATCCAGAGTGAGGCTTCAAGAGGGCCTTGCAGGGTAGAGCACAAGACCAGCCAGCTGGTCCCCACACGAGTTTCCAGGCATGCAGTCCGTCTAAAGCTCTATTTCTGCTCCTCTGTGTACCCTCCAAGGAAGTCCACCCTGACAACTAAGGAGGCCACTTGGTGCAAATGGCCTGGTGGGTACTTGGCACTCAACAAATACCAGCTGCCTTCCTTTTGAGGCAGCCTCATTATTTGATTTTTTAGAAAAATTAGGGAACTTTATAGGTATTTTTTTTAATACACATACAATTTTATTTCAATAAATGAGAAGTTAAATAGTTGTTTACTTTTCATAATGTCTCCACTGTCAGTCCCCTCCTTGCTGGCCAGCCCAGTGTTCTAAAAATCCAGCTGGTTCTTTGCAGATGGTCCCTTGCTTAATGTAAGTGGAACTGTGTATCCTTCACAGAAAATCCCTGGCACACAGAGAACTGCGTGTCGGGCCTGGAGAGCCCCTGACCACCAGCTCGGTTATCGAACCCGCTCTCTTCCAAGCCTGTCGTAAGCTGGTTCTGTCAAAAAGGAACTTAGGGAAAAGACCAGTCGTGGGATGCCTTTACCGGAAATCAGCGTGACTGTAGTGTCAATCCTGAGGCTGCTGTGTCGCATTCCAGTCTGGCAAAGCGAACTCACATCAATACTCATCCCTTCAGAACAACCACCCTGAGGCTGCCCAGGCAGGGTGCAGGAGCTCCACACAGATGTGGAGATGGGGGCTCAGGGAGGGTGGACTTTCTTGGTGCCCACGGCTGGTGGGTGGCACTGGAGCTGCTGTCCTGACCCCTTTCCTGGACTCTGCAGAGAAGATTCTCCCAGTCTCTGCTTCGCCTCGTCCTGGCCCTTCCTCCACCTCCAGGCCTCACAGAAAGGACAACGGCTGATTAGCAAAAGGAAACCACTCAGCCAATTTAACGTGTGGCTGTGGGGTCGGTGGGGTTGGAAGCGACTCTGCCTTTAAGACCTAGATGGTCTTGTTTTCCCTGTGTAATGGCTGGCAGACAGCAGCATCTCTCTGAGGTACAGGTCCCTCTAAGTTAATGGGCCACGAAGGCTGACGAGCCTGCAGAGGGTGGTGTTTGTTTGGTGTTGAGTTGGTGTTAGCCCTCATTATTTTAGCAGTGTAGTATCCTTACCTGGTGGAGACGTGGTCGGTGGCTAATGAAGGTGGCAGGGAAAACATAGTGGCGGGAGGTCTGGTGCCAGGAGTGGAACAGGTCAGGACAGGTGAAGGGGTGCAGGAATTAGGAAGGACTGGCACCAGGCAGGAAGAGGACAGGAAGTCCAGGCAGAAGCCAACACACACACACACACACACACACACACACACACACACACACACACGCACACACACACGCACGCACGCACACCCAGGTGTGCTGGCACACGTGCGCACGCACGCACGCACGCACGCACGCACGCACGCACGCACGCACGCACACCCAGGTGTGCTGGCACACGCGCCTACCCCTTCCAGGAAGCTCACCCCACCTGCCCGCCCTCCGCACCTGTGCGCTGAGCGTCCCTCTGGATGGCCTCCTTGTCGTGCCAGTCCTTCAGTTTCTGTTCGTCTCCCGAGAAAAATGTCTTTTTTTGCCGACCATGTGAGTCCTTAAAAACAAACAAAAACAAACTGCTATAAAGAAGAGGGGACCAAAGAACGCGTTGGGCTGTACTGAAACCCACCACCACCCGGCCGTCTCCCACAGAACAAGGTGCTGGTCGTGTGGGCAAAGGGCAAAGAAAGATGCTGCTTGGCATCCGGCCCTCGGGAACCTGCCACCCAGCCGGGGAGGAGGAGAAAGGGACACTTTTCACCCACAGGAGAGAGGGCAGCGGACGTGACTGCAGGTGAGTGAAAGTGGGGAGCTGCAGTTCAGCTTGGTAAGGGTGGTGCACATTCTGCGGATGCCAGGTTGGGCCGAGTCAAGGACGGGAAGCAGGCGGGGCAGGCGGCCAGGGCACAGGCTGGGATGCAGGTAGAGGGCAGTGGAATTGGTGCAGTCTGAGTGGACCGGGTGAGGGGGCATAAGTAGAAGGTCGGTCTCGGCCATTTCGACTCTCCCAGGTTCTAAAAGGGCCGAGCATTCGCCAAAACAAAGGAGCTAAGGGCAGAAAGGACACACGAACACACACACAGCAGGCAGAAGAGGGTGGGCCTAAGCCTTTACAGATGTCCAGGGAGGTGACCCGGCCTGGGCCATTAGGAAGTGGCTTTGCTAACTATAGGAGGCTGAGTGTGTCCCTGTGTGGAGGTCACCCAAAGCCTGGTGCTTTCCCATGCCAGCAGGCAAGCTCCAGGCTTGGCCTCCAGCCTTGGCCTTGTCATGGTAACACGGCACCACGTGGCCCTTATACGTCTTCCACGTGTAGGTCAGTGACAAGAGTTTTCCAGACCGCAAGACCCAATAGCATCCCACAGATTTGTTCTTGTCCCAGTGCCAAGCAGAAGCCCAAAGTCGTATTCCCTATATAACCAATGACACAGAACCTGAATGTGAGGTATGCCAGAACATTAGCTCAAAAGATGCCACCTGGGGCTGGAGAGATGGCTCAGTGGGTAAAGGCGCTTGCCTCCAAACCTGATAATCTGAGCTCAATCCCCAGGACTCACGTGGTGGAAGGAGAGAGCTGACTCTTGAAAACTGTTCTCTGATTTCTACATGTGTGTCATGGCATGGGCGTGTATGCATGCACACACACACACACACACAATAAATAAAAGCACAACTGCAAAGCCCCTAAACTGGGCTCCTGAGCTGCGGCCTGCTCCGTTGCAGGCTCGTGTTCTTTTCCCTTTAGAAAGCACTTACACTACCCTGTCCTGCTCAACTTGCTGTTCAAGACACAAAGAACCTTGACATCACATCCCAGGACACCCCAAGATCCCCTCCAGTAAGTGGGGAGGGGAGGATGAGAGCAGGCTTGTGTGCCTGTCCCCCAACCAGAGCAGTGAAACATTGGGGTCCCTGTGAGCTCTCACTAGAAAACATTCCTCCGCTAAAAGCAGACAGACCACGCCCTCTCCCAAACACATAAAGACTCTATTTGGAA
>NW_008346079.1:830317-865991 GCF_000622305.1 Nannospalax galili | reverse complement strand
GTTCCGTAAAGTACCCTGGGTAAGAAGATTAGCCTGTCTGAGGACTAGGCTCCTGGGAGGTTGGGGGAATCAGGGGATGAGAGGAGTCACCCTGTCCTCTGAGGTTTGAAGACTGGAATGAGCACCACTGGGAGAAGTTACTAAAGGATGGCAGATGGTCCTGTGACAGGACAGAAATCCCCCAGAGCTAGACTGGTGCTAGGATGAAATGGAACTGTCTGGAAGAAGTTAGAGGAGGCCAGAAGGCCGGAAACGGGAGCTTGCCGGTTCATCACGCATGGACAGATGGATGAGTGATCAGAGGATGGATGGACAGATGCATGACAGACGGATGGACAGGGGATGACGGATGGATGGATGGATACATGGATGAAGGACTGAGGCAGGTGGCCTAGTTTAATGACGTGAAGCATTCTGGTTCTAGAACTGGAAATATCTTGGTTTTCCTTTCAGGGAGGGTAGACCTAGTTTCCAAGGCTGACAAATTGCAAACACTAATGGAAGCAGGATCTATGGACTCCCCCTGGCCCCAGCATGTTGGGGAGGAAGCACTCAGTTGACCTGTACACAGCACTAAGCTCAGTGTCTGGGACAAAGTCAAGTCCTCTCAGCGCACCATTAATAAATACCCTGTCCTTGAAGAATGTCTATGAAAACAAGGTGCATCTTGGTGTTTGGATGCCAGAACAGGCGTGGGAATGGGGACCTAGACACAACACTGTGCGTCGGCAGAGGCAACTACCAAACACCGGACAACAATGGTCTCCTCACATGCGGGATGTTACATGCTCACACGGAAATGCTGGATTTAGTGTTCTTAGTCACAGAGGCATTCTGTAACGGGAACAGAGCACCACGACACCTTTAACAGCAAGAAAGGCCAGGGCAAGTCTCCTCAGAAGACAGCAATTTGTGTGTGTGCATATATGGGTGTGCATGTATGTGTACATTAGTGTACACGAATGTGGGTCCACATGTGCCATGGCCTACATGTGGAGGTCAGAGGACACCCTTGGATGTCAGTCCTCGCCTCCCACCTTGTTTGAGCAGGGCTCTGTACACCAGGCTGTCTGCCAGCTTCTGGAAAGTTCCCTGTCTCCACCCCTATCTTGTCATAGGAACCCTGGGATTACAGACAGCTGCTACAGCACCTGGCTTTTACAAGCGTCATGAGAATTCGAACTCAGGTCTCCTCGCTTGCATAGCAAATGCTTTACCCACTAAGCCATCTCCCCAGTTCCAAAAACAGCAACTCATAAGCAATAGTGCTTTCATCCTAGTCCAGAAAAGATCACCTCGGCCTTTAATCCAGAAGTGGTCTGAAGTTTCTGTAACACCACACACCCAACCGTGTACCTCTGAAAGCTGAGATCATTTTCTTTGTTTGCAATCATTTTCTACCACCTTTCCTCCCCTCTGGCTTCCAGAATGCTCTCTTGCTATGGGAGGGGAAGGGAAGAAGTGCTGTGAGGGGTGTGAGCTGGGGGGAGGGGTGCTGGCTGAATGAACTGGAAATCACATTAGACAGCAAACTGCAAATGCATGCTGACCGTGCTAAGTAACTGTCTCTGGAACCCTGTGCTTTTTCTCAGCATTCTAAAAGAATTGATGAACGTTCCAACAGCCACTCACTCCCAAGCCCAGATGGAATTTTAATCTTTGTTTAATCACCCTTCGGTGTGCCTGGTACTCTCTGGGGAGAGGAGGGAACAAGCAAAGCCGGCCACTGGACGAGATCGGTCAGAGTCACACTGCAATCCCGAGACTGCAGACTGGGCAGTGCCTGTCGGCAAGGGTCAAGGACAACGGAACCCGGCTGGCCAAACCGGGAAAGTGCAGAGAAGGAGCAAGTCCTGGCTTTGGCCAGGTCTCAGGTTGTATTATGGGCTAGATTCGGCTGCAGATGTTAAGATGTTTCCCCATCCTCCCAGCTCACCTTCAGAGGCGCTGGAATGTTTGGGGATCAAGCACCCTGGGACCTCACACACTGAGGAGAGGGTTCTGATACTCTCCTGCGCTCCGGCACCTGCTCCCTCTCCTGCTCCCTTTATCCCAGGAGCACAAGGCTACTGCCAAGAGAACCAGATGGAGTGTATAGCCAAACGCATAAAGATGCTTTACACAGGGAGTTTGGACAATTCCGTAATGTACCGTCTTCGTGAAGTTTTAAGGCCCCAACAGTTGTTTCCATTCATTCATCCAACAAGAGTTTACTGAGGGTCTACTATGCTCAAGGAACTCTGGGAGTGACAAACTGTGATGGCTGGTCTTGGGCTTAACTCGATTGGATTTAGAATCCTCTAGGACACACCACTCTGGGCATGTCTGTGAGATCATTACCAGAGAGGTTTAACTAAGGCGGGAAGAGCCACCCTGAGGGTGGGCAGTGCCATGCCATGGGCTGAGGGTCCAGACTGAACACAAAGGAGACAGTCAGCTGAGCGCCGGCATGCACCTCTCTGCTTCCCAACTGTGGGCACCACGTGACCATCGACCTCGCCGTCTTGCTACTGTGCCCCCCTTGACAAGATGGGCTGTATCTCTTCTTAAACCTTAACCAAAATAAACGCTTTTCCCCTTGAGCTGCTTTTGATCAGGTATTTTGTCTCAGCGGGGAGAAAAGCTGCTAAATGTGGAGATTAAATAGACAGTCCACGGGCTCAACACACAGGATGGTACCAGAAAGGAAAACACTCAACTCCACAACATGCTGCCTTGAAAGCTGTACAGGTATCTGCAGGTAATTAGTTACGTGAGCCACTACAGTTCATGTCCCCCAGGATCACCCGAGGAAGGGTTCCTACTGAAGAAGAGTCTTTGGGCGGAGCATAAATGGATGGATTGGGGTCTGCCTGCAAACTATGCAGGTGGGACCCCACAAGAAGGGACACGTGTAAAATGAAATGGAGGCAAGGGGCAGATTTTCTAAAGGGCAGAGTCTGACCTGGCTGGAATGGATGGGGTTCAAGAGCCAGTCAGGAGCCAGGGGAGCCAGCGCTGCACAGCAGGTGACAGCCACAGAAGGGCTCTGAGGGGGCTGGACAGCAGACCTCCAGGAAGGAGTGCGGCTGCCTGAATCTCAGAGTCCTCCTCCCGTGAGAACAGGGAGAAAGAGCTTTGTTTCCATCCAGAGGACGTGTTTCCACTTCCAAGCCGAGGATCACTCTCATCCCAGCCCTCACAAATCAGACTCCAGGGAGGCTGACTACCTCAGTCTGGACCTGACCTGCTGTTTTAAAAAACCGGTTTTCACATTAGCCAAAACCAAGTGGATGAGACCGTAACTGGGTACTGTGCCTCAGAGGGTCTCAGGATCTAGCCACCAAGTAGGAGCTGAGATGCCATCTCCTAGGTCTAAAAGGTACACCCTTGGCATCCCTCTTGGCGCAGGAGGAAAGCCTCGGGAGAGCTGCCCTGACCCCCAGGGCTTCCTTAATGCACGTGTGATTTCACAGTCTGAACTGGACGTGCTCATTGGAGGACATGACTGCCCCCAGTCCTGAGCACCAGGAAAGCAGGTGTCATTTTTTCCTGCTGACTAATGAATGGGTGGGTCTGCCCTTTGTTTTATCTTTTCTAGATAGACAAGTGAAGGTCACCCAGGGATTGGATGTGCCTAACACAGTCACAAGGACTAAATGCCATAAAGGCTTCTGAGGATTCACTTTAGTCTCTGATTAAATGACGTCAGGCCAATTTAATGAGTTGCGAAACTAAATAGAGAGGGCTCACATGAGCCCAAAGTGATTTCTAAAAGGTGCCCAAGGGTTTGAACTCTGGCACCTTTCTCCTCCGTCATTGTCAGTCTGGTTGGTGGCAGAGTTGCTGTGTGTCCATCCTCTGGGGCTGCTCTCATTTTTTTATCCACCATACCAGAAATCTTAGCTGTGACTTGGATGAAGACACGATCTCCCTAACACCTGGCAGAGGTGTGTGACCCATGAGGTTCTGTCTGAAGAGATGAGAGTGTGTTGTGTGGTGGCCACACGGGGCCTGCATGAATGATCCTTGATCTCGTCCTTTCCTCTCTCCTGCTGCCTGGAACTGCCCAGGAGTGGCCCCTGCCCTGCAGATGGTGGAGCTGTTTATAGGGAGGAGTTCAGGTGGAGAGCTTTATGAAGGACAGCTGTCCCGCCACCGCTGGTGCAAACCTCCAGGCATTTGGCTGTGCCAAGCAGGAGGAGCTGAGTTCCTCCCCCAGAACCCAAGTAAAAAGCTGCATGTGGTGGCCTGTGTTTGCAATCTCAGTGCTGGGAAGGGGGATCCCTGGGGCTCGCTGGCCAGCCAGCCTAGTCTAATCAGCAAGCCCCAGGCTAACAAAAGACTGTCAAAAAACTAGGTGGACAGACTCATGAGGAACAACACTGGAGGTTGGTCTCTGGCCTCCACACCCATGCACACTGGCACACATGTGCATGAATGTGTTCATACACACACATACACACACACATGCACACACCCTCCATGTTTTTACATGAGAGAAAAATACACTAACATGGTCCGCCATTCAAATCTAATCTTAACTGAGACAAGGATCTTCTCTTCAGAAACAGTATGGTGAAGAGGACAGGGCGTGAGGGGACCCAGAACACCCATCTCTGACTCCACGAAGGGGACCCTGAACACCCATCTCTGGCTCTATGGTGAAGAGGACAGGGTGTGAGGGGACCCGGAACACCCATCTCTGACTCCACGAAGGGGACCCGGAACACCCATCTCTGGCTCCACCAAGGGGACCCAGAACACCCATCTCTGACTCCACGAAGGGGACTGGGAACACCCATCTCTGACTCCATGAAGGGGACCGGGAACACCCATCTCTGGCTCCACGAAGGGGACCGGGAACACCCATCTCTGGCTCCACGAAGGGGATCCGGAACACCCGTCTCTGGCTCTATGGTGACGAGGACAGGACGTGAGGGGACCCAGAACACTCATCTCTGGCTCTATGGTGATGAGGACGGTGTGAGGGGGCCCGGAACACCCATCTCTGGCTCCACGAAGGGGACCCGGAACACCCATCTCTGGCTCCTCCCAGCTCCACGTTTATGAAGAGTAGTCCACAGGCAGGTCCCTGTGTTTTTCTGGGTGTCTAAATTTGACTGGAGTGTTGAGATCAAAGTTATGTAGGAATGGGGTTGGAGAGATGCTCAGTGGTTTAGAGCACTGGCTGCTTTTACAGATGATCCAGGTTTGGTTCCCAGCATCCACATGGTGGCTAACAACCATCCATAACTCCAGTTTCAGGGGATTTGATGCCCTCTTCTGACCTCTGTGGGCACTGCATGCATATGGTGTACTTACATACATGCAGGTAAATACTCATACACATAAAAATACAAGTAAATTAAAAAAAATTATGTAGGTACAACATGATTGCCAGCTGTAAAAAAATGGAGGCACTTAGGGAAACATGCTAAAGCTAGTGAGTTGAGACACAATTACGGGGCTATATAGTTAGAACCAGTCACAACCAAACCAACACATCGCAACCCTAACTCATGGCATACACAAAAATAAACTGGATCTGGATCACATTCATAAATGCGAGCATACAAACCATTAGCATTCATAGGAAGAAGTCTGTGCAGAAATCTCAGTGAGTTTGGTTTATGCAAATGTTCATTTTCTTTTATCCATTTTCATATGTGCAAGTGTGGTATGCATGTGTGTATGCATGCTCACGTGTGTGTGGCACATGTGTGGGTGTGCATGCATGTGGAGGCCTGAGGTTATGTGGGGAATCATCCCCCACTGTGCTTCTACCTTGTTCACTGAGGCAGGAAATCAAACCCAGGATACAGTTGGTCTTGCTAACTAGCTCACTCTGGGGATCCCATCTCCACCTTCCAATGCTGGAATTACAGGCGAGATGCCATACAGACCTGGGATTTATGTGGGTCCTGGGGATCTGAACTCTAATCCTCACCCTCACAGGAGAAGTGCTTTAAGCACTGAGCCATCTCCCTAGCCCAGAAACAACTGTTTCTTAACACACGATTAGCATAAAATGTTGCTAAGGTGAAAGTCATCACAACTAAATCTTTTTTCTTCAAGGCATAACTAGAATTATAACTAAATCATGTAACCGATGAAGGACAAACACCAGAAGGCACAAAGAACTCTCCAAACCCAACTCAAGGCCGGGCGTGGTGGCGCACACCTTTAATCCCAGCACTTGGGAGGCAGAGACAGGCAGATCTCAGTGAGTTCAAGGCCAGCCTGGTCTATATAGTGAGTTCCAGGACAGCTGGGGCTACAGGGGGACCCTGTCTCAAAAAGACCAAACAAAAGTAAAACAAAACAAAACAAAAAACCAAAACCCAACTCAATGTGATTAGTCATTAGGGAGATAGAATCAAACCCACCATGAAGTCTCATTTAATACCTGCCGAGATGGTGTAATTGAAAAAAATGGAAACCAAGTGTTGCTGAGGACATGAGAGAAGCAGTGGGGGCCGATGGGGTGCCGATGGCGTGCTTACAGTGGGACAGGGTGGAGGTGTCTCTCAAGGTTTAACAGGACCACCGTGTGACCCAGTGATTCCTTTCCCAAGAGAACAGAAAGCAGGAGCCCGGGACCTGTGATGCCGATGGTCACTGCAGCTCTGCACATGAAACCCCAAAGGTGTAAACAATTTCCATCAGAAGATAGAAGTGCAAATAAGACTCGACACAGACACGGCGGAGCGCTGCTCAGCCATAAAGGGCAGAATTTTGTTGACACTTCAACGTGGACAGACCTTGAAGTCATATTAATGCTTCCTGAAATAAACCAGACACAGGACACGTGTCATAGGATTCTACCTCTCCAAGTACCTAGAGGAGGCAAATTCAGAAAAAGAAAGTGTAGCGGTATTACCATGGAGTAAGGGGAGGGAGAAGGGGTTTTGCTGCTGGGATGATAAAGTTGGGGGCACAGTGGTGATGGCCGCACAGCACAGTGAACAAATTTAAAGCCAGAAACTGTATATTTGCAAATGGATGCTGTTACCTCCCTCCTCGTCCTCCCTAAGAAAAAATGAATCCAGTTCCCAATCATCACATGTTGAGGTGACCTGGTGATCCACAATGTGTATCATTGTATTAAAGTTCCTTTGAGGGCTGGGAAATTGCTCGGTTGGTAAAACGCTAGCCTTGCAAATGGGAGGACCAGGGTTCAGTTCCCAGAACCCACTTAAAGAGGCCAGTGAGCCAGTGTGGTCTGAGTTTGTAACCCTAGCACTGGGGAGACAGAAGCAGGCAGATCCCTGGGGCTCACTGGCCATCCAGCTTAGTCTACTCTGTGAGCTCCAGGCCAGTGAGAGACCCTGTCTCAAAAACAAAAACCAACAAGGTGAACAGTGCCTGTGGGATAACACCCACATTTGTCTTCTGGTCTGGCCTGTACACACAAGCACACCCACGTGCCCATGTGCACAAATAAATAATAAATGAATAAACATTTTGAAGTCCACAGAAAGTTGCCTAACTTTGTTTAATTCAGCATTTCACAAATTTGTTTGACTAGAAGTCCAGTGTCCCCCCTCCCCACCCCCCAGCCGCTGCGCAATGATTAATGTCCTAGGGAAGAAACTCAAGATCTCATTTTCTTGCTAATAATTACAGGGGTTATGGGAAGAAACACAGCATGGTTCCTCCCCTCCAAAGTTTTTGGTTTTAGTTCCATTTTGCTTTTAAAAGCATTTAGACGCGGGCCTGGTGGCACTGCCTGTAAGCCCAGGGAGGACGGTGAGTCTAAAGCCAGCCAGGCCTACACAGCAAGCCCCTGTCTTAGAAAACAAACAAAACAAAACAAAAGCCACCAGCAACAGAAAAAGCATGTTGACACGAACCTCCATAAACCCCTCAGTATGAAGTTTACGATGCCATTGTGTAAAAGAAGCCTCTCACCCCAAAAGCCCCACAGCCATCTTGTCACCCACCCTGCATTCATCTGTCCATCCCTCTACCTAACACGCACTTATTATGCAACTACTATTTGTTAGGCTCAGTTAGTTGCCTCAGGCAATTATAAAAGACAACAGTTTCTGTCTGTGAGAGGCCAGATCTAAAATCATTCTATTCTGAAAATTTCTATGGGGACCTAGCAGCAGAATTACAAATTCAGTTAAGAAGAGTTCTGGGTGCACTGGGTACACTTGGCAGAGGGGCCCCAGGCCAGGTGCTGAAGGATGGGTAGGATGTGGGCTGATGTGTGCACCATACAAACAAGACTGTCCTGAACGCTCTGTGGACCACTTCACATTTCCCAAGGTTTCTCATGTCAAGTTTTTCCAAAACTCTAATTTATCTTGAGACACAGGCATTTGAAGATTTTTCATTCTAGAGAATTCGGTTAGATTGCACATGTGACCAAAGTAGATTGGTTGGAAGTGGCCCCACCCCCCGCTCCCCATGTATCTATCAAGGTCCTGCATTCTCTTGGAACAATCATCACCTCCCAGGGCATCATTTTGGTTAACTGTAATTTAGAGGTGTTCTCCAAGCTCAGCAATTGCAAATCAGACTGCTGGCCAGAATCTAGTTGACAACATTTGTTTATCTAGTGTCCTGTGAGGAGAATCAAGAAATTTTCCTAGAGGGGCTGGAGAAGTAGCTCAGTGCTTAAGAGCACTGACTGCTTTTGCAGAGGACCTGGGTTCAGTTCCAGCCACCCACATGGTGGCTAACAACCGTCCATAACTCCAGTTCCAGGGGATCTTGATGTCATCTGTCCCCCATGGACATTGCATGACATGGGCACACTTACATACATGCAAGGCATTCACTCATACGCGTAAAATAAAAATAAATTAATTTAAAAAGAAAGACATGAAAGGTGAGTAGAAGATGGGACCATGTGGAGCGTGGGGCCACCTGTGATGGTTAGCCTTCACTGTCAGCATGGATTTGGAATCACCTAGCATACCATTGGATATGTCTGTGAGTGTGTTTCTATAGAGGTTTAACTGAGCAGGGAAGACCCACTCTGGATGTGGGTGACATGGGCTTCGGTCCTGGACTAAATAAAAAGACAAAACAGGCTGAGTGCCAGCACTCATCTCTCTCTTCTTCCCGACTGCAGATGCACTATGACCAGCTGCCTCACACTCCTGCGGCCACACCTTCCCCACCATGATGGACAGTACCCTCAAACTGAGCCCCAAATAAACTCTCCTTTCCTTAAATTGTTTGTTGTCAAGTATTTTGTCACAGCAATGAGGAAAGTACTTAGCATACTGTCCTAGGCCAGTGGATAGGCAGCCAACCTCCAAAGATAGGCGTAGGTATGAGAAGCAGAGCTCTAGGTTCATGCCTGCATGGCTGGCCAGAGAAAGCACCCTGCTGGCCTGCAGCCTGGGAACAAAAGCATCTGGCTGTCTAAGTCCCTGGGCTTTGGTACAGTTTGTTACACAGCACTGTCTTTGGGAAGAGTGATAAAGGGGTCACGTTTTGCATCTGGAGCTGTCAAAATCCAAAGAACTGTTTGAACCCTGACCACCCAATTTATTTCTTAACCATCCAAACATCTGCCTTGAGAGGCTTGTTCAGAGCTCCTGTCCTTCAGGAAGCCTCCCTCTGTGACCCTGCATGGAAGAGCTGACCTCATTGGGTCCTAGCATAGTCTTTGGAAGTCAGGAAGTACCATCTTAAATTACAGCTGTTTGAGGGGTTGGGGATTTAGCTCAGCGGTAGAGCGAGGCCCTGGGTTCAGTCCTTAGCTCCAAAAAAAAAAAAAAATTACAGCTGTTTTTGAACATGTTGCTCCCTCCCACTGGATGCCACACCAGCGGTTTTAAACTTTCTGTGGTAAAGAACCACTCTGTTTGAGTTTCTGATTCGCTGAGAACCAAGCTGCAGTTGTAGGGGTGATTCTCACTTTTTTACAGGATGGGCCCCGTGCACACAGTGGCCCTCAGTCCTGTGTTTGCAGTGTGTTCTGTGGGAACAGGGGACGAACCAGGTCAACTTCACCTCACCCCACACAAAACACTGAACACCTTCTCCATCAGGCTGAGAGGAAGTCCGAGAGATTGGGGGGAGAGATCAATTAGATGTGTAGCTGCTGGCTTTGGAGACTCAGGGGACCATGTGTGGAAACTCCCAAGGAGGAGACAGCGGCTCTGCAGACAGCTTATGATAAAATGGGGACTTGGATCCTACAACCACAAGGACCAAGCCAGTCAGGAAGTGACTCAACCCAGAGCTGCCACGTAGGAGCCCAGGCTGACTGGCACCTTGATTTTGATCTTGTCAGAGCTTGGACAGGAAACTCAGAGAAGCACACTTGGAGTCACGACCTATAGGATTCCTAGCTAAAAAAACTAGTTTTAAGCCACAAATCTGTGATAACTTGTTATATAGCAACAGAAAACAAATAAGCCTAAAACAAACAAAAAAAAACGTATTTTATTTTCTGTTCTCCTTTCCCAGACTGGCCCTTAACAAAACCTTTCATCTGACGTTTTCTTCTAGACCCTTCCACAAGCCCATCAGGAGGTAGACTCTTGGTTCCTTCCCTTTGAACTTGAGCAGGTCCTTGTGAATGTCTCAGTCAAAGGAGGTTGACAGAGAAGATGTCGTGGGATTTGGAGACTAGTCCTCGGTTCTACGGAGGCAACCGATGTGACGATCCGGCTCCCATGCTACGAAGATGCGGCCCTGAGGAGCCGGACAGGGAAAGGCACCCACAGCCACCCACCTGAACAGCCACACAAAGGAATGGATCCTAGCAGATACTGTATGACCCTTGCTCAAGTATAAGTTCATGGATTCGTGCACAAATACACGACGGCTGTGGTTTTAAGCCACGAAGCTTTAGAACAGTTTGCTGAGCACAACAAAAACTCGAGCAAGGATGTGGCCTGTACCACGTGCGGTTTGCCACGTGATCCTGACAGCACGTGAGCCGAGCCCTCAGCACACACTGTGGAAGGGGCTGGGCTGTTCTGAAACATCTCTAAGCCACGCCCATTCTTACTGGAAATAAGAGGGATGTGGTGGTGAGTGTTTACAGAGGGAATAGAGACCGGAAGAGAGCTGACGCAAGATGCGTGGCTCGTGCATTGCAGATGCTCAGATGTGGTCCAGAGGGGTGAGAGGCCTGTGATCAGGGGCAGTCATTCATTGCACTGGTTTCCACCTACCTACCTACCTACCTATCATCTATCATCATCTATTATCTATCCACCCATCATCTATCTACTATCTATCTATCTATCTATCATCTATCTATCTACCTACCTACCTACCTACCTATCATCTATCAATCTATCTCATCTATGTATCTCTGTTGCTGTGATAAATACCCAGACAAAACCAGCTCTAGGGAGAACTGGTTTATTTCGGCTTACAGTTCCAGAGGCAGGGGAGGCTGATCACATTGCATCTTCACTCAGGAAGCAGAGAGTACACAGTGAGTGGGGCTATAAAACCTCAAGGCCCGCCCCCAGTGATGTTTTTTCCTCCAGGATCACATTGCATCTTCACTCAGGAAGCAGAGAGTACACAGTGAGTGGGGCTATAAAACCTCAAGGTCCGCCCCCAGTGATGTTTTTTCCTCCAGCAAGGCTCCGCTTCCTGAAAATTCTACCATCTTCCCAAAGAGCACCACCAGCTGGGGACCACGTGTTCAAACACAGGAGCCTCTGAGGACATCTCACATTCAAACAACAGTCATAGGCGTTAGCATAGGGCCAGGATGAGGACACAAGGCCCTGGAGCCCCTCCACGCCAGGCTTTGCAAACCCAACTGCCCGTGTGTTTAGGGAAGGTTGGCCATATACAAGACAATAGCCAGGAAGGCAACAGCCTGCATGCCTGTGGGGGGACCTGCCATTCTAGCCTACAGTCAAAGGAGAGCCAGTAAATCTAGATGCTCATTTAAAAAATATTTATTTTTATTTTATGTGTATGAGTGCATTGCCTGCATGTGTAAACGTACCTGTGTCAATGCCAGTGGAGGACAGTAGAGGGCTTTGGATTCCCCTAGAACTGGATTTACTGACAGTTGTTAGCCCCCATATAGGAAGTGAACCTGGGGCCTTCTGCAAGAGCAATTGGTGCTCTTAACCACTTGAGCCATCCTCCAGCCCCCATAGATGCTCATTTGTAAAAGAGAAGCTGGAAACTTCAGGTTTTTAGGGACAATTTCTTGATTCTCCCCCCAGGACACTGGATAAACAAACACTGTGAATTAGATTCTGGCCAGCAGTCTGGTTTGCAATTCATGAGCTGGAGAGCACCTCTAGGTTGCAGATAACTAAAATGTCCCAGGCGGTGCCGATCTTACTAAGAGGATGCAGGAAGATGTGGGAAGGGCAGCTGTCTGACCCCTAAGAACCTGACGACAATGACGTCGATGACCAGTGTCTGCTGAGCTCTACAGACAAGGCCCCACCGAGCTCTAAACTGCACTTTCAGTTCATTTTTCCAGCAGTCCTGGTCTAGTATTTCCCCTTTTCACAGACTCAAAGTACCTTGCTAAGATCGCGGTGTGCACGGGCAGTTTGTGACAAGGTGGAGGGTTCTGTCTACCACCTCTCTCCAGTCCTCTGATCTCTCAGCATTCTGCGTTACCGGAATGACTTTTACAAAATGGACAGAATCTGGACTAATGATTTCTACATAATCTTGCAACCAAAAAGCTACAGCAAACAAGCTCACTGAGACAGCGTGCTCTTGTGACCTGGGCACCTGATTTGATCCCTCAGAACTTCAATTTGCTCTCCTCGCAAGATAGTGAATGAATGTGGGTGTGTCTGAGAATCAGCAAATCAAAGCTGTGAAAGGCGATGCATTATAGTCGCATCTTCATTGAAAACAGTGACGACTGAGAAGCATGCTTGGCTTTGTGTGGATGAGATGTTTCAGGCCCAGGATGAAAGGGCAAGATTGTCTGATCAGGGGGATCCAAGCTTCTAGTTCCCCAAATTGATGCTGGAGAGATGGTTTTGAATAAAATTATGGGTGAGGCCTGGCTCAGCAGCACAGTTCCAGGAGACATCTGGGGGAATGGGTGTCCTCTAAGTTCAGGCCCATTCACAACTAAAGTTAAGAGTCAGGCTGTTTATTCAGGTATAACTGTAATGTTGGCATGGAAACGCAGTGATGCCTACCAAACTTCAGGTTCAGTTTAATGTGGAATGGCTATAAAAGCCATCTTCTTAACATTCATCATTTTAAAGAACATTTTTACTTATAGTGTATGTGTGTGCACGTGTGCGCGTGCATGTGCACACACACCATAGCAAATACATGGAAGTCAGAGGACAACTTGCAGGACTAGGCTCTCTCCTTCTACCATGTGAATCCTAGGGATCGAACTCAGGGCATCAGGTTTGGTGGCAAGTGCCTTGACCTGCTGAGCCATCTTGCCAGCCCCTTCTGTCACGCTGTTAGTAGTTAACTCTTATTTGTGTGACCCAAAAAACAACTTAAGGGGGCTGAGATTTACTTCGGCTCACAGTTTGAGATTACAGTCCACCGTTGTGGGAAGGCCGGGCAGTGGGTGTGCCCTGAGGCTGTGGTACCAGTAACATGAAGCTGTCCTTGTGCATCTGGGTGGATCAGAAATAGAGATGGGGCAGGAAGTGGTGCTAGGCTATAACCTCCATATCTCGAGTTAGGGCCCCACCTCCCAAATGTTCCGATGTCTCCCAACACAGCACCACCAACTAGGGAACAAGTGTTCAAACACAGCAGCCTGAGGGGACATTTTACATCCAAACCCATTACACACCTCAACCCAAAGGTGACCTGTTTCCTAGATTCTGAGTGATACTCAGCTTCCAAATCCCCCAAGGGGAGCAGCTACAGGGAGTGATGCAGCCAGTGCCTCCAGGCTGGAACAGCCCAGCTTCCTGTAATGAATTCAGGGCAGGCACAGAGCTGAAGAGGCAAAGGACCCTGAAGAAATCACTGAAACCTGTTGTTTTCAAAGTGTGCCACAGAGCCCGGGGGATGTCGCCAGGAGTCAAGGGGATGGGGGGTGTCTCGGGATGAGGGCTCTGACTTCTCTGTTACACATTAATTAGGTTTTCAAGTAAGATTATGCGAAAAGCGTCTCAGCCCTTTAAAATGGAAGCTTGAAAACCACTGGTCTGATTCAAACCCTTCATTGCATTTTTTTGAAAGCCAAACCCTGTAATTTGATTTGCAATTATAAAAACAATAAAGACAAACAGTGCAAGATTCAAACAGTCAAAAAGTGAACAATGAAAAAAAAGTCTCTCCAGTCCCAAGCCCTGGTCTCATGCCCTAGAAATGACTTTTTCTTGTGCGTGCTTCCAGAATCGCTGTAAGGAACCGGAGACCCAGAGCTTGGCATCTAAGACCACTCAGCCAACCCGTTGTCTTTTCATGGGCTTTATGCTCCTGGCCTTTTGCCCCCATTTCTAACTTGCAGCAGTCCTCAGTGCTGCCTGATCGCCCACATCGCCTGCCATATCACAGCCCACCACATGCTGCGTCCGTCAACCTCGACAGGAGGCTCTGTCCTTTCCGGGTGACCCTGCCTCCCCGTGGCCCTTGTTTCCTTTGGTGAAGTGACTAGAGTCAAGGTTTTCTACCTTCTCTGTCCTGGCCGCACTCAGGCCAAGACAAGAAGCTGTGACTGGCCCAGTTAAGTGTTCTCCATGGAAAAGGACTGAAGCAACATCCTATGGGGGAAGACTGCCGCCACACACCCTTGACCTCCTAGATCCACCTCCTGCCGCTAGGCTCTCTCTAGGCTCTCTCTCTGCTGTGCGGGCATCTACCTCACTCTCCTGCCCCAGACCCCAGCCACGCCTCCCCTGCCTTTCCCTCGCTACCTGCTAGAAACGCCATTCATTTCCAGGAAGAGCCAGTTCCTGAGCAGCCGGGGTCTGCTTTCTCCCCACAGGGCTGACGTTTGTTGGACTCTGTGTGCCAGGCTCTGTGTCAGGCCAAGCCTAAAAGATGAAGCTACTGTCACCCTCCCCACTTTACAGTTAAGGAGACGGACCCAGAAGGGACCACTGGGATAGGGACATGGGTCTGGCACCCCAAGCCTGGGGGATTTGCTCAAGGTCCACAATCGAGTAGTTGCTTTTGACTCACCACACCTGCCTCCTACATCACACATACAGTGATTCTGAAGGAGACAGGCCTGCACGAGCAACCCCAGGAGACTCCTACCAACTTCCCCTCCATCACCCAGTAGCCCAGCACCTTCCTAAGGTTCTGGAAGAGGACTCAGTCCCAGAGAAGCCCAAAGATCCTGGAAGACAGGGAGCCCACTTTTGTCACCAGTGACAAGGACTCCCTGCCGTTGCCTAGGTTACCTGACTAGAGTTTAAGCCGCTGTCTGTCATGCCCCATTTACCATAATTAATCAGACTGGTGCACTTGCTCACGGTTGGGGGTGCATGTGGAGCCCTCTGTGTGTCCCTGGGGTGAGTGGGGACGCTGGGGCCACTTCTTTGTGTAAAGGCTTCAATGCTGCATGGAGGCTGGCGCAGGCAAGCAGACACCAGACAGGCCTTGTAACATGGAGAGGAGCCTCACTCTGGAAGTATTCAGTTGCCAAGAACTCTCCACTGCCACACAAGAGGCGGAGACATGCTGCCAGGCAAACCATAATTATAAGTTGCATTATTTGGGCATTCAAAAGAGAGGCGTGAGTCCCAGAGAAATAGTAGTCTTTCCTGTGGGGGCCCCGATTCCTCCCATTTTCTACTGCAGAGGGCTCCCCCCTTTTCCTCTTTCCATGTGTATGTGTGCGCATGTGTGTGGTGTGTGTACATGTGCGTGTGCGTGTGTGCAGAGGGCTGAGGTTACCGTTGAGAGTCTTCCTCAATTGCTCCTCCTCATCCTTTGAAACAGGGTCACTCGATCAAACACAGAGCTTGCTGATTATGACCAGTCCCATCTCTAGCCCCCTCGCTCCAGGGATTCTGTCTCAGCCTTCTAAGTACTGGAATTACAGACGGGTGGCCACACCCACCTGGCCTTTACATGCGTTCTGCAGATCTGAACTCAGGTCCTCTTGCTTGAGGGGCAAGCTGTTTAACCACCGAGTCATCTCCCCAGTCCTGCAGGGGGCACTGTTGCTAAGAGACACTCTGCTGGCCAACTTCAAGTCCCCACTCAGCCTTCAGCTCTAGTTTCTAATGCTCTCCTCTCCTGGAGCGCCTCTTGGTTTCCTCAGAGGAACACGAGGAATACATATGTGGTAGACCCTGGGCCACGGTCTGAAACGCGCCAGGGCCCAAAAGCGGAGACAACCAGGCACGGCACGCAGGGCCAGCCCTGGGCTCAGAGGGCTTGCGTGGCACGGTCTCTGGCCTTCTGTGGGCCACTCGGCCGTAGCCTCACTTGTAAGACTGATGAGCTTCCGCAGGCTGGTGTTGCTCCCATCGTGTCACTTGTCCTTGGCATCCTTCCCACGGCACAGTGGGCCACTCACACTGGTCCCAGCAGGTCAATTCTAACGCCCACGCAGCATGACAAGGCTTGAAATCCAGGCTGATGAAGGGTCAGAGGAGAAGAGGAGGATGTGCCCATGAGTTTAGTGACAGCAAAGGGCTGTGGCCACGGAAGTGGCCATCCTCTGACCTGTGCCACCCATGAAGCAGGAGCTACGGTGCTGGACTGAGGGTGTGAGGCTCAACCGTCAGTCTGCATCTTGCTCTGAGAAGGCCTGTGAGTGGAGAACCCTGCCCGGAAGTCGGCCTGTCCTGGCTCTTGCCCAGCCTGAGGCTGAGTTGATACCTGGCTCTCCAGTCACCCAGCTAGAGAGCTCTGGACCCATCCCAGCAGAGAAGCTGGCATGTACACAGACAGACTCTGTTTCTAGCTGTAAGACTCTTCGCGGGAACTGACTGTGAGTGATGACAGAACAGGAGGAAAGTGGAGAGTCCAGTCAGCCAGCAGGAGGCTCTGGGGAGCTCCAGCGGGGAGCAGGGTCACTTATGTGAACTCCTCCCATGTGCTCACACAGGGATGAATCAAAAACTCCCTAAAAGTTGGATCCCCACCAAACCACCTGGCTTTGGGGGTCGCCTGGCCTTGGTCAGAATCTTCAGCTGATTGAAAGTTTCAACATCTCAACTGGATCAGATGACCTGGACATCCAGTGTCAGCGCCTGGACCCTCTCCTTCCTTCAGACACACATCTGGTTCCTCCTCGGTCTCCTGACTCCGAGCCCAGTTCCTGCTCCCTCCTTCAAACCAGGCTGATTCCTGCCTAGTGACATAGCCACTCTAGGGCCGATGTCCAACTGCTGCAACCACGCCAGGCTCCTCACCACCAGCCCTCACCCTCATCCGTTCACTATCAGAGGCGAGGCAGCGGCTGTGATTACTTCCACGGGCTGCCAATGCCGTCGGGCTCCGCCCTGCCCAGCTGCTCCTGCTCTTGTCCCAGCAGTCTGACCCTCTGTGCTGAGTCCATGGGGTGAATCAAAAACTCCCTAAAAGTTGGATCCCCACCAAACCACCTGGCTTTGGGGGTCGCCTGGCCTTGGTCAGAATCTTCAGCTGATTGAAAGTTTCAACATCTCAACTGGATCAGATGACCTGGACATCCAGTGTCAGCGCCTGGACCCTCTCCTTCCTTCAGACACACATCTGGTTCCTCCTCGGTCTCCTGACTCCGAGCCCAGTTCCTGCTCCCTCCTTCAAACCAGGCTGATTCCTGCCTAGTGACATAGCCACTCTAGGGCCGATGTCCAACTGCTGCAACCACGCCAGGCTCCTCACCACCAGCCCTCACCCTCATCCGTTCACTATCAGAGGCGAGGCAGCGGCTGTGATTACTTCCACGGGCTGCCAGTGCCGTCGGGCTCTGCCCTGCCCAGCTGCTCCTGCTCTTGTCCCAGCAGTCTGACCCTCTGTCCTGAGTCCATGCTGACTTAGCACCTCTCTGACAGCACAGAGGTCCCGATCTGCCAGTGCATGGGGGATCCTGCTCTAAACACCAAATGGACTGGTAGGGTTGTGTCTTAAATGTGCTTTTAAAATGATGCCTTTATAAAATCCACTCCAAGAACCGGCAGCACGAGGTTGCAGTACAAACGTTCCCAGCTCGGAGCCACGGAGCTGGCATTTTTGGTGGCGCTTGATGCAAAACCCCTTTAAAGCCCTTCAAGGCCTTCCTGTTGCTAAGATGAAACCAAACTCCTCACCATGCTTAGAAGGTTCTGGAAGGCCTGGCCTCTGTCCATCTCCTCTGGGCTGTGCTCCCCTGGGTCTCAGAGTTCCAGTCACTTTTGATGCCCCTCAAACATACCGTTCTGTCTCCCACTGCATAAGTCATTTCTCTACCTCAGACCCATCACCTGCCCTGCTCTGAGCTCATGTCACTGTGTCTTAGATGTGGTTCCTCTGGGACTCTTCCCTGACCTCTCAGACTAGGCTGCCGTTTGCACAGTTTGATTCCGCTCTTCAGAACACAGAATCAGAAAGCAAGCTTATCTGGGGCGACTGCCTTAGGAATACAGATGTGCCTGGACCACCAAAGCGCAGGAGCAGGGTCTGAGTGGCTCACGGTAACATCCAACTGACTACATGTAGCACCATACCTAACACACGGAAGGGTTCAATAAATGTTAGTTCAATAAACTAATTAAATGGATGAATGGGTGTGTAATGCACACTTGGTCCTTGGAATTCCTTCTCAGCACATCAGTCCGGTTCATTATCAAAACAACCCCAACCAGTGGATACAATTATTGCCAAGGTTATAGACCACAGAAGGCATTCCAGTGTTAAATAGCCCAGTGCTACAGACACAGCAAGAAGCAGAGTGGGGATTCGAACCCAGATCTGCCTGACTCCAATGCTTCCAACTTAATTTTTTTTAAAAAAATTACATTGTGTGTGCGCGTGTGCACACATATGTGTGTATGTGTGCATGTGTGCACGCATTGTACCATGGTATGTGTGTGGGATTCGAACCCAGATCTGCCTGACTCCAATGCTTCCAACTTAATTTTTTTCTTAAAAAATTACATTGTGTGTGCGCGCATGCACGCATATGTGTGTACGTGTGCATGTGTGCGCGCATTGTACCATGGTATGTATGCGGTGGGAGTTGGTTCTCGCCTTCTACTATGTGGGTCCTGGGGTTTGAACTCAGGTAGGTGGTCAGGCTTAGCAGCAAGCACCTTTACCCTCTGAGCCATCTCACCAGCCTGACAACTCTACTCTGCAAAATTTGGTCCCCAGCCAGGCACACCAAACATCTGCTCATCTCCTTGCTTTCAAATCCAAACCTTCCTGAGGGTGACCTTAAAAGAGTGTTCTTTCCAGACACCTGGATCTGAGCCACAGGAGCTGGACACCTTAGATTCCCTGTAGTATTTTCAGTAAGTTCTCAAAAATGTCATCTCTCCTCATCTGTCCTCTCCCTTCTTGGATGCTCTTGGGATTGGGGCTAGAGAGCAATCTGAACTTCTGATGAGTAGAAATAGGTTGCTGGGGTCTGACAACAATACTTTGGGGTTGAGCTGTTATCCCACCAAATATTACCAGCAAGGACCCGAGTCCAGGGCCAGTGAGCCGGCCGGCCAGTTTAGAGCATATACTGCTGTTACACAGAGGACCCCAGTTTGGTTCCAGCACCCAATTTGGGTGCATCCCAACCGCCTAGAACTCCAACTCCACGGGACCTGACACTCTCTTCTGGAAAAAGGAGTCACAAGCTCCCTCTTGAGCTGTCTAGCTAAGTGCTCTGGCGACAGGGTCTGCTAATTGCGTCACTACATGTACCATCTCACCTTGCTAATAAGCACCAGAGCAGCAAACCTGCCACTAAAGTCACTGTGTTATCAGCAATAACTTGGCTCTGTGCAAAAATGTTAATTTCATGCTTTGTAAATACATCTCTTGTAAAAGACCAACCTGTCTATAAAAAATGTTTTTGACATCCCCAAGATAATCTTTAGGGGAAGAAGGCGCAGCGAGGGTCAGTCTGTCTGTCTGTCTGTCCGTCTGTCTGTCTATCTGTCCGTATCAGCAATAACTTGGCTCTGTGCAAAAATGTTAATTTCATGCTTTGTAAACACATCTCTTGTAAAAGACCAACCTGTCTATAAAAAATGTTTTTGATATCCCCAAGATAATCTTTAGGGGAAGAAGGCGCAGGGAGGGTCTGTCTGTCTGTCCGTCTGTCTATCTGTCCATCCGTCTCGATAGCATTCCAATTCTTGAACTCAATTTTCAAAAAAATTTTTCTTATTTATTATTTTTATTTTATGTGTATAAATGTATTACCCACATGTATGTGAGTGCACCCATGTCGTGCAATGCCCACAGAGGAGTGGAGGTCAGAAGAGGCTGTCAGATCCCCTGGGACTGGAGTTATGGACACTTGTTAGCTGCCGTGTGGGTGCTGGGATATGAACCCGGGTCTTCTGTAAGAACAGCCAGTGTTCTTAATCACTGAGCCATCTCTCCAGCTCCTGAACTCAATTTTTTTAAATAAAAGAGAGGTACTGACATCAAGGTTCACCAAGGAGGCAGACAAGTAACCCCAGTCACTGAAGACTGGCTTCCAAGGGTGCTCAAATTCTTGAGGTTCACTGTGTATTTCCAATAAGGGGCAAGGAGCTCGGGAAGCTGGCAACGTGCCACATTCCAGGCTGACTGACTAATCCGTAGGCTTTTGGAGATGGAGGTGCAGAGAGGTGGTCTGCCTGGACACTTTTGTCTTCTAGCAAGGGAAGAATGACCCAGACATGAGACAGCCTGCACGGCTTATACAGAGGCCAAGGATGGGGCCAAGAATCCAACCCATGGGCCCTGTTTCTCTGGGGGTGTGATTCCCTATAAGCCACGAGTGCTAAGACACAGAAATCAAAATGATTCTTTAAAAAATGGAGCTGCCAGGCATGGTGGTACATGCCTATAACCCCAACAACTGGGAGGTGGAGGGAAGAGGATCTGGAGTTCAGGGCCCACCTGGACTGCATGAGACTCTCCCCTGTGCCAATACGATAAACACAGATAAATGAACAAACGAACGAACGAACGAATGAACGAACGAATGAGAGGGACTCTAGGCATCCCACTCCTTACAGGGCTGTGTGTTTTGACTTCCACCAAGCTGGGTGGTGGCCCAAAAGCAGATGAGCCACCTAGCTGAGTTCTTGAAGCACTCCACCGGTATAAGACGGTGGTGATGCCTGTCTAGCCTGCTGCCACCCACCACCACACTGCTGTCCCTAGAGGCAACAGCTCAGAGCAAAACATCTTCCAAATTTCAGACAGAAAGTAGCCAGGGCTATTCTATTTTGCTTTAACAGTTGCCTCAGACCCATCTTCCACCCCAGAATGTGTATGTTTTAATTTCACTTTACTATAAAAAACGTGGGTTTCTGTCTTGCATGGTTTGAGGAAGCCCATACTACCAAAAGGTGTACCTTGTTTACCAACATGAACTTTATGATAATCTACATCCAGACATGGACCCCAGCACCTCAGGCTCAGTAGAAGGTGCTGAGGTCTACAGTGAACCAAGAGGCAGGTGTCTACAAACAAACAGGAGGTCAGTGGGGCTGAGCTGGAGCCAGCGTCCCCGGTGGAGCATGTGAGCGTTACAACAGAATTTTATTCTCCCCAAGCAGCCACCAAAAGGTGTACCTTGTTTACCAACATGAACTTTATGATAATCTACATCCAGACATGGACCCCAGCACCTCAGGCTCAGTAGAAGGTGCTGAGGTCCACAGTGAACCAAGAGGCAGGTATCTACAAACAAACAGGAGGTCAGTGGGGTCAGCTGGAGCCAGCGTCCCCGGTGGAGCATGTGAGCGTTACAACAGCATTTTATTCTCCCCAAGCAGCCGTATGTGGACAGGGAGAAGCACAAAGGGGAAAATGTCCTACAGGCAACAGGGAGGAGGCTCAGAGGTTCCCCCAAGTCTGACAACTGTGTGTGGAATCAACAATTAACTCAGTAAGAAAATGGATTCAGGGACTCGTCCATAATCCCACCACCCAGTGTTGCCGCTGTTGATAGTTTCATGGTCCTTCCTTCTTGTCTTGTTTCTGAAACCAAAGCCCCAACTGGCAGTCCAGACAGTCTCCTTCACCCATCAGCTGTCAAGAGAACCTTCCTACTATGAAAAGTTCCGTGAAGTATTTTCAGAGTGCATCATGTCCTAACACAGATGTGTCGTGTCCCCAAGCTGGACATGTAATTAGCTTCCGGTTTTCCACTGTTAAAGGCTTTTCGTGGGGCTGGGAAGATGGCTCTGTGGGTAAAGTACTCGCTGCTCAAGTGTCAGGACTAGAGTTCAGATCCCTAGCACTCACAGAAAAAACTGGGAGGGTGTGGCAGCTCTTCCATAATTGCTGGGTGGAGACTGGGTGTTCCCAGTGCAAGCTGGACATTGAACCTAGCCAAATCAGTGAACTCTGGGTGCAGCTGCCTCAGTAGCTGGCTCAGTGGGTAAAAGTGCTTGTTGCTAAGCCTGACCCTGGGCCTGATCCCTGGGACCAACAAGGTGGAAGGAGAGAAGTGACTCCCTCAAGTCATCCTATGACCGCTACACGCACAGTGTGGCATGTGCACACCAAATAAATACACATGTTAATTCACACACAATAAATAAGCTGCAATGCAAAACCACGGTAAGTCATGAATTCTAGTAAAGAAATAAAGTGAAAAGTGACTGAGGAGGACACTCAGCATTAACCTCTGGCCTCCACATGCATGCACACCCGTGCACATCTGCATCCAAGTGTGCCAGCACACATGTGAACATGCATATACACACGCACGCCAACACACATTTTTTTTCATGGCACATGTATTTTACCATAGTAATTTCCTTCTAAGTTTCAATAAACACCCAATCTATCCTACATTCCTGGTTAGCTACTCAGGTTGGACGTCCAGACAGAAAACCCATCAACCATTTCTTTATGTTCTCAGTCCACACCTATTCGTTTCTTACGGTGCTGGGGCTCAAACCCAGGGACTTACCCATGCTAGCAAGCACTCTACCACTGAGCTAAGAGCCCAGCCACCTAGGCCCATGTTAAATAGGTTTACTTTGTGATGGGGGTGGAGGGAGGGAGGAAAGGGGAGGTGGCCAATATTTTCTTAACAAGATTGAAAAGCTTGTAATATAAAGTCTACAGGTGACTGACTGCAAGTGGTTAATGATTTTCAAATGCAGCCAGGAAGAGCATCCAGAAACTCAAATTGGAAGCCAGTGATGGCACTTCACTGAGCTGCCACAGTTCACCACATCTCAGCACAACAGGATTTCTGAGGAGAGTTGTGGTGACTGGGACATGTGGGACTTTTTTTTTAATGTATGTGTGTGTCTGTGTAAGTGTAAGTGTATGTCACTTGTGTACAGTGCCAGCAAAGGCCAGAAGAGGGCATCAGTTCCCCCCAAACTGGAGTTACAGGCAGTTGTGAATTGCTCAATGTGGGTGCTAGGAACTGAACTTGGGTCCTCTAGAAGAGCAGTGAGTGCTTCAACAGCTGAGCCATTTCTCTAGCCCAGCGACCATCTCTTCTAAAGGAGGCTGCACTCCACTCTGAGGAGGCCACGGTTTGGAAAATATGCATAAATCATTGCTGCTAGGATGTAAACAGCACGAAATGACTCCGACTTAGAGCCACTAAAGATGCATATTGTGAATTTAGTATCAAAACACTATAAATTCATGACAAATGTGCACATTGAAAAAACCAGCCTGCGTGGTGTAGAAGCAGTCATTGGCATAAAAGCTTCTGAAAGCTCTCCTGGCCACATGGCCTGGGTAGGCCGGAGTGTGTGTGGGGGAATGGAACGAGTGCCCACTGTGGCAGCTCTCACCAATGTCCAGGAAATGAAGCCGTTCTGAGGGTCCCTCCAGGTCTGACCTCGAACTTGCTCCGTAGCAGAGTTTAACTTTGAACTTGTAATCCTCCTGCCTCTACCTCCTGAGTACTGAGATTATAGGTGTGCATCACATGCCTGTGTTTATACGGTCCTGGGGTCTGAACCCAGGCCTCTGTGCATACAAAGCAAGCACTCTACCATCGGCTCTATGGCCGCAGCCTCCAGTTCTGATGCCCCAATGATTAAATTTACCGTCTGTTCTGAGAGACATCTGGCCAGATTCTTCATGAGTGGAAAGACTGTTGATACCTTCCTGGATCTTTTTTTCCATATTTGGGTCACAGGGACACAAAACTAGGGACAAGTTCCACGATGCTCTACACACTCCCTAGAAATACTTCAACAAGAAAAAAACACATGAGGGATAGAGACAAATCAAAACATCTCCCTCCCAGAAATCCTGCCTGAGGCCCTTTCAGAGTTTTCTCTACAACAAAGGCTGCCCTTGCTCCTACAGTGAAGCTGGTCAGGGGTCAGGGAGGGCACTGTGCTGGTGTCCCACCAGATGCCACTTCCTGCCTGTTGGAGGTCCGATGAAAGTTCCCCTTTAATGGGGCCCACAGGACTGGGCTGTGGGTTTCAGACTCTCCCTTGGAACAGATGCGGGAGGGTCTGTGTGGCTGAGACTAGATTCACTGCACACGAGGAAGGCTAGAACAAGGGTCCATTTATCCTTGTCTCGGACAGACGCTAAAGACAAGAGGCAGAGAGCCAAAGCCCCCTGACTTTTCCTGCCCCTTGGCATTCTAAAATTTCCAGTTTGGTATAAGATATGGACTAAGCCAGCCTCTCCCTGTTTCTTCCACCCCAGGCTGAGTCACCACTAACCTAGCTCCTGTGTCCACAGGCTCACCTGCTCTGCTCTGAGCCTATCATGTGTGGGATGTATACTCTGGGCCTTGGTGTCTGGCTTCATGCAGTGCAGGGCTCACAGACTGTATAGGCTCACTGAGGCCTTTGGTTGTATAGTGGTTTCCTCTGGAATGAAACATTCCCTCTAGGAGGGAGGGGGAGGTTTATAGGATTCAGAAAGCTAAGGAAACTCAGAAGGCCCAGGAGTTCAGAAACATAGGAGACTCACCAGTGCCACTCCAGGACTGTAAAAAGTGTGGACAACCCCAGGGTCGGGCTCCTCAGTGGAGCTGTCTGCAAGTCGCACACGGAGCTCCAGGGACCCAGCTTTTGTGGGTCATCACCAGGGCTGGTGGGGTACGGCTGCTCGTGAGTCATCCTTGACTCTAGGTAACCCCAATAAACGCACGGGCACACTAGCTAGATTTGGATGGAACTGTTTCTTTGCCCATTCTCACCCTATCTGGGGTGAAGAGATGTTTGTTCACATCTCTAGGGAAGTCCACACTTCTGTTTCTCTTAAACTGAAGAATATTCTATGGTACAGGGGCTAGAGAGATGTTCAGCAGTTAAGAGCACTGGCTGCTCTTGCAGAGGACCGGGTTCAATTCCCAGCACCCACATGGCATCTAACAACCATTTCTAACTACAGTTCCAGGGGCTCCGACACCCTCTTCTGGCCTCTGTGGGCACTTATATTCATGCAGGCAAAACACTCATACACATAAAAATAATAAATAAATCTTTAATAAAAATATATACTGCTTAGTATGATGTACCACTTTGTACATCTATTGATAAGGTGATAGGCGTTTGAGTTGTCTATCTATGAATAATTAATACAGCAGGATTTTCTTCCCTTCCCATCAGCTTTTGTTTTGTTTTGTTTTTGTGATAGGGTCTCCCTGTAGCCCCAGCTGGTATAGAACTTGCTATGTAGACCAGGCTGGCTTCAATCTCACAGAGCTCCGCCTGCCTCTGCCTCCCATGCGGCCACCATACCAGGACACCACACCTGGCCCGTCAAGATTCTTATTTCGACACCAGGAAGAATGAAATGGAATGGGGAAGACTGTCCTGGACGCTTTGGGTAGATGCAGGCCACCAACAGAGAGTGCAGAGTGAAAGCTCTGAGCTCCTGGTGGCCACCGGGTGCCAAATGAGAGGTGGTCGCCCAAGAACAGGAGTGAGTCTCTCCTGAGGAGTCAGCTTCCAGAGCCGAGAGTGCAGTGTGTGGGGGTAACAGGAAGGGTCTCCGCGAGTGGTCTGCCTGTGTCGTCCTCACCTGAAGAGCAAGTGTCTGCTGCTGAAGACTGGTTCCCAAGACCAGTCCTGCCTGGGAGCCAGACAGAGGAGCCACGGCGCCCAGGGAGTCATATACGGTCAGGTGGGCTCTGACTGGCAGAGCATATGCAAATTAGGTGGAAAATGAGGACCAACGAGTGGATTAATGGAAAACCCACCCAAACTGGGGCAAGTGCTCGGTGACGGCTGACCTTGCCGTCTCCTCTCTCCCAGGCTCTCGCAGTTGCAGAGGAAGTGGGGAAAGTGTAACAAGGGGGTGCGGTAAAGCCTCCCAAACCGTCCATGCTTGCTCCTGGCCACCAGCTCTGGCCACAGCTGGGGCCCCTCCTGGCCCTATCAAAAGGCTGCCATCCTGTCAGACCATCATCCTATCAGACTGTCATCCTATCAGAACACTGTCATCCTATCAGAACACTGTCATCCTATCAGAACACTGTCATCCTATCAGAACACTGTCATCCTATCAGAACACTGTCATCCTATCAGAACACTGTCATCCTATCAGAACACTGTCATCCAATCAGAACACTGTCATCCTATCAGACAGTCATCCTATCAGACCGTCTTCCTATCAGAACACTGTCATCCTATCAGAACACTGTCATCCAATCAGAACACTGTCATCCTATCAGACAGTCATCCTATCAGACCGTCTTCCTATCAGAACTCTGTCATCCTACCAGAACGCCATCCTATTAGACTGTCATCCTATCAGAACACTGTCATCCTATGAGAACGCCATCCTATCAGACCGTCATCCTATCAGAATGTCATCCTATCAGAACTCTGTCATCCTATCAGAACACTGCCATCCTATCAGAACACTGTCATCCTATCAGAACACTGCCATCCTATCAGAACGCCATCCTATCAGAACACTGTCATCCACTCAGAACACTGTCATCCAATCAGAACACTGTCATCCTATCAGACCATCATCCTATCAGAACACTGTCATCCTATCAGAACACTGCCATCCTATCAGAACGCCATCCTATCAGAACACTGCCATCCTATCAGAACGCCATCCTATCAGAACACTGCCATCCTATCAGAACGCCATCCTATCAGAACACTGCCATCCTATCAGAACGCCATCCTATCAGAACACTGCCATCCTATCAGAACGCCATCCTATCAGAACACTGCCATCCTATCAGAACGCCATCCTATCAGAACACTGCCATCCTATCAGAACGCCATCCTATCAGAACACTGCCATCCTATCAGAACGCCATCCTATCAGAACACTGCCATCCTATCAGAACGCCATCCTATCAGAACACTGCCATCCTATCAGAACGCCATCCTATCAGAACACTGCCATCCTATCAGAACGCCATCCTATCAGAACACTGCCATCCTATCAGAACGCCATCCTATCAGAACACTGCCATCCTATCAGAACGCCATCCTATCAGAACACTGCCATCCTATCAGAACGCCATCCTATCAGAACACTGCCATCCTATCAGAACGCCATCCTATCAGAACACTGCCATCCTATCAGAACGCCATCCTATCAGAACACTGCCATCCTATCAGAACGCCATCCTATCAGAACACTGCCATCCTATCAGAACGCCATCCTATCAGAACACTGCCATCCTATCAGAACGCCATCCTATCAGAACACTGCCATCCTATCAGAACGCCATCCTATCAGAACACTGCCATCCTATCAGAACGCCATCCTATCAGAACACTGCCATCCTATCAGAACGCCATCCTATCAGAACACTGCCATCCTATCAGAACGCCATCCTATCAGAACACTGCCATCCTATCAGAACGCCATCCTATCAGAACACTGCCATCCTATCAGAACGCCATCCTATCAGAACACTGCCATCCTATCAGAACGCCATCCTATCAGAACACTGCCATCCTATCAGAACGCCATCCTATCAGAACACTGCCATCCTATCAGAACGCCATCCTATCAGAACACTGCCATCCTATCAGAACGCCATCCTATCAGAACACTGCCATCCTATCAGAACGCCATCCTATCAGAACACTGCCATCCTATCAGAACGCCATCCTATCAGAACACTGCCATCCTATCAGAACGCCATCCTATCAGAACACTGCCATCCTATCAGAACGCCATCCTATCAGAACACTGCCATCCTATCAGAACGCCATCCTATCAGAACACTGCCATCCTATCAGAACGCCATCCTATCAGAACACTGCCATCCTATCAGAACGCCATCCTATCAGAACACTGCCATCCTATCAGAACGCCATCCTATCAGAACACTGTCATCCTATCAGAACACTGTCATCCTATCAGAACGCTGTCATCCTATCAGAACGCTGTCATCCTACCAGAACGCCATCCTATCAGACTGTCATCCTATCAGAATGTCATCCTATCAGAACTCTGTCATCCTATCAGAACACTGCCATCCTATCAGAACACTGCCATCCTATCAGAACACTGCCATCCTATCAGAACACTGCCATCCTATCAGAACACTGCCATCCTATCAGAACACTGCCATCCTATCAGAACACTGTCATCCTATCAGAACGCCATCCTATTAGACTGTCATCCTATCAGAACACTGTCATCCTATGAGAACGCCATCCTATCAGACCGTCATCCTATCAGAATGTCATCCTATCAGAACTCTGTCATCCTATCAGAACACTGCCATCCTATCAGAACGCCATCCTATCAGAACATCATCTTATCAGACAGTCATTCTATCAGAACACTGTCATCCTATGAGAACGCCATCCTATCAGAACATCAGCTTATCAGAACGCTGCCACAGAAGCTCTCGTTCAAGGTCTAGCAAGGCCGTAGGCTTCTGCTTTTTTGGATAGATATCTAGGAGCAGAAATGGATGATGGGACACCCCACACCCAAGCTTCCGAAGAACTGCCACAGCTTTCCGTGGTACAGAGCTATCACCAGCGTCTCCAGGACCTGATTTCTCCATATCCTCACCAACATGCTTTGATAGACAGTTCCCCTCAAGAGTGGGATCCAGGGTAGGGTTCTGCACGACGCATCCTTTGGTTTCCGTAACTGGGTTAAACAGCATCCTTCTGTGACGCTAACAGTAAAGAATGAAGCATAGCCTGGTGCACAAGAGGGACTGTTCTCCACCCTGGTGGAACCCAAAGCACCTGTCACCCACTGTGTTGACAGCTTGGAGGTGCTGGGGTGATGCCTCCAGGGATTGATGCTGAGAAAATAATCCTGTGGTTCTTAAGACCCTTGGGAAATAGTCATCACCTGAAGCCTTCTTTTGAGAGGAACAGGGAGCCCAGAGGATGGTCAGAAGGTTAGGCAGGGGAAGGCAGCTAGGGAATTGGAGTGCAACCGCTAGGTGGCTCTCAGTCTTGGCTGCTTGCTTAGGCTGCCTTTGGTGTTGGGGTTAACTGGGGTCACTGACCATGTGGAGAATAACATCCCCAACCCCAAGCCCAGTAAGGAGCTTGGACACATAGCACATCGCAGAGCTGATGAAACACCCCACTGCTCCTGCCCAGAGGCAAAGCCAGTGCTGAGAGACAGAATTGGGAGAGGGAACCGAGTCCTGGCTGCGCCAGGTCCCTGGCACCAGTCCAGAGGTGATCTACAGCATGGGAGAGAGGATTTCATAGGAGCTCGTGCTGAGCCTAGGCAGGATGCTTCCGGTAATGCTGCCGACAGAGACCCGGTGACGCCAACACATTCCAGCCCAGGGACACTCAGCAAGAAGCCCCAGGTGCAACCCAGCCGCTTCCCTCTGCTGCCCCCACTGCTACCTCTGCTGCTGTCTGTCCCTGAAGGGCTGAGTCACTCTCTATGGATGAAGTTTTCCAAGCTGTTAATGAATTCATTCTTGAACGTTAATTGTGGTGTGTCCAGCCGGTGCCAGGGCATGGGTAAGATGAGGGTCTCCCCCAGGGGCTGGATGGGTAGCTTTCAGCTGGGTGGGGTGGGTGCCAAAGCTGAAGTAGCAGGAGTTCGGGTGAGGACCCTACCCTGGGCTAGTGACTTTCCTTGGTGGCCACTCATGGAGGGCATGGCCTTTTCCTGTTCTCTCCAGCCAACCAAGGCAGGAGAGCCAAGCCTTGGTTCGCAGGGCCGCGCAGGGAGCATCTCCTTCCCAGAGACTGAGCAGAGTTCCAAGCAGCCAAGGGACCAGCCCCATCCCCCTCTGTGCCTGGGTCTCCGCCTACAGCTCACATTGTTCTTCAGTTCTGAGTCACTCAGGAGCGCCCGTTCCTTTTCCCACCAAACACCAACAATGGTGATGAGTGTCCATGGGGTCAGGAATCTTTCCTACAGCTGATGTCCGGATGTGGCTGTTTAATAATGGGTCTCTCCACCCCAGTCAACCTCACATCTAGAACTCGTTCCAACAGGAGACAGCAGTGCCTATGTACACTTTCTGTGCAGGCCGGTTCATAAAGCAATACTACACATTCTCCTTAGCCTGACATTGCCCAAGATCTGTTACCAGTTAATTAAATTGTAACCGTTTTATACATTGACTTCTGGTTATGATCAGCATGGAAATTTACAGCTCTGAGAGGGTCATAAGATGCTAAGAAGTATCCATTTAAAGGAGCATTATGTTGCTGAACCACCACCCGCTTAGAGCCGACATGATTTGAAGGGACATATCTGCCACTTGACTCTCTGGAGAGAGACAGGTGCTTTTCAAACTTCTTGACCCTGAGTCCTGCTGCTGGAGTGGTTTTGACAATTTTCTGATTTGTTTAAAATGAGCGATGATGAGGTGTCATATTAAGCATCCCCAATCACTGGTGGCAGGGGGCGGGGTGGGGGTGCAGCGCTGGAGTCTGCCACTGTCACAAAGGGAGAAGAGATAGGAGACTGACGAAATGAAGACAGCTCAGCCTGGAGCCTAGTTTCCAGAGGCAGAGTCTCCCTTGCCAGGTGCACTGCAGCCGCCTGGCCTCATCCTCCTTCCGCTGTGACAAGCATTCCGACAGTGTCCGGAATAATAATTAATTACAGAGAGAGAAATACCTCAGCCATGAAGGGCAAGGATCTGGAGCCTTTCTATCACAGGAACCAAAGTCAAAGCACAGAACTATATTTCTCTCTCTCTCTCTCTCTCTCTCTCTCTCTCTCTCTCTCCTCTCTCCCAAAAATAAAGTTAGCCCCCTCATCCTCAGGGGACTCAGTGGATGTCTGAAATGGCAGAAGGCGTTGAACCCTCTCTACAGTGCTTTTTCCTAAATACGTATTTATAGTGAAGTTTAATTTAGCAATTAAACTTTGGGCAGCATAAAAGATTAGTAACAATAATGAGTAATGAAAATGGAAAAATTATACACTAATGAAGTTATGCAAAACTTATGGACTGTATATTTCTAGGACTTTCCATTTCTTATCTTTGGATAGGGGCTGACCCTGAGGAACGTGAAAACCTTAGACAGGCGGAACTCCTGCGTACTTCTCAGCGTGTAGTCACGGCATGGTGCCACTAGCCCACAGTGGCCTCTGCACTGCCCCCCAGCCCCCAAAGGGCACATTTTTTGTTTTCTACCTCTGTGTTTTCTCCTTGGGTCTAGATACAAGGCCCTCTCTGTCCTAAAGGAAAAGATGTGGGTTTAATGGGCACAGATGGTGTGTGAATTGGTTCCCTAGACAGCACAGGGACTGTATACAGAAAGTGCTAAATAAATGCTTGTGGATGGGCAAGTTATACTCCATCTTGTTGATGTAAAATCCAACTGTGCTCTGGACAATATGAGTGGATGGGACCTTCACACGCACCAGGCTTGTGTAAAACTCATAACCACAGAAAGCCAAAACCACAACCCAGAGCTATGGTCTGCGCACAGCAGTTCAGAGCATAGGGTTCACTTTTGCCAGCTCTTTTAGAAAATCTATAATCATTCCAAAATGAAGGGGGGATAGCATCTACTAAGTCAGCATTTTTGAATGTTTTAAATAGAAAAGCAGACAACTGTGTACCAAGCCCTCATCCTCCCCTTTTCTGGGGCCTGCACCCTAATTTGGGGGGGAGAACGGTGGGGGTGGGGGCATGGGGACCAGACGACTGGCTTTCTCTGGCTCATGAACTTCCTAGAGCTGGTACCCTCCCTGTATCTCATGAGTGGGAAGCTTGCTATGCATGCCAGGGTTTTGAGCGCTCTTGCCCACAAGAGGTTTTCAGGTGAGTACGGGACTATCTGCAAGAAGGCGCTGAGGTGGCCCAGTGACAAGTCACAGCATTATGAAAGCAGCCCTCTGTCCTGGGGCAGTTGGGAGAGGGAGCCTAGAGCTGCTGTAAGCTTGCCGCTGCCTTGCAGGGAGGGGAGGGCCTTCCTGAGAGGCAACAGCAGCCAGGAGGGCTGGTACAGTCACCACAGCCTTAGTCTCCGGTCAACAGAATTGGTGCTTCCTCTTGCCTCCAGCCACTTTAAGATGAAGTCTATCACTTAACAAGTGAGACAAACACCTTTACAATAAATAGGAAACGTCAGGAAGGCCGCCGTGAGAGTAGATGTATAGGTGACCGGAGCCAGCACTCGGGAAGAGATCCTGTACGGGACAGGACGGGGAGCCAGCACTCGGGAAGAGATCCTATACGGGACAGGACGGGGAGCCAGCACTCGGGAAGAGATCCTGTACGGGACAGGACGGGGAGCCAGCACTCGGGAAGAGATCCTATACGGGACAGGACGGGGAGCCAGCACTCGGGAAGAGATCCTGTACGGGACAGGACGGGGAGCCAGCACTCGGGAAGAGATCCTATACGGGACAGGACGGGGAGCCAGCACTCGGGAAGAGATCCTGTACGGGACAGGACGGGGAGCCAGCACTCGGGAAGAGATCCTATACGGGACAGGACGGGGAGCCAGCACTCGGGAAGAGATCCTGTACGGGACAGGACGGGGAGCCAGCACTCGGGAAGAGATCCTATACGGGACAGGACGGGGAGCCAGCACTCGGGAAGAGATCCTGTACGGGACAGGACGGGGAGCCAGCACTCGGGAAGAGATCCTATACGGGACAGGACGGGGAGCCAGCACTCGGGAAGAGATCCTGTACGGGACAGGACGGGGAGCCAGCACTCGGGAAGAGATCCTATACGGGACAGGACGGGGAGCCAGCACTCGGGAAGAGATCCTGTACGGGACAGGACGGGGAGCCAGCACTCGGGAAGAGATCCTATACGGGACAGGACGGGGAGCCAGCACTCGGGAAGAGATCCTGTACGGGACAGGACGGGGAGCCAGCACTCGGGAAGAGATCCTATACGGGACAGGACGGGGAGCCAGCACTCGGGAAGAGATCCTGTACGGGACAGGACGGGGAGCCAGCACTCGGGAAGAGATCCTATACGGGACAGGACGGGGAGCCAGCACTCGGGAAGAGATCCTGTACGGGACAGGACGGGGAGCCAGCACTCGGGAAGAGATCCTATACGGGACAGGACGGGGAGCCAGCACTCGGGAAGAGATCCTGTACGGGACAGGACGGGGAGCCAGCACTCGGGAAGAGATCCTATACGGGACAGGACGGGGAGCCAGCACTCGGGAAGAGATCCTGTACGGGACAGGACGGGGAGCCAGCACTCGGGAAGAGATCCTATACGGGACAGGACGGGGAGCCAGCACTCGGGAAGAGATCCTGTACGGGACAGGACGGGGAGCCAGCACTCGGGAAGAGATCCTATACGGGACAGGACGGGGAGCCAGCACTCGGGAAGAGATCCTGTACGGGACAGGACGGGGAGCCAGCACTCGGGAAGAGATCCTATACGGGACAGGACGGGGAGCCAGCACTCGGGAAGAGATCCTGTACGGGACAGGACGGGGAGCCAGCACTCGGGAAGAGATCCTATACGGGACAGGACGGGGAGCCAGCACTCGGGAAGAGATCCTGTACGGGACAGGACGGGGAGCCAGCACTCGGGAAGAGATCCTATACGGGACAGGACGGGGAGCCAGCACTCGGGAAGAGATCCTGTACGGGACAGGACGGGGAGCCAGCACTCGGGAAGAGATCCTATACGGGACAGGACGGGGAGCCAGCACTCGGGAAGAGATCCTGTACGGGACAGGACGGGGAGCCAGCACTCGGGAAGAGATCCTATACGGGACAGGACGGGGAGCCAGCACTCGGGAAGAGATCCTGTACGGGACAGGACGGGGAGCCAGCACTCGGGAAGAGATCCTATACGGGACAGGACGGGGAGCCAGCACTCGGGAAGAGATCCTGTACGGGACAGGACGGGGAGCCAGCACTCGGGAAGAGATCCTATACGGGACAGGACGGGGAGCCAGCACTCGGGAAGAGATCCTGTACGGGACAGGACGGGGAGCCAGCACTCGGGAAGAGATCCTATACGGGACAGGACGGGGAGCCAGCACTCGGGAAGAGATCCTGTACGGGACAGGACGGGGAGCCAGCACTCGGGAAGAGATCCCGTACGGGACAGGACGGGGAGCCAGCACTCGGGAAGAGATCCTGTTCCTCCCTGCCGGGGTTCCCCTTAAGAGTTCATTACATTTAGTTTTCTATAGTTCTGTTTCCTGTACTTTATCTTGCAGTAAAAAAGATTGTGTTTTGGAAAGACAGGTACGGGGAGCCAGCACTTGGGAAGATACGGGACAGGACACAGGACGGGGAGCCAGCACTTGGGAAGAGATCCTGTATGGGACAGGACGGGGAGCCAGCACTTGGGAAGAGATCCTATTCCTCCCTGCCGGGGTTCCCCTTAAGAGTTCATTACATTTAGTTATGTTCAGTGTCTACATGTGAGTTCCAGAGCTGCAGCACCCAGGGGAGAATGTGCCCAGCAAGGTGGAGACGCCAGGCTTGTGAGCATCAGATTCTGCAGGAACACTGAATTAACTAATTCCAGAGCCGCCCTTCAGCCAAGCTCTTATGTGAAGTAATAAATCGCCTTATCATTTAAATGAGTTGGGTCTTCCATTACAGCTGAAAGCAGCCAAAATTATGCATGGGTTTTTAGGGGAAGTAATTTAAAGACCCACCGAGACAAGCAGGAGTGATAAAACTACACCTAAACCACCCCATCCTTGGGTCCAGAGGAGTCCCCTGGTTCTGCGCATACACACAGGGTTCCCACAGTCGGTGTAACGGTTTAACGTCTTCACTTAATCACACAAGTCTAACCAGTGCCAGGCTCTTAAAGGAGAGAAAAATCAAGAGGAAATACAATCCAACAGCTGCCTACAGAGACCGCCGGCGGGTGAGACTGACTCCCAGGAGATTCCCATTCAGGTGGAGACGCCAGGCTTGTGAGCATCAGATTCTGCAGGAACACTGAATTAACTAATTCCAGAGCCGCCCTTCAGCCAAGCTCTTATGTGAAGTAATAAATCACCTTATCATTTAAATGAGTTGGGTCTTCCATTACAGCTGAAAGCAGCCAAAATTATGCATGGGTTTTTAGGGGAAGTAATTTAAAGGCCCACCGAGACAAGCAGGAGTGATAAGACTACACCTAAACCACCCCATCCTTGGGTCCAGAGGAGTCTCCTGGTTCTGCGCATACACACAGGGTTCCCACAGTTGGTGTAACGGTTTAACGTCTTCACTTAATCACACAAGTCTAACCAGTGTCAGGCTCTTAAAGGAGAGAAAAATCAAGAGGAAATACAATCCAACAGCTGCCTACAGAGACCGCCGGCGGGTGAGACTGACTCCCAGG
>NW_008346079.1:786754-830128 GCF_000622305.1 Nannospalax galili | reverse complement strand
CACACACACACACACACACACACACACACGCATGCACGCACACACACACAGGGTCTGGAGAGATGGCTGAACAGTAAAAACACTGGCTGCTCTTGCAAAGGACCAGGGTTCAATACCCAGTATCCACACAGCAGCTAACAATAGTCCATAACTCCAGTCCCAGGGAATCCGATGTCCTCTTCTGACCTCTGTGGGTATTGCATGGCATGGGTGCACTTAAACACATGCAGGCAATACACTCATACACATAAAAAAATAAAAATAATAAATAAAATACTAAAAAGAAAAAACCCACCACTTCTTACACTGAGTACTGGCCGCCTTGGGCCTGACAGCCTCTGGTGTACTGGTATAATGGGTCCTGCCACTGGCCCACATCTTTCATGTGACAGAACAGGAGAGCAAAGGGTCTCAGGATGCAGCACTACCACCCTAGAAAATGAGTAGCAATGCAAGTTCCACCCTAGGCCTGCTGGAGCCCACCCCATGGGGCAGGAATTGACAGTTTAGCAAACCCATAGGAAGGTGGGACAAACAGAAAAGAGCAGGTGCAGGGACCGAGGGGGCAGATGACATCGTACGGCAGGTGCTGAACAAGATGCTGGCCAGCCCAGCCCCTTTCCCAAGGTATCAGCCAAGTGCACAGTTGTTCAGTACGGACTCTGTGTGACCACAGCTATGAGCCAGATGCAGCACAGAAACTGCACGCCCCAAACTACAAAGGCAGCTGTGGTCATCTGCCCACCGCCACAACTGCCCAGTTCACTCTTGTGTCTGCGCTCGCTGCATTCCATCAACTTTCTACTGTGGGTTCTGTTGCTGCTGGAAATTAAAAAAATCAAGCCCTTACCCTGTGCCTGTGACCTGCCTCCGTCACCATGATTCTCAGCACCTTCCAGGCAGGGAAGATCCCGCAAGCTCTGCCTCCGCCAGGGCACAGCACTCCAGGAACTGACAAACCCCAAATCCAGCAGCAGTTGGGGTGGGGTCTCCCCGAGGGGATGCACTGAACTGGCAAGAGCGTGTTCTGTCCCTGGATAGCGGAGTTGGGAACAGGCCAATGACAGGCAGCATTGTGGCCCAGAGCTCAGCCTCCCATGCTGGTTAAGCATGCCGGTACTAATACATCCTGAACACCGCTATATTCAAGTTCCACAACTCCGAAGGAGATATTTCCCTCAGATCACAGGGGGGAACACATGAGGCTCTGCTATCCCCTGCCTGGGTCTTGTAACCAGGAGGTGGTCAAGAAAGACTCAACCCCAGGTCCCCGAGGGGTTTGGGGGGCAGGAGCATCTTGGTTCTGTACACCTGGGTGTACTCGGTCTCGAGTTTCCTTCCCCATCCTAGGTAAAGAACTCACGCCCACACTTGGGATTCCTACAGTACTCAGCTACCTCTGCGAGATTTCTCCACTCCATCCGCATCCACAGGACAGAATGATTGTTTTTGGTCTTGGGGTTATTTCTTAGGACTTGAGAGCACACTTTGGGTGCTAGCAAGGCTCACACACTTCCACGGGAACCCAGGAAACCAAGAGAAATGAACCATGTCTTTGACATCTAAACTCTTCACTGTAGATTGAGTGAGGGACGGAGCAGAAGTGTGTGGAGCCGTCAGGTCGGCCCTTCCTGAGACACACCTGGATTAGAATGTCACTCACCTAGAATGTCACTCACTGCCGCACCGTGGCTTACAGGAGCCACTGTCAACCACATGCTCCTCTCTTCTGGTGCTTACTTAGCAAGACCCTGAGACCCATTTTGCAGTGAGGACAGAGGCTCAGGGAAGAGACTTGTCGCAGATCACCCAGGGCCAAGAACAGTCGCATCTGAGGCCTGGTTTGCTGTGTCTGTCAATCTGGCAGACTGCAGGACAGGAATGAGCCCCTCACTGGTCTTATCCTGCACATGCACAAGTGCACAGACACACACAGACACACAAACACATACACACAGACACCTTGCTGGCCTTATCCTGCAAGTGCACAAGTGCGCGCGCGCACACACACACACACACACACATCCAGATGTTAAGACCTTAGGAGCAAGCACTGCCCTTGTAGAAGACCCAAGTTTGTCAGGAGGCTCACAACTACCAGCTACCAGTAACTCTAGCTCCAGAGGTTCTAACACTCTCTACTGTACTTCTATACTTGGAGGGAATCTGAACTCGTGTACACACACACACACACACATACACACATACACACACACATACACATACACACACAGATACACACACTCATACACACACATACACACACATACATACACACACCCATACACACACATACACACATACATACACACACAAATACACTCTCATACACACACAAACACACATAACAACACACATACACTCACATACAAACATACACACATACACACACATACACAGACATATACACACATACACACTTACACACACATATACAAACATATACAAACACATACACACACACATACACACACATTTACACATACACACACATACATACCCACATACACATACAGACACATACACACACATAAATATACACACACATACACACACACATACATACACACACATACACACATACACACACACACACACACACACACACACACACACACACACACACACACAGGAGGTGGGGTAATACCATGCCAGAAGCAATGGAAGGAACTCAAAAGAGAGGCCTGTGGACCGACAGACCCTCTATGTCCTAAGTGGCTCTACTGAAACAATTCAGTCTTCGTGGGCTTCAGGTTCCTCCGATGCCCTACAGGCTCACCCACAACCTTGTTTACTAGGTGTCACTTTGCACACAGAGCCTGGTGCGCAGTGGCTGCTTGTTACAACACAGACACCTGATGCTACAAGGCCAGAAATCCACAGGACACCTGGAACATGAGGCGACTTCCCCAGGAGAACGGAGCTAGCTGACTACACGATGGAAGACGCAGAGGACCCAGCGAGCTTCCTGCCCGGGGGTGACTCTAGGCAGTACACAAGACAGGCTGGCGAAGACTGGAGACAGAACCCTCTCAACTACAGCGCTTGGCTCCTGAGGCCCCTCACAGCAGGATGGGAGTAAAGCTGGCACTCCACCGCGGGGATGGGTGAGCACATGGTCCGCAGGAAGCTTTTTGCCCTCCTGAAGCCAGCAGAGCAGGACAGCAGATGTGAGGTCACAGGGAAGGGTATGGAGAGGCCTTGAATGGTGAAGACAAAAAAGGGAGAACTTTGGGTTCACATCCCAGCAGGACATGGGGGTGCATGCATGTGACCCCAGCACATGGGAGGCTGAGTCAGGATGATCACTAGTTCCAAGCCAGCCTGGTCCGCACAGTGAAAGCCCTTGTTTCAAAAACAAACTCAGTTCACATTCCAGCTCTTCTACCAGGCTTGGAGCCTCAACTGCCTCATGTGCACAAGGAGGAACATTAAGAGGGTCCCCCTGATGGGGCAGGTGCTTGTCAGCCCACAGTTTGCTGAGCGCCTGTTGCAGGGAAGTGGGTAGTAACCATTTTACTGAGAATGGACTTTTTTTCTGGAGGTTAAAAACCAACTTCCTCAGATAATAACAGAGTCAGGGAGGAATTCCACTGAAATAGGAACAGGAGCAGGAACCACTTCCTGCAGATGAGTATTGAGCAAATTTCAGCCCCAGGTGCTAACGATCCCCCAAGGATGGTCTGTGCAGTGAGTCCTCAGAGCCCCTGGGAAGCGTGCTCCCGAGTGCTCCAGTGCTGTGCTCGGGGTCTCCAGCCCTTGAAGCCCCAGCAGCACTTCCTAATCAGAGATACACGCCAGCTATTTTGTTTCCTCCAGACAAACTTCTGCTTGAAACAGATTCATTCAATCTGCATATTAATGTGGATTACTAATTAATGACTAAAAATGCTTTCAAGGCTGAAAGTGTGATGGGAGGGTTTAAAAAATAATAGTATCCAGAATCTCGGGGCAGGGACAGAGAGGAAATGAGCTGGCTTATTTTCTCTCGTTTTTTAACATTTAAAATTTTATGGCTGAGGGAAATGGTGAGCATTAGGGGGATTCACAGAAAGATAAAACAGGAGAGCGTGGTGGGAGGAGGCGGGCTCTGCATCCTGTGAGCGGAGTCTCACTGCACCATCCTGGAAGCTGTGTGCTGGTTAGCATCAGCCCACAGCTTTACATACCCCAAAGGAGTCTCCATTGAGAAATGGCCTCCATCAGGTGGGCCTGTCTGCGAGGCACTTTCTAGATTGCTGGTTGATGTAGGACCCAGCCCACCTGGGGCAGTTGCCATCCCTGCGCTGGTGGGCCTGAGCTGTATAAGAAAGGAGCTGATGGGGCTGGAGAGATGGCTCAGGAGTTCAGAGCACTGGCTGCTCTTCCAAAGGACCCAGGTTCAATTCCCAGCACCATAACCATCCATAACTCCAGTTATGGGATCCAAGGATGCCCTCTTCTGACTTCTGCGGGCATTGCAGGACACGGGTGCACTTACACACTCATACACATAAAATAAAATTTAAAAAAAAAATAAATTTTTTTTGGTCTTTTTGAGACAGGGTCTCCCTGTAGCCCCAGCTGGCCTGGAACTATGTAGACCAGGCTGGCCTCAAACTCACTAAGACCCACCTGCCTCTGCCTCCCAAGTGCTGGGATTAAAGGCGTGTGCCACCACACCTGGCAATAAATATTTTTTAAAGAAGCTGAGCCCCCAGGGGAAGCAAGCCAGTGAGCAGCATTTCTCCATGGTCTGTTCAGCTCCTTCCCTGGCTTCCCTTGATGGAATGTGAGCTGAAAGCCAAATAAACCCTTTCCTTGCCAAGCTGGTTTCAGTCATAGTGTTTATCATGGCAACAGAAAGCAACTAGAACAGAAGCTGGTACCAGGACCGTGGGCTACTGCTCTGATGGACCCGACCATGTTGTTTGGGGGAGGGCTGTGGAAGCGTTTGTAACTTTGAGCTGGAAAAACCATTGAGTGCTTGGAGTGGAGTAAGTGCTTCTGAGGGACCTTGGAGAAATGCAGATGGATGGAGGCCTGGTTTGTGACATTTCAGAAGGATGCTTGAGAGTCCATCAAAGATGCCACAGCAGGGCCATTTGTGTGATGTTTTAAATCTGTGGTTTCTGAGCAGCTCGGGCTAGAGAATCAGCTGTGAGACCAGCATCATTGATGGCGGTCTTCTGGAAAGTGTCTCCTCGGGTGAGCTGTGGCTGGGGGAAGTCAGGGCTACAACTCGAGCTGGAGGCTGAACTTGGCAATGTGTAAGTGTCTCCCACATAGGACTGACTTTGGCAGCATGAAAACAGCAGAATTTAAGGGATTTGATACCATAAGAGGCCACTGGTGATATAGTGAGGACACGGGAATCATGGGACGACCACCACAGGTGGAGGTAGGTGTGGAGTGGAGCTGGACTGAGTCCACGGGACAAGCTGTGTGGGCTGTGGTTGGCAGAGGCAGGGAAGTGGAGCTGCCCAGGCCCTTTAGAGCCAGAAGTTTGTGACTGAGTCCTAGATGTCAGATACTGAGCTCTACTGCTAGACTTTGGTTTTGGTTACGTTCTTCCCTTGAGATAAGGAGTGGAGAAGCAGGCAGGGCAGGGTGGGGCAGGGAGAAGGGGAGAAGGGGAGGGACAAGAGAGGTGGGGAGGAGGAGAAACACGTAGGGAAAGGAGGGGAGGGAGAGCAGATGTAAACCATCAGTCAAGGCCAACAGAGTCTAAGCTATGCCTGGCCAGGCGCCTTAAAACTGTCTAGATGTCAGAAACAAGGAAAGTCAGAGAAAATGCCACAGCCCAGAGCAGCCCAAGGGGACAGGAAACTTCAGGGAGAGGCATCCTGAAGTACTTAACAGAGCCTCAGGGAGGTGACAGTTTTCATACACAGTGAATGTTCTGATTATTTTGTTAACTTTCTGATTTAAATCCTAGTTCTTTTCTCTGAAGCCCTCAATTTAACTTGGCAGGCAGACACCTAGTGGGAGTCGATAGACCCAGTGAGTGGTAGAGGGTCTAAGCTTAGCAGAGGGAGGCCTAAATCCCCAGTGGAGACAGTTTGGGCTGCTACAGGCTAGGTAACTGGGCTAGCCTGTGCTCCTGCTTCCTTCCCTGAAGGACCCAGAGCTCTGTAACTTGGGAAGCACAGAACCGCCTGGTGGTGGGAGAATCCTTGCTGGATCCCAGCTTCATCCGGTCATGGGGAAGCCAACCTAGTATTTAGTGACCCATCTTTTTACCCTACTCCACCCGGCTCCCTCTAAGCAGAAAGCCCAGGCCTCCGGGCCTGAGATCTCAGCAAGCCTCCAGCTGGAGTGTACAGAAAGGACACAACTCAGCCTAGCAACCAAGGTTGCCTACACTTTCCCTGCTTGGCCCCATCCATCAGCCTCCTTGGGGGGGAGTGAGGAATCTCATTTCCCAGCTCAGCTTTGGGGACATTTTCTAAATGTGACCCTGTTTCTCTTATGAGACTCAAAGTGCTCCAACTGCAAGATCATAAATACTCAAAAGTGACTGCTAATGGCTGTGGCAGTTTGCAGAATGCCAAATGGCAGCCAGGAGTGGAGGCCGTAAATTACACATGCTCTCCCTCCTCCCCATTCTTCTCGCTGAGGTGTTTGGTAAGTTTGCAGCAACGAGATCTGCTTTCCAGTGGGTTTCCAGGCCCCCCGGTGAATTCAGACACAGCTTTGAAAAATACTTCCAAGAGATTCTAAAAAGAAAACTAAGGAGGCCTCCGATTTCTAGCCTGAAACAAGCTTATTAAAAGTAAGTTTGATGAGCCAGACATATTGCTGCATTTGAGAGCCTGGGGCTGGAGGGTCATTGAGACGTGGAGGCCAGCCTGGACTACAAAGCCAGACCCTGTTGCAGAAAAAGAACACAGGGCGGCAGACACCTCTGGGGATGTGTGCCTCAAGGCAGTCCCCGTGAAAGCCGATGACCTGAATTTGATCCCAGGAACCCCGCGTGAGGGTGAGTTTTGACTCCCACTTTCCTACGACCTAGAATCACCTGGCAGAGTGTTGATGAGGGACTGACGAATCAGGCTGGTCTGTGGGGTTGTCGGGATTGCTTAGTTGATGAGGGAAGGCCCGGCTGAAAGTGGCCAACACCATTTCCCAGGTTTGGGTCCTGGGAGAGAGGAGGAGGTGAGCTGAGCACTAAGCACGCCTTTCATTCTCTCTGCTCTTGACTGTGGTGACCAGCGGTGTCAGGCTCCTGCCACTGTGACTTCCCTGCAACGAAGGACTGAAGCCTGGAACTGTGATCTGAAATAAAGCCCTGGGTCCCCTGAGCTGCTGTCAGGGTGTTTATAACAGCCAACAGAAAGGAACCTGGGACACCATGTAAATGTGGAGAAGGACGGTCAACCCTACAGAGTTGTCCTCTGACCGCCAAATATGTGCTCAGCACACAGGCTCCCAGACACACACCATGCACACACAGTAATTTAAAACATTAAATGACAGGGGCTGGAGAGGTGGTTCAGCAGTTAAGAGCACTGGCTGCTCTTGCAGAGGACCCAGGTTCAGATCTCAGCACCTAAATGGTGGCTAACAACTGCCTATAACTTCAGTTCTGGGGAATTTGATGCCCTCTTCTGACCTCCATGGGCATCGCACGGCATGTGTGCACTTACACACACGCAGGCAGTACACTCATACACATAAAATAATAATAAATTAAATGATAATAGCTACGCTTAAAAATGTGTATCTCTGTATCTATATTTAGTATATAATGGCAAAAAATATGGAACGTGGCCCAAACAGGTGAATATACTTAGTATAAAGGTAGTGATTATAAGTATGGAGACAATGACATCGAAGATCAGCGTCAGGGCAGTAGCTCAGTGGCAGAGCTCCCAACTAGCATGCATGAGGTCCAAGGTTCAATCCCCAGTACTGCCAAGGTAGATAGATAGATAGATGGATGGATAGGTAGGTAGCTAGATGATAGCTGACAGACAGACAGATGTACTGGGTCAGGCACTGGGCCAAACATCATATGTGGATTATCTAACAGAATTCCTACAACCATCCTATGTAGTGGATTCGGTGACTGTCCTTTTATGCCCAAGAAAGTTCATTATTTGTCCAGGGTCACAGCTGGGGGGACAGGCTGCAGATGTGCCACAGAGGTCCCCCTGCAGAGCTCAGGGTCTGGCTTACCCTGCTGGTGTCCCAGTCAAAGCAGACAGACCCAACACGCAGAACATCAGGGGCCCCCAGACTTCAGCAGTGTTGGTCACTATAAGGCACAGTGGCACACACTTGTGGTCCCCAGCACTAGGGAGGTGAAAGAAAGGCTGTGAATTCCAGACCAGTCCTGGCTACAGGAGTCACTGTGCACAGGGTGGGTCTGGGGACTAGGTCAACACCGCGTTGAGGAACCTGTCAGCACAAGGACAGAGGACTTACTGAGCAGCCATAGAAGCTGCCTTCTAGGAAACTGTTCCTCCTGAGCCTTCCGACCTCAGGTGTAAATGAGGGTAAAGCAAGCTTCTGCTCCTTAAGACAATTTGGTGACACTGCGCACAGGAAACGGTTTCTAGGACGCCAGAAGCATGGCTCCAACTGCCTTATTAATCAGAATTCATTGGTGAAATTTCACTCTTTTGTGTCCTCTTTGCAGAGGAATTAAGCACCTTGCTAATGGTCATGACATTGAGGAGGTCTGGAGTGTCACCTCGTTCCATTTCTAGCTCCCTAACACACACATGCACACACTGAAGCTCTCAGGTAATTCACCTGAGGTCCTTCCTGGGTTTGAAGCAGAGCGTCTCTGTCTGGTGGCTGGATGGTGGGGACAGACTGTTGACCTGCAGTCTGGTAGGACCTGTCAGACTGAGCCCTGTCGTGCTGCCCGAAGCATCCTGCTATTCCCTGCGCCCCATGCCCCAGGGGAAGCTGGGGTGCCCGGAACAGGAGCAGTCTGAGGCTGGAGAGCCATCCCTGTTGACAGCAGGAAGCAGGTCACCCTGAGCTCTGAGCTTCCAGGCAGCAGCAGTCAGAAGAAAGGTTTCCCAGTTCTCTGTCTTCCTGTGGGAACTGTCCCATTTTCTCTCCGAATTCTATGCACGAGGCGGTTACCCTCCTGCCTGTTTCCTCTACTTTCTGACTTTCATAACACTGTGGAAGGGCAGGAGACAGAACCCTAGCACCTCGGGGCTCAGAGGATCTTGGATGCTAAAGGCTGTCTCATCTAAAGTCCTTTATCCAGACTCAGCTCCGATCAGCATCCCTGCTCAGGAGTTGGCCAGCTTTGCCTTGAACACCTCCCGAGGCAGCTCAAACCAGCCTGAACCCTATCTGCCTACCACAGTAACACACGCTGCACTGAAGGCTGAAGAGCACCACCCTACTGGGGACTGACTCCATACAAACAGGGATCCTGTTTGAAAAACGATCGTACTGGGCTGGGGAGATGGCCACTGGGTAAAGCACTTGCTACATAAGCAGGGGGACCTGAGTTTGAACCCCCAGAACCAACATAAAGCTGCGCTTGGCAGTATACACCTGCAAGCTTGGCACCTTGACAGTGAGCTGGGGGGGGGGGACGGACAGGAAAATCTGGAAGCTCGTGGCCAGCCAGTCTGGCAGAGAAGTGGGAAAGCAAGAGGCCCTGTCTCACACACGGTGGAAGGCCCCTGGGGGACACCCAAGTTTGCCCTCTGACTCCCACACACGTGCGGTTGTGCATATACGCACACATATAGTGTACCCACACCCACACATACACATATCATACACATACATACACATACACCCACACAAACATATCACACACACATTTTTAAAATAAAAAATGAAAATTATTAAACCCAGGGCCCAGCCTTTCGGACACACCGACACTGACAGTAGACACATGAGATCTGGATCTTCCTGTGAACCAGTGCTAGCAAGTTCCCTGGGCTCATGTGGTCTCGTTCCCTCATTCACGCGTAGAATGATATGTGATTGATAACATGCTCCTGAGGTGTAAAGGAGTTAATGACACAACGCAGAACAACATGGAGCGGAGAAAACGCTGGCATTCGAATGCCCACACTGCACACTAGGGGCTGGACAGTCGACAGCCCCACAGCCTTGGAGCCTTCTCCTGGGCCCCCAGCTGGGCGCTCGTCCTTGCCACAGCACTGGCCGCTAAGGCTCTGGGGAGGAAAAACCATACCCACAGATTGGGTTTTGTGGGACCCACTGTTTAGGCACTGGGGCCTTTAAGAATATGAGGGCTGGGGATGTGGCTCAGTTGGTAGAAGGCTAGCCTAGGGTGCACAAGGCCCCAGGTTTGATCCCCAGCACAGCGTAAACTGGGAGTGGTGGCGAGTCTGTAATCTCAGCTCTCGGGAAGCAGAGGTAGGAGGGTCAGAAGTTCAAGATCACTCTTAGCTCTAAGTAGCGAACTGGAGGTGTGTCTGGGCTACATGAGGCCGGCTTGGCTACAAACCAAGAAAGCCAGGCTTGGTGGCACAGGCCTGTTAACACAGTCACTTGGGAGGCAGAGGCAGGAAGATCAGAAGTTCACGGCCAGCCTGAGTAATTTAGCGAGACCCTGTCTCAAAAGTAGGAGAAAAGGAAGGGGAGGAGGGAAGAGGAGAGGAAAGGAGGGTTAGCCCGAGCGTGCAGCTCAGCGGTAGAGCATCTGCCTAGCGGGTACAAGGACCTGGGTTCAATCCCCAGCGATGGAGGAAATAAAAACAGTGTTAAAGTGTGCACACAGCGTTTCACAAATGCTGAAATGTGTCCTAACTCAGCTCTGCTGTGGCAGAACTTAAAGACAGCCTGTGTGCCATCCAAAATAAGTCTCAGTGTAGAGACAGCCTCATGTTTGAAACATTACGAGCATGAGACTGGAGGGCACGTGGCCAGGACCCCTCCCATAGTGAGGAGGAGCTCTGGCTTGGTGAGTCCACACTGACTGCCACCCCAGCTTGGAACGCCCCCTTGAGAGTCAGTCTTTCTCTGTTTTTGAGACAGGGTCTTCCTGTAGCCCAGCTGGTCTGGAACTCGCTATGTAGATCAGGCTTACTTCAAACTCACAGAGATCCGCCTGCCTTTCTGCCTCCTGAGTGCTGGGATCAAAAGGTGTGCCACTACACCCGGCTCCTCAAGTGTGTCTTGAATATGCTTGCCTCTTGCCTGGCTTCCAGCCTCAAAGACTCCTGCCCTGTCCCCACCCAGCAACCACAGCTGCCATCCTCATAGAACATAACCTGCCCTGTCACCTCCTGCTTAACCCACAGCCATCGGGACAAGCCCCTACTTCTTGTTACAACTCCCATCAGGATGCTCCACCCTCTCTATTTACAGCCTCACAGGTTCAAAGCCATGTCAAGCCGCACCCAGAACCCTGGCCTCAACCCAGGGCCTGCTCCTGGGCTAACCTGTGCTTTAGATAGCTACCTAACAGCATTCCAGAACACAAAGCTCTGGTGGGTGCCTGCTGGGTGCCTCCATTGCACCCTTTCCTTTCCCTGACTTCTGTGGCCTTCCCGCCCTGGCCGTGGGTGCTAACTCTGTCTCCTAACACCACTATAGATTCCTGAAGGCAAGGCCTGTCTACCTTGTGTCCACTAGAAACTAGGCTGGCTACCAACAGTCACGAGTTGCGGACCAACTTTGACACTGCTGAAGACATAGGGCAGGGCCCCAGGACCCCTGATGCCACTCTGAGGAACCACAGCCTCATCTCCATGCCTCTGCTGACCTGCTGGGCCACAAGTACAAGGCCTGGGTGCCACACATGCTTTTCAGAGGCCGGGGCCTCTGCTGGTGACCATCTCTTGACCTCTGCATTTGCTGTGTTTCCTGTTCACAGAACCTTGCAGGTGCAGCCTGACTTCAGACTTCATTTATTATTCATCTCCGTCCTCGGACGCTGTCTCTGCGGCACTGGAAGGACAGGCGTAGAATGGCTTCGATCTGCATATTTCCCCTGTCCAAGCTGTCCTCGGGAAACCTTGCTGAGAGTGGGTCCAGTCCCTGAAGCCCGGTAAATCCGGGACAAAGACAGACCTGTGAGCAGGTCTCTCTCACATACAGCCTCACTGAGATGAGCCAAACATGTTCATACTTACATTTCCTTTCAAACTTTACTGTTGGTAAGGATCCTCTGAAGGAAGGAGCTGAGATGAGAATCCCCACAGTGCAGGAAACCAAGGCTCCAAGGGGATGTACCATTTGTCCAAGGTCAGAGCTGACGAGAGCACCGGGGACTGGCACCATGGTCCACCTTCCAACCATGATGTGGTATTCCTCTATTCCTCCTCCTATGATCTCAGGAAGCTTTACTATATTTCCATTTATTTTGTGTGCATACATGCATGTGCACAGGTAGGTGTGTGCGTATACACGCCACAGCGTGTAAAGACTTGTGGAATTGGTAACTCTCCTTTGACCACATGGTTAACCACTGAACCCTGGTTGTCAGGCTTGGCAGCAAGTATCGTTACTGGCTGAGCCATCTCGCTGGCCTGGAGGCTGGTTTAAAGACTGCTTTGAATAGTCAGCAAATCCCCATTCACTTGGGAAATAGAAATGGGTGAGAAGTGGAAGGTACTCGATACCTCTCAGGAGAGGTGCCACTCTGCCAGAGGGCTCCTGCTCACAGCCTTTCTCTAGTCCCTACCCAGCAGCCTCAGGACCCTCGCCCTGCATGACCCTCCTGCTGATGCTCTCTCCTGACTTCTTCCTCAGCTCCAAGTCATACAGCCTGGAGGTCATACTGTTGGGGCTTAGGAAATGATCCCCTAAACTGAGATCTTTGACAGGAGGTTACCAAACCTCCCCACCACCTTAGAATCAGGCCTTTCCCCACCCCTCCTCAGACAGAGGGATGTATCCCTCAAGCTCCACCCTCTGAGGAAGGCAGATCTTTCAAAAGTCCCTCCCTCAAACCCTGTCATCTAGAAGAGACAGGAACTGTCACTATGCCCAGACAGTTTCCATCCCTTCCAGGGTTGCCTGAGACTTCACCAGAAACATGGGACATTGCTGACCCCAAGGCAGTCCTGCCCCACAACCCCCAACCGTCACACCTCCCCAGGGGCTCGGCAGCTTTGCCCTGCATTATCTGACTGCTGTCTGTAGTCTAGCCCACACCCAACCACCCGTCTAGATTACCTGTGGCCCCACTTCCCTCTCCCCTGCGAAGGGAGGTAATAAGCTCCCAGTGAGGTGAGCACATGCCTGTGGTTCTCCTAGGCAGGGCACGCCTTCTCCTGTCTACCTTGTTCACTTCTGCAAGCTGGACCCTTCAGAGGGGGACAGGGATGCCCCTCCCCTCTTAGCAAACCTCTTGGATCAGCCTATTCATTTCCTTCACATCACCTACAGCCACTGTTACTCCTTTGTTGGCTAACTGGCCATCCAGATGTTTCTTCCACTATGGTGGAAGCCTCCAGTAGGCTGGATTTAGCATTTATCACTATTTGCAACTGAATCTGGCACACAGCAGGTATGAACAATAAAGATACTGAATAATGACCTCATTTGCATTTGATGATTGTGCCCACCAACATCATCTCATTTACAGTAACCTAATGTACAACAGTCAAATAACCTTCCAGTAAACAAATGAAACAGCTAATAGATTTCTGTTGATACCACAGCTACAGAGAAGACGAAGAGGTTCAGGGGCCGGGGCCACAGCACTGGGGCTCCAAACTCCCCTAGGCCCGGGCTTTCTTACAGCTCCTCCTGGGTCACTGTGATGTCTATTGAGCCCCTTGCTCCCCCTCCAGAGAGCAGAGAGCCCCCACATCCAAGCTGGCACCCAACAGGGGGTTAAAAAGCTTTGGGGTAAAGCTGCTCGCACAGAAGCTGCTCAAGGCTCTGCAGAACGGCTGTTGGACACAGAAGCCCGGGTGCCAACTGCAAGTGTCAGAGGATGTGCAAAGGGCCGAAAAGGAGCACGGCTGTGACACGCCAGGCCGCGACGCACCAGCTTTCAGCTCCTGCCACACGATCAACGCCCACCCGAGACAACAGACCAAGTCCTCCCTGCCCACCACAGCCTCACTCCGCCAAGCCTAGGACTGATGGGCCAGCCTTCCCTGGCTGCTTCCTCTTCCTCCTTCACCTCTACAGTGCATACTTGTCACCCCCAACCACGGCCAGGACAAAGTCTGGGTTGGACTGGATTTTATTTTCTGCCACAGGCATATCAGAGCCATCAACCCTAGTGGAGAAAAGCAGGCAAAAGGCATACATCCTCTGTGACCCCTTCTATACAAAGGTCCTTCCAGGTGTGTCCAGTCATTGGACACTACAACATGGTCCTGTCATCTACAAACTTCACACCCCAGAACTAGGCAATCAAGCCACAAAAACAAAATTGAAAAAAAAATCTCCTAATATTCTAAGTCAGGCCCCAGTTGTAGCTGTCCTGGGCCAGGGTTGGTCACACCTGGATACAAACTCATTTATCAAGACAGAGATAAGTGTGTGTTCATGTGGGACAGAGTAATCCCTACAAAGGTGCTCAAGGAGCCCAGGCTGCTGGGAATGTGTGTTTCCCTGACTGGAGAAGGTTTCACAGCTTAATGTACAATTAAAACTGCTGCAGCCATGCTTTCAGATTACCGCACTTCGAACACACATCAACAAATAATTACTAATACCTAAACACAACTACTTAAGAAACAAATGGGGAGCTGGGAACTGCAGCTCAGTTGGTAGAGTAGTTGTATAACATGCATGAGGCCCTGGGTTCAATCCCCAGCAACTGAGCGTGGTGGTGATACCAGGCCACACTAGCTCTTTATTAGGAAAACAAAAACAACAAAAAGCAGGGCGTGATGGTGTGCACCTTTAATCCCAGCACTTGGGAGGCAGAGGCAGGGGGACTATACAGTGAGTTCCAGGCCAGCCCGGTCTACACAGTGAGTTCCAGGCCAGCTGTGGCTACAAGGAGAGCCTGTCTCAAAAAGAAAAGAAAAAAAAAAAAGAGCGAAACTTAAAGGGGGTTGTTGAAATGGCTCAGCAGGTGAAGGTGCTTGCCGCCAAGTCTGATGACCTGAGTTCGATCCCCACGTCCTACATTGTGGACAGAGAGAGCAGACTCCAGATCAGTATCCTCTGACTTCTTCACAGACACACACATAAATAAAAAGAGATGTAACCTGAAAAAAGTCTTTAACTTAAAAAGAGAAAATGTGAAGTCAAGCTGCCTGTGGTGGTTTAACTCAGCAAGACCAGACCATTATGATCATCCTCAGCTACACAGAAAGTTTGAGCCAGCCTGGGCTACATGAGAAGGTGGGGGGGCATGATAGCTCAGTAGATAAAGCCTGATGACCTGAGTTCAATCCCCAGGACCCAGATTATAAAGAGAAACTCCTGCAAGTTGTCCTCTGACCTCCACAAGTTCATGTGACATGTGCCCACACAAATACACAAAATAACTAAAATAAAAATATATTTCTAAAATATTTTATTTATTACTTGTATGCATACGCGTGTACTGTCTGCATGTGGGTCAGTGCACTTGTGTCATGCAATGCCCTCGCAGGTCAGAAGAGGGTGTTGGACCCTCTAGAACTGGATGGTTGTTAAGCTACCATGTGGATGCTGGGAATTGAACCCAGGTCCTCTGAAAGAGCAGCCAGGGCTCTTAACCGCTGAGCCATCTCTCCAGTCCCAATAAAAACATTTTTTATGAAGGAAACCATTTGGGCAGTTCCCTGAGGACTCGACGTGTACAGAGCACGGAAGGGTTTGGAAGCTGCTCTTGGCGGCAGGAGGCTGGGAGCAGGAAGCCGGGCAGACAGGCCTCGGTGACCCCAGGGAGAGCCGCGAGTGTGGTTTGGACAGGACCAGCTCTGAGGCTCCTTCGTGGCAGAGTAGGCTGACTCAGCGCCTGCGTCCCCACCAGGCCGGCGCGGCTGACAGGGTGCATTCTCATGGCTTTATTCTGTTTCTGTATTTTGACAGGAAGTCCTGGGTACCCCTGAAGCCTTCCTCCAGAAGCAGGGTTATAAAGGTGAATTTTCAGGTATAGCTGGAGGTCTAAAGACAGGCCCCTGGGGAAGAGATGCAGCATTCCTGGCTGACAGAGCAGCTGTGCACAGATACCTACACAGCACACAGCCCCCATGGGTTCCCCAGACCCTGGAGCAGTGGAGGGAGGGGGACAGAACAGCACCCTTCAGCCCGGTGTCCTTAAGAGGTGGAATTCTGTGCCAGCCCTGTGCCTGGGAAGCATTGGGCCTTCCCATGCTGCCTTTGCCAAGTGTTATTTTAAGAAAAGAGCTTAAGAAAATGTCAGTGATGGGCCAAGAGGATGCTGCCCATGTCTGTCTCAAGGTCCTTCTCAGAAACCCTCAGCCTCCAGGTCCCCCATCTGCTTGATCAAAACATCATGCATCTTGGTGGTCATCTTGCAGTGCCTAACCCAAGAATTCTGGTGTAGACACAGAAGGCTGTGTTTGGACACGGCATACAAATCAGGAGACTCCCTACCACAAACCCTACAAGTGTGTTACCTTGGAACAGGCAGAGACCTGGCCTTGCAGGACTCATTTACTGTTCTCAAACAGCCAGCCGAAGTGTGCCACTCAGGAAGGCTTTGGCCTGACTGGGGTCTTTGTGTCTGCCCGAGGTGCTGGGACCTCACCTAGCCTGGACTCTCTCAGGACTGTGACAGGCCAGTACCTGGTCCCAGCTCGGATCCATCTCATGTTACGGGAACTTGTGACCTGTGGAGGACACTCATGGGTAGGATTTACTAGGACCTTTCTTTCCCAGGATCTTCCACCCACACATCAGGAGGTCCAAGGGTGGGTTCTATAATGCCTTCCCACCTACAGCACACTGGTGTTTACCAGCCTCCATGAATCATGACTACTGGGTTTCTTGGCCCTTCCCTTTAGGCTCAATATCCCCGACCCCTCAGCATCCCAGAGCTGTCTTCTGAATACACTCCACTTTATCTGTGCCAAATCTGGGCTCTCCCTTCCCACTGTCTGGGGGCCAGGTGGGATGAGTGACTACCACGTGTGGCTCTCTCCTACAGACCTACGGACAGGCCACGTGGCTTGGCACCCTAAACAATACTGAACTCATTCTATTGGTTTTGGGCTCAGCCTCCCGGACAGACCTCGTGGCACCAGTCAGGATCACTTGCATCCTTATAAACTAGTTCTGAGACAGGAAAATGAACCATCTGGAATTTCCTGTATTTAAAAAAGAGGTCTACATAGTCAGTTCCAGGACAGCTGGGGCCACAGGGAGACCCTGTCTCAAGAGACAAGAAAAAAAAAAAAAGAGAGAGCATCCTAAGTCACAGAGTGAAAGTAATTCTTTAGAATTTTAAAAATGAGCAGCTGTATAATGAAGTGAGGCTCTTTCTACAGAAAGGAAGTAAACAGCATGCTACGCTCTCTGGTTCAGAGCAAACGTTGAAACAGGACAAGTTCTCCCTCCTTCACGTCCTGCAGTGTTTGCAAAGATCACCATGAGCATGTGGAGAGAATCAGGTCTTCACATCACATCACGGTTGAAGTGTGTATGTGCACAAACGGAGGGGGCAGGGAGAAAGGGGGGGAGAGATGGGGGGAGAGAGAGAAAACACGTGTTAAAATCACACCAAAGTCACTATGTCTGTGGGGCAAGTACCAATTTTGTGAGCACTGGACTTGGGCCAGATCACTGCAAGGTCCCTGGTCACACTCTGGGAAAATGGCTGCCTAGTCACCCACAGAATTCTGGCTCATGGCACAGGACCAGGAAGCTGAGTCTGGAAGGTGCCCGCTTCCCTGGCGTGGCAATGCTCCATTCTGTCTTGCACGGCTTGGCTGGCGTGGAGGGGGGCTGGCACAGGAAACAAGGCAAGCAGGTGCCGCCCCCCAGAGCGCATACATCCTCGGGGTAGGGAGATGCTGCCAAGGAAACCACAGCTGTGCTTGGATGTGGGAGGGGCTCGGAGGGCACCCAAAGGAGCTGGGTGGGGGATGTCCAAGATGGAGGCACTCACAGGCCTGTGTCTGGAGCCAGGGTGAGCTGGGGACAACATGAGAGGCTGGTGACACTGACACAGATCACACAGGCCTGGGCAGCAAGAACTCTCTCCTGGATTCTATCCTAACGGTGAGAGGGGACAGAGCCGGGTTCTGAGCCTAAAAGGGGCGTGATTCGACTTGTGCTCCAAAGACTGCTGGGGTTGCTGTGCAGAATGTGATGGGGGTCGGGCGAGGAAGGAGAGGCCACACTGGGCTGCAGCTCAGTGGCAAAGCTCTTGCTTAGCACACATGAGAGCCCAAGTTCAATCCCGGGCACTGCTAAAGAAATGCTGGTGTGCAAGGGTCACAAAGAGTCAGTCGGCGGGGCAGGTGGTGGCCAGCAGGGAGAAGGGAAATCGCAGGCTCCAGGCGTCTCATCCCAGGTCCACATGGATGGAACTCTTCATGGCTGCAGAAACCCGGCCGACAGAACAGAAACTTCTGCCAGCTGATTTTCAAGTATCAAAAGCAAGAAGGTTCTAGAAGGCTTTCAGATGAACCCCCTCCCCACCATGCTTGCCTTTTGAGGTTACACAGCCTATTTTCTAAGAGCTTGCATATGGCCAGCGCTCTAGAGTTTATGACATTTTTGTCATCACGTCTTTCTCTTGTCCCCATTCTATAGAGGAGGACGCCAAGCCTTGGGTGTCAGGGTCACAGAGAGCTGGACACAGGGCCAAGGGAGAAGTCACCACGGGGCTCTTCACTGCGACTGATCCCCAACCCTTGGGGTCTGTAATTAATTCCACTGGGGACTGAGCTCTGGAGAATTCACTGGGAACTATCTGTCCAGCACACAAGTGTTCTGTACATCTGGAAGGCCTGGGAGTTGGGAAGGCTTTGGGATGATGGGGTGCTAAGAGCTTGGGGGAGGCCCGAAGGCCAGCTGGCAAGTGCCGGCCGCTCCCACAAGGCCCAGGAGAGCCCCCGTGGGGAGAGATTGGCTAGTCAGGCCTGGCAGGGAGGGGACTGGTGAGGGGTGCAGAGGAGGTGAACTCCCTCCCTTCTACCGTCCCAGGGCTTCAGTACAGCTCCCAGCAGGTCAGGTAAACTGCACATCTTGAAGAAAGAATCTCCAAATACTACCGTCACCAAACAATTAATGGTTATTCCTGAGCCCCTATGACCTGACCTGCCAGGCACAAGCCCATCTATCATCTCCCAATTTGTCCTCCATGAAAGTCTACAAAGCTGGGAACTACGATCTCCGTTTTGCAGGGGAACCTCTAAGACTTTAGAGTTTTCTTCAGGTCTCCTTACATGGTGACAATGACAGGGCCGAGATCCAGACCCCGGCCCTCCTGGCTGCTGGCCTGTCATGGATGAAGGTCAAGGTCCTAGGCCATGCTGACAAGTGCAACTGAGCACGGCGTAGACTCTCCACCTGCCGTCCTACCCTGAGCATGGAGGATACGCACGCAGCAGTGGCCACTGAGGGGCTAAAGGGCTGGATAACAACTCCACAGAGAAGGGAGCCAGAGGCCACCCCCGACACTCAGACCCCACATCCCCCACAGCCTCACCACCAACCCAGGGTGGGAGGGCTTTCATGCCACCCCCAAATCAGCCTGGGCGCCTGGAAGTGACAGGCTCTCCTGGCATCGCTCCAACAGAGAAGAGGCTTCAGGCTGAAACTGCAGTTACAAAGAGGGGAGAGGGGCCATCAATGTCTAGGCAGGTAGAAGGAGGGGGAGAGAGGAGGGGGAGAGGGGCTGCTCTCTCCCCAGGAGGCAGAGGGCTAATCTATTTATCATCCCAGTCGGTCGATAGTTGCTGGGGTGATTTTTTTTTATGGGCAAACTGCCCAACAAGTCTCGGAGCACATGGAAAACAAATTGACCAGGAGGCAAAAGGTAATGTTCTTGTAATTAAAACATGACCACCTGGGGCTGGGCAGAGGGAATCCCTTCTCAGGATGGATACTGTATGGAAGAGGAGACTCAGCCAGGGTTCACTCACAAGTAAATAGCCACTTCAGGAGCATACATGTGGAAATATCAACGCAGTTGCTGGTAAGTGGATCTCCTTGGAAAACTCAGGTTGCGCGTTTGTAATGAATGAGCAGTGATAGGTTAGGGGAGCGTCCGCAGGCACTGAGGGCTCCGGAGGGCCATGCTCTGACAGACCAACAGGTTTTCAGTGAGTCAAGCCTTTCACTTGGTAGGACCAAATAGCTGCATTTTAAAATTTATTTAATTTAGAGACAGAGTGTCGTGCAGCTGAGGATGACCTTGAATTTCTCGCCTCCACCTTCCTAGTGCCAGGCTGACAGGTGTGCACCTCATTACTCTGTGTACTCAATCTGTGTGCACGCCTGCATGAAGGGGGTGTATGTGTGCCATGACACGTGTGGAAGCCAGAGGATAACTGCAAGAGTCAGTTATCTCTTTTTACGTGTGGGTGGGGATCAAACTCAGGTCATCAGGCTTGGCAGTGAGTGCCTTTACCTACTGAGCCATCTCACAGGACCTGCAGTGACCAGGGTATTCAGTGCTGGATGGAACTCTACCAACCCAGGAGGAGAAAGTCACAGCACAAGATTGGATGCATTCAGAGTGGTATGCTGCCGTACATGGAATCTGATTTGATAGTCAGTGGCTAGATCTGATGAACACGTGTGTGTTTTCTACACACATCCAGCTCTACCTCCACTCTCAGAGAAATCTTTAAACAGAAGCTAAAAGAATAAGCAGGTGACTTTCAACATGAAAAAAAAAATGTGTCTATGACACCTGCTCATGTTTTTAAAAATCAGCCTTTAAAGAGTTTGGAGGAAGAGTACACACACGTCAGGACAGGTCTAGTGGCACCGGTATGGGTTTCCAGAGTCAGTAAAGTGCTGGCTGGGATGACTTCCAAGATCTCCCCCTGACCATGGCATCCTCAACAGGAAGGAAAGGAAATGCCAGGAGCAGAAGCTGGCCTGAGGTAGATGGTGTCTGCTCCTGTCTCAGAGGAAAGGGAACAGGCGGAAAAGAAGGCAGTACTGTCTAGACCCCACACTGTAGCCAGAGCAGGTGAAGGCCATCAGATGAATGGCGCTGGGTGCCCTGCCAGGCCCCCTCCTGCCCTAGGGCCAAAGCCTGCACCCTAATAACTCAGGAGCTGCTGAAATAGAGACTGCAGATGCCCCCAGAAGCAATTTGACCCTTTGGAGGCTGGTCAGCAGGTCTTCAAGGTATGTAGCCTGCCTAGCCACTGAATTAACCAGCTAATTAGTTAGAGTGAGATAGGGCTTTATTTATTCTGTAGCCCACATTGGCCTAAAATCCACGTATCCCAGGCAGGTCTGAACTTGCAGGAATCCTCCTGCCTCAGCCCCCTGAGTACTGAAGGACGGACTCTGCTCCCTGCATGCTGCTCTCAGAGACAAGTGAGGTTTCCGATGTGTCCTACATCTGCAAGAACGGGCTGGAGGAAAGGGTGATGCGGGAACCTCCCGTCCTGCAGCTGCACAGGGTGATGCTAGGTGGGACTTACGAAGACCACCAGCCAAGCTTCCTCCCCAGAGAGATGTCTGCTGACGGCCTCCCCCAAGTCCCTTCCAGCTCTGCATCTCAAACTACAAGCAGCCCTGCCAACATTGATCTATCTGTCCTGGGTCTGGCAAGTGGTACATGTACATGTTTGTGTGCGTGCGTGTGCATATACCTGCACAGGGAGGCCAGAGGTCAATGCTGGAGCTGCTAGAGCTGTGAGACATCTGCCAAGGAGTGCTTCATGCAGGGAGTGGCACCAGCCCAAGAGAGATGTATGTGGCATTCAGCAAAGCCATCTACGCCCCTTGGAGGTAAAGTCCCAGAAGACTGATGTGGAGCTACTAGATTTGGTGTTGCCCTGCTGGGTTTTGGTCTTGTTTTGGTCTGGTATTTTGCCACGCTGCCTCCATTCCTCCTTATGGAATGGGAATGTGTATTCAGTTCCACTGTGTGTTAGAATGATGTAATTTGTCTTTTGATTTTACAAGGGCTTATAGTTAAGAGATTGCCCTGAGTCTCAGAAGAGACTTTAGACTCTGGATTTTTGAATAGTATAGAGACTGGAAAAGATGATGGGGATTTTTGAAGGTGGACTGATTGTATTTTGCCTTCTATATGGTCATGAGCTATGGAGGCCAGGGAGTGGAATGTGCTGGTTTGGATGAGAACGTTCCCCATAGGTTCCAAGTATTCGGACATTTTGTCCCCAGTTGGTGGAGCTGTTTTTGAAGGTCTTAGAAGGTGTAGCCTTGCTGGAGGAAGCACGTCACTGGGGGTGGGCTTAGAGAGTTCTTAAGCCTTGCTGGATCTCCAGTTGCTCTGTGTGTCCTGTGCCTGCGTGATGATGCGAGTGTTTCACTTTCTGTGCCAAATATCTCCTGCCACCGTACCTCCCTGCCAGAACATACTCTATTCCCTCAGGAATCATAAGCTCAGATAAACTCTTCCTTCTATGAGCTCCCGAGGTCATGTTGTTCTATCACAGCAACAGAAAAGTAACTAATACACTACTCATCTGTGTCCATTCCCCCTGACCTCAGCACCGTGGTTACATGTGCATGCCACCACACCCGGTTTCTGTGTGGGTGTTGGGGGTGGGGTCTGAACTTGGTTCCTCATGCTTTTGTGGAAGGCCCTAACAACTGAGTCATCTTCCCAGGCTGCCCTCCAACTTTCTATGTAGCCAAGGATGACTTCAACATTAACCTTTTGTTCTTTTTTTTTTTTTTTGAGACATGGTCTCACTGTGTAGCCCTAGCTAGCTAAGAGCTCGCTATGCAAATCGGGCTGGCCTGCAACTCATAGAGATCTGCCTGCCTCTGCCTCCTGAATACTGAGATTAAGGGGGTGCACCATCATGATCACATTTTAAGTTTTAAAAACCACACCAGTTATGCATGTAGACAGTGGAACCTCAGTCCCCATAGTGGCATGATGGGTCACCTGGCACCCTTCTTAGGCCCTCAGAGCCCCAGCTGCAGCCCAGCGATTACTATCACCCCCATCTTGGAGGTGGGCCATACGCACTCTCCCTGAGAAGTGACTGGCTGCCTCCCTGTTTCCATTTTCCCCTCTCTCCTGTGTTTTCTGGAAGATTCAGTTTCATGATAATGTGAGTTATAAAAAAGGAGGCAAAAATCTTAGACGAGTCTCACGGGAGACTAGCGGGGAGAGCTGCATCTGCTCCTGCCACTTCAGTGCAGATCAGGGAACATGGACCCTGACTGGGTGTATGATGAATGGACAAAGATGGGCAGTCGTTTAAAAAACTGCTTCATAAGAGCCAAACCAATTTTAAAAAGAGAAAAAAATCTGGGGCTGGAGAGATGGCTCAGCGGTTAAGAACACTAGTTGTTCTTGCAGAAGACCCGGGTTCGAATCCCAGCACCCACATGGCAGCTAACAACTGTCCGTAACTCCAGTCCCAGGGGATCCGACAGCCTCTTCTAACCTCCGTGAACATTGCACACGGGTGCACTTACCTACATGCAGGCAACACATGCAATACACATAAAAATAATAAATAAAACATTTAAAAAGAAAGAAATCAGCCCTTTTTTAAGTTTTAGAAAGGAAGTGTCTGAGCCTGAAAGGAGGAAAAGGAAACTGGGGACTCAGGGCTTCGTGGGACTCGTCAAGGAAGTCTGTCATCTACCCCCAAGCAAGAGCTCGCTGCCTCTGGGCTCAGCCAGTGAAATGTGCAGGGGACTCCAGTAATGTCACCCAGGAGCAGATGCCAATATGTTAAAGAAGAAAATGGATTAATTCTACGAGCCACTTCCTCCAAGTTGCTGACTGGGTCTGAAGTTTAAAAGGAGACCCACCATGCTCTTGGTTTGGTTTGGAGGGCTGTTTTGACCAGAATGGAGACCCAGACAGATTCTCTCAAAAGTGTTTTAATAAAGTGTGTGAACGGCAGTGGGCTTGATTCCCACCCGGCAGTTCCAATTCCTCCAACAGCTGGAAGGGAGGGGAGAGTCGGGAGGTCTTGCACCGGAGTGTCCACAACGCCCTTTCTATCCTCTTCCTGCTGGAGAAAGAATGGGAGAGCCACAGAAGAGGCGCCCAGAGGTTCAAGGACACACAGCACAGGCCTGCCCTGGGCCAGACTCACAGCCACCCAGGCAGCACTCCGTGCGAAACACAGAAAACCTGTCTGGGAGGGCTGCCAGCTCAAGCAGCTTCCCGAATCCAAGGCTGACCACGATCTGGCCTACGGAGCAGGACAAGGCTGCATGCCTGGCTGCCTTCACGGCTGCGTGGAAGCGAAGCTGAGAACCTGTGCGTTTGACGCCACGTGAGGGGTCAGCCCGGACACGTTCACCGGCCCCTTCGTCATCTTTTCTTAAAAAAGTGTATTATTTTATGTGTTTGAGTGTATTGCCTGCATGGATGTGAGTGCACCCGTGTCATGCAATGCTGCAGAGGTCAGAACAGGGCTTCGGATTCCCCTGGAACTGGAGTTAAGGACGGTTCGTAGCCGCCATGTGGGTGCTGGGAATCGAACCTGGATCCTCTGCAAGAGCAGTCAGTGCTCTCAACCACTGAGCCATCTCTCCAGCCCCTATTTTTATCTTTTTTAAAAAATAATTTTTATTTATTATTCTTATTTTATGTGTATGAATGTATCACCTGCATGTAAGTGCTCCTGTGTCATGCAATACCTGTGGAGGTCAGAAGAGAGTGTCGGATCCCCTGGAGCAGGAGTTATAGATGGCTGATGGCTGCCATGTGGGTGCTGGGAATCGAACCTGGATCCTCTGCAAGAGCAGCCAGTGCTCTTAACCACTGAGCCATCTCTCCAGGCCTCTTATGGTTATCTTTCATTATGTGTATACATGTGTCTGTGGGGGGGGGGTGAGAGCAGGTGCCCATGGAGGCCAGGAGGCCAGAAGAGGGCATCAGATCCCCTGGAGTTGGAGCTATAGACAGTTGTGAGCCACCCCACGGGGTACTGGGAACTCACCAAGAGCAGCCAGCGCTCTAATTGGCTGAGCCATCTGTCCAGCCCCTTCCTGTATCTTGGTCGCTGCACCAGAAAGGCAGGTGGCCAGAGAGAATGTCTGGTTCTCTCACCTGGGCCTTGAATGTCAGTTACACTAAAGCCATGCCTGACCCTGAGTGGCAATCTTCCTCGCACTGGTACGGTCGAGACCAGTGTACAGTTGAGTATGTACATTCAATGTGGCAACAGACACAGGCAAAGCCACTAGCTCAATGTCTAAAGCCCTTTTTTTTGAGACAGGGTCTCATGTAGGCCAGGCTGGCCCTGAACTCACCATAGCTGAGGATGACCATGGACTCTGGTCCTCCTGCCTCCGCTCCTGAGTGCTGGGCTCACGGGCCTGGGCCACTTTTCCTTCGAAAATGAAAGTTTTCATTTCTTTATTTTTCAATTTCCACAAGTGTGTGTGGCATGTAGGTGTGTGGGGGCACAGGAGGGGGGCATGTACACGTGTGCACATACATGTAGAGGCCTGAAGTTGCCGTGAGGAACCATTTTCCATCACTCTTCTGCCTTGTGCACTGAGGCAGGTCTCTCAATCAAGCCCAGAGCTTGCAGATATGGATCGTTTTGCTAGCCAGCCTGCCCTGGGAGCCCATCTCCACCTTTAGAGGCTGGAATTACAGGGGGTGGGCACCCGGCATTTACTTGGGTTTTGGGGATCCGAACTCTGATCTTCATGCTTCATGAACCACTGAGCAATCTCTTCGGCCCCTATTTATTATTATTACTGTGTGTGTGTGTGTTAGAAAGAGGTGGGGGGATCAGATGACAACTTCCAGGGGTTCGTTCTCTCCTTCCACCATGGATTCCAGGGATCAAACTCCAGTCATCAGGCTTGTGTGGCAAGTGCTTTTATCTGCTGCGTCACCTTGCTGGCCCTAATGTGTTGTTTTTTGTTCGTTTTTGTCTTTTGTTTGAGACAGGGTCTCCCTGTAGCCACAGCTAGCCTGGAATTCATTATGTAGACCAGGCTGGCCTTGATCTCACAGAGCTCATCCTGCCTCTGCCTCCCGAGTACTGGGATTAAAGGCATGGGCCACCATGCCCAGTCATTTATTTTTTTGAGACAGGGTCTCATATAGCCCAAGTTAGCCTCTACCTCCCCAGTGCTGGGATTCCACGTATTTGCCACCACATCCAAGTTCAAGTGGGCATATCTGGCTAGCATGTTAACTGCAATCTCATGAGACTCAGAGTAGAACTTTCCAGCAAAGCTAGACTCCCTGACCTGCAAAAGCCATGAAGAGATGGATGCTTGGGTGTTAAGCTTCACTGTTTGTCGAAATTTGTTAGGCATCAATAAGACAGAAAACATAGGGTGTGCTTAAGTGCACGCAGGCAGCAGGAGGATCCCAGGTGCAGGGCAGAAAGAGGAATCTGTAAAACCAGATGAAATCAGACTGAAAACCCAAGACCACCAGGTTTTATGCAATTAAAAATCATCAAGCAAAAAGGGGGGCTGGGATGTGGATGGAGACCCTCAGCCCTGGCTGGCTGACAGCACACCTTTTGCTCCCTCCAGAGACAACTCCACAGGAGAGCAATGACCCTGTGCCCTTCTCCAGGGCCACAATGCCCTCCTGAAGTTCCCAAGGGACCGAGCCCTTTCCTGCCCTCAGCCTGTGCCTTCAGGTTATCGGCCCCTCCTGGCAACCCGTCTATGCTGTTCATTCACTTCTGTTCATGTTCACACTGTCTAGCCCTGGCTGGCCTGGAACTTGCTATGTAGAGCAGGCTAGCCTTGAACTTGCAGAGATTCGCCTGCCTCTGCCTTCAGAGTGCTGGGATTACAGGTGTGCTACCGTTCCCGTTTACACAGTACTGGGGGACTGAACCCAAGCCGTCTTGCATGCTGGGCAAGCACTCTAGCAATGCACATACAGCCTCAGTTCCCATCATTACTGTTATTATTATTATATTATAATAGTTTCAATTTTTGAGGCAGGGTCTTATGTGGCCCAGGGTGCCTCACACTCACAGCAATCCTCCTGTCTCAGTTTTCTGAGTGCTAGGATTACAAGTGCCAGTCATTGCACCCTAAATACTCACTGAATCATGTTTCAATTTTTTTTATCAGGAAATAATTTTGAACTTCAGCAAGAATGACACGGGAGCACTCTGCACGGCCTCCACCGTCCGGCTGGGGCCGGCCTCCTTCACAGCCCCTTCACCGTGCTCCCCTTTATCCTGTAGCTAATTTTTTTTCCTGAACCATTTGAAAGTTGAAGACAGACATGTCTAAGACATTCCTAAGAATAAAGACACTCAAATCAACACTGCTGTCTAACTTACTGTGGCTCACATCCAAATGTCACCAACTTCTCCAGTAACACCCCATTTCTGTAGTTTGGACTTTTTGGGTTGTTTGTTCGTTTGTTTGTTTGTTTTTAAGACAGGGTCTCATGTAGCCCAGACTGACCTCAAACTTGATACACAGCTAAGGATGGCCTTGAACTCTGTATCCTCCTGCCTCAACCTTCCCTGTGCTAGGATTACAGACATGTACCATACATCCAGCTACGCTTTTTTTTCCTGATCCAAGATACAATCAAACATGGTCTGCTGACCTCGATCATCAGATCTGAGCTGTCCAGGCGTTTATAAAGCACTGAGGGTCAGACACTGGGGAGTACTGACACCACTACAGTCTGGTGGTGTTTACAATTAACAGCAAGGCGTGTTTACTAAGTAACCTCGAGAATTTCACATCTATATAACCCTAACTAAGACACTGGGGAACCAAGACATTTCAAAGGGAGAAAATCAGAAGTGGGTACAAATTAGGAAATCCCCCTCAGGGAAGGACACCCGGGCTGAGACACGAAGGATGTGGTTGCCAAGGTGAGCTGTGTGTAACTGAGTGTGTGTGGTGTGTGTGTGCATGCATATGTATTTGACGTGCATGTGTTTGGTATGTGAGCATGTGTTTGGCATGCATGTGTGCATGTGTGTTGCATGTTTGTGCATGTGTATTTGGTGTGAGTACACAAGCACATGTGATATGTGAGCATATGTGTATTTGGTGCACGTGTGTTTGGTGCATGTGTATGTCTGTTGATGCATGTGTGTGATGCATGTATTTGGTAAGTGTATGCATTTGGTGTGAATTCATGTGTGTTTGGTGCACGCACGTGTTTGGTGCATGTAGTTTTTGGTGCATGTGTGTTTGGTGTATGTGTGCATACACTGAAAGAGAACCCCCTGCGTCAAGGAGGAGGGGGATGGGTGCAGAGGCTCCACTGCAGACAAGAGGCTGATCTGAGGTTGGTGAGGACAGAGGGGAAGGACAGTGCGAGGTGGGGACCTGGAGCGTAGTTCAGTCTCCAGTCTAGAAGTGGAAGCCTCAGAAGAGCTCCCACGAGAACTGGTGGCATAATTTCCACTTCGGAAGATCCCTGGGATGGCTGCACGGAGCAAAGCAATGAGAAAACACGGTCAGGCGGCCCCTCGCTTCGACTCCAAAGTGCATTTTTAATACCTTCTTATTAACTTGTTTAGTGACAGAGCCCGACCTGAATAGACACAAGCTTGTTCACCGTCTTATTTCTCCACTAATATGACTATGCTTTTGTCATAGGAAAAGCACGTGCTCATAGGTACCCTCTGTGCCCCTCTCCTGGGAGACCACGTGCTACAACATTCCCAATCAAAGATGCCTGTACCAGTTACACACTGAATGCCACCCCACCCCCAAGCTGAAATCCCCGATGCCTATCAGGAGGTGGGGTCTTGGGTACCCAGGACACATGGGGAGCCCTCAGGGATGGGTCAGTGTTCTAAGGGCAGACCAGGAGCTCTGGAGCACAAGGGACACAGAGACTAACTTCGTAACCAGGAAGAGGAAGACCCTCATGGAGAACCTGACTCCACTGGCACGTGCTTAGTAACTGCCGGCTCCACATCTGTGAGAGGCAAACGTTTATTACTGAATTCACCTGTCTGTGGTGTTCTGTTGTGTCAGACTATGGCAGCTAGTTAACCTCTCTGATCCAAAGACACCACTACTGTCTGCCATACAGAAATGATTCCGGGCCTTTAGACCTGTTTGCCTTCCTTCTAACGTGTGCGTGGTGGTCCACAGAAGAGGCTGGGCCACATGGCAGAAGGACCAGGTCCTTTCCTCTTGGAACACCAAGTGTTCGGACCCAGCCTGGGGAACACTCAGTATTCAGTCAGAAGCCGATGGGTGACTGCCTAGTCTGATGAAACGGACTTTCCAGAAGCTCCAGACCTGTCCTGCGGCTTCTCTGCCTCACCTGGGCCAGTGGTTAGCAAAAATGACCTTACAGGCCTCTTTTAACTCCTGAGCTCCAGGAGACTTGAATAAGCAGATCTGGTCTTATGACTTAGGACCCTCCAGGAACTGGAGGCTAGATGGCTCTTTCTAGATCACGGGCCCAGTCCTACCTGTACTTCAGTCTTTCAGTCTCAGTTCTGGCTTTACTTCTCAAGGCTGAGCACCGCTGAATTTAGGAGGCCTTGAGTATCCCACACACTCCCCACTTTCCCCTGCCCGCCAAAATGCTGACTGTAAATCCCTTCACCCCAGCCTTGCCCAGTCCTCTAATGCAGGCTGACCCACCTGACTCCCCTTGAGGGATGTGGGCCTGGGTTCTCCTCATCAGAAAGCGTTCCCATCATCAGCATCATCCTGTCTCAGGCCACCACACAAGCTCTCCATACCATGAGACTAAAGCTCCAGGCTGTGTGGGCTAGTCAGCTTCTCAGTGGCTGGAGTGTCATCTGGGTGGTGAGCTCAGAGACTGTGTGACCCATCATGTGGCTGTACCTGTTATATCTGGGCACGGGGTGAATGAGTGGATTCATTCTCCCTCCCCCTCAGTGGTTGGTCTCTCTGCCTTGGTTTCCTCCTGCACAGCCACAGCTACCTGTCCAGTCAGCCTCTGCCCTAAACCATCCTGCCCAGCCCAGCACCCAGAGAGTGGCATCCAGCCTCTCCCACTTCCATAACTCCCCGCTTCCCCACTGCTACTGGGAAAGGGTCCTCCTTTCTGCCACTTCAGAGGCCCAATCCTATCACACACACACATACACACACAGAGCTAAGGTTTGGGCCTTGTACAAGTTAAAAACCACCACTCCACAAAAGCCCTCTCTGACCTCACCACTGTGGTCTCTCCAAGTCTGTTCTCCATCCACACAACACAAAGAGCTCGTCTGTGTCCTGGCTTTGAGCTAGGAGCTCTGAAAGGGACGATTGGTTTTTGTCTGTAGCACACAATAATCCTCCAAATCAATTTAGTGGGGACCCAGAATAGAAATAAATTGGAACTCAGGACAAATGAGAGACAATGCACGTAAGTAAAAGGTAGCACCCGCAGTTTACTAATTGGTATCCAATGCTAACGGTTGGAGAGAGGAGGGAGCACTTACTCAGGAGAGCGGCTTTAGTTAAGAATACATACGTGCAGTGTAATACGATAATCTTCTCTAAGAGGATCTTTTCCATGAATTAAAAAGGAGGTAGTGGCTAGAACTGATGGAGACAAGGATCCCTGCTCTGGAGCACCAGGTGCTCTGGGCTTAACGCGCCTCGAGCTGCCAGGACCGCCTGGCCTCTGTGTATCTCTGCTCTTCTTCCAAAGACTCCCACCAGGCATGCAGGACGAAGGCCCCACTCCACTCCGGCCCAGACCCATCCTAACTATAACTGTCCTATCTCTACATTCTGAGGCTGGAGCTTAGGACTTTAATACATGTTCTGGGGGATATGTTAAATTCCCCCACCAAATCCATGAGCCTATTTACCCACTTCACAGGAGCTGGAGGCCTCAGGAAAGGCTGGGGCCTGAGCCAGCAGCACCTCTCCTGCAAGAGACCTACCCTGGGCTGACAGGACATTCGGCCCCACCTGCAGCAAGCACCTCTTTGCCCAAGAAGCAAGCAGGGGGCCAATGCCCAAGAGCCACGGGAAAAACACCAGCCCAGAGGAGGCATGTAGGATTCTCAGGGAGCATGAGATTCTCAGGCAGAGACGCCCAACAGGACTGCCTGTGGGGGAAGGAAGTGTAGTTACAGCCAGAGCTCCTCAAAGCACTGCCGACAGTCCTTGGCTGCCTCTCCAGGAGCTCACAGGCTCGCTCGAGGCCTCACGTCCCACCAGGGGGAGGCAAGTTGGTCTCTTTCCCCTCTATCCAGAGGAAGGTGCACAGTGTCTCTAGCACCAGGATCACAGGGTGTCCAGGTGAGATGCAAGAGGTAAGGGCCAGCAGTCCTGCCTGGAGGGCTGCGCAGGGATAGCTATGTATCATTCATTCACTCATTCATTCATTCATTCATTCACAGCACATTTACCAAGCACCTACTGTGCACCATCACCGTGGCTGCAGCAGTGAATGGGACAGGCAAGGTCCCTCCCTTCAGTGCTCAGAAGCAGCATCAAGTAAATGATGAAGCAGGGCCTGGAGAGCGATGGCAGTTAGCAGGATAGCAGGGGCATGGGTTCAAGCTGCATGTAGTCAGGGCACAGCCTCGGCAAAGTGCTTGAGTGCTTTAGCAGAGGGACAGGCATCTCCCAGTTCTACCCGTAATATACTCGTTCCCTGTGAGACTACACTATGATTTCATGGGTGGGCAGAGGAGAACAGTCAGAAAGCTGGGGCAGGAATCCCCAGGCACGGCACTGCTGGTGGGACAGTGGGTTTGGAAAGCACTACAGAGGTGCGCTCAGACACAGTGGCTGTGCCAGGCCCGCTGGAGAACTCAGGGCCTCACCATGTGTCCAGAGCTCCCAGGACAATTAGAACTCATCTTCCCAATGAACACAACTTACATATGGAGAAATGGAAGCGCAGCCGGGTTAGGCGCAGCCCAAGGTCACACATCTCCTGGGGGCTACCACATGACAACTGAGGTCTCTTCAGGAAGAGACCAGAACAGGGGTTGGCAAATAGAGCCTGCTCAGTCCAACATGCTTCCTGTTTTTGCAAATAAAGTTTTATTGGAACATGACACACATTCGCACATAGTATGGCCAAGCTCCTATCAAGATGACATATTTGAGCAGCTGCAACAGAAACCATATTGTCCAGAAGTCCATGAAAGAGTACCTAGGACACACTGGCCATATTTGGGAGTGGACCTCCTAGAGACGGAGGAAGGCAAGCTCACTTGCAGCTCTCTGGGATGCTGTCCCCCAGCTGGAGCCTCCCCCAGAGTTGCTGCTGGGAAGGCTCTCAAACATGACTTCTCTCTGCCAAGGGATCACGATGTCAGGCTGCTAGGAATGTATGAGGTTGGTTTTGCACACACCTCCAAGAGACAGATCAATTCTTCCTGGAATGGTCAGGGAAGGCCTTCTGGGAAAGGAACAATTTGAGAAGAGACAGAAACGCCGAATATGGCAACTGCCGAGATCCTCTGTCAGCCTGAGCCCAGTGGACTACCCAGAACCCTGGTGACGGAAAGGGAGCGTGCTCCCTATTACTGGGGGCTTCAGGCCAAAGATGGCTGTCCAGTAGGAGAACCCTGGAGAGCCCAAGGGAGGAAAACCACACCAGGATTTTGTACCTTTTAAGTGCTGTAGAGAGAAAGAGAGCAAAGCCTGACAATTCAGGTTGAAGCTTATAAATGTCCCTTTATTACCTCTGGCTTGGCACCTGGCACCTTCTCAATGTGCCCCATTGTCCCTGGCCCGGCCTTTGTGGCCAGAGCTGTCGGCTGCCTCTTCTACTGCAGAGGGAGGTACAGGATCCAGGATGGGGAAGGAGGGGCCAGAAGGGCAAGAGAACTCCCCCACGCCACAGGGTCTGACAGCTGTGCCCAGGGGAGGGTAGGCAAGAAGAGCTGTGGGTCAGAAACTGTCTGCTCCCTCCTATCTGTACCCTGCTCGCATGCCAGAGAGGTTGCTTCCCATTTTGAAGGCAGAGAGGGGAAATGACTGCCCCCTCCGGGGTCTATCAAATTTGGTAGCTAAGAGCACAAATCTGGGCGTAGGAAGCCCAAGCCAGAGCTCCGTGGCTTGCTTCCTGCACAGCCCTGGACGTTACTTAGGCATCCGAAGCCTGTTCATCCATCTGTGCAATAACAGCAGTCATAGTGAACCCCCTGCCCACTCCAGGATCACAGGGCAGAGGAAAGGTAGGAACAGTGTGTGACACGCAGTGCCCACTCAATTCACAAGTGATCACCAGGGAGCCCCTATGGGAAGTCCCTGAACACTGGCAGAGCTGCGGCCACCACATCCAAGGGCCTTGGACTCAGACATGCATGTCTGTGTGAAGCCAAACAGCTGCGGCACACACAGGCCCTCTGCTCTCTAAGGGTGCTTCCTGGGAACGCCTCTGAGTCCCCACTCCCCAAAGAGCTCCTACCACTCCCCCATCATAAGAATGCACACCCTGCAGCAGGCTGCCGAGCCAGGAGTGCAGCAGCAAACAAAGTAGACTGTGTCCCCACGGCCACTGACAACCCGCCACCAGCAGCAGCCCCTAACAACGGGCAAGCTTCATGAGACAGAGGGGACCCACATTCAGGGGCCTAGAGGGAAGCCAGGGACTTGGAGTCTGGGCTTGAGAAAGCAGGAATCTGCACATCAGTGCCTGTGGTCTGTTTGACAACCAGGGACAATACAGGTCTATTTCCTCTGAAGTGTTTTAGTCTGAGAGTCAGAAGGCTCAGCCTCAACTCACCGGCTCTGGTTTAGTTAAACTCTTTGACCCTTGGTTTCCAAATGTCTCCCGTGAAGCTGGTTATGGTGACGGTGAAACACCCAGGTTTCAGACCACAGAGGGGGCAGGGCCGTGACCGGCTGGAAAGCTGGGGGCTTATCTAGAGGGGCAGTAGCTGCAGGACATGACCAGCACCCCCCATGATTCTCACAGCAGGTCCAGGTGCCAGACTGTTCCCAAAAAGCCAAACCCAATAATTTTTCCAAAAAATACCAATTATTGAGCAACTTAATACTTGAATATTTTATTTACTCTTTGACAATTTCGTATGTATATACAACATAACTTGATCCTGTCCACCCCACCTCTGCCTCCCCTGTAATCTGATCACAACCTCCCCCACACATGCCCCTCCCATTTTCATGGCCGCCTTTTCTTTTTTTTAATAACCCACTGAGTTTAATTACTGCTTTCCGCATGCACATGGGTGTGGGGCCATCCACTAGCATGGGCAACCTCCCAGTGGCTACACCCCCCAAGGAAAACTGACCCTCCCTTTCCCCAAAGCCATCAACTGCAGCTCTTCAGCCTTTGGGAGCTCTTCAGCTCTTCAGGAGCTCATGACCCCCTCCCCTATCCACACTGGAATACTGACTGCCCTTATCAACTTATTTATTAACATTTACTTATTAACATTTAAAACCATTGATATCTAGTCATAAAAGGCTAGCCCTTGGTAAGTCCTGACATTCTGATAGGCCATAGGCTGAACATCTATTAGAAGACACCTATAAGCTAGGGAACTGAGGGTGGGGTGGGTGGGTTAGACTGCTTGGTCCATAAACTGCTTGCCACTCAAGCTTGAGGACCAGAATCCAATCCTAGAACCCATGTTAAAAAAAAAAAAAAAAGGCCACCATGGTGCAGGTACTTGGAGTCCTAACACCGGGGAGGTGGAGACAGGAGGACCCCTGGGGCCGGCTGGCCAGCCTACCTGACCTAACTGGTGAATCCCAGGTCCCAGTAAAAGACCCTATCTCAAAGAAAACAAGGTAGACAATTCCTGAGAAATGACACCTGAGTTTGACTTCTGGCTTTCACACACACGTGCACACATGTACGTGACACGCACACATAGGCCCACGCAATGATTAATGAAAGAAAACAGCTGTTAAGGCTCACTGTCAACAGAATAACCAGGAATCCAAATTACAGACCCTGGTGCTCCAGAATCATTAACTTCTTGTAAAGTTCGGTAGCAAATTTAGAAACTAGTTATTTCACAAATAGACATGCACACACACACACACACACACACACACACACACACACACACACACTTACTTCAGCTGTCAGCAGCTGACAACGATCAATACTCAGGAGGAAAGAGGCAAGAAATAACAGTTTTCACTTGAGAACACACAGTGTGCCTGAGCGACAGGAAGTCATTTTCACACACACCTCCACCAGATGTTCCAGCCCCACCCCTTTCCCAAGGCCCTTCCTCCAGAAGCCCCTGCCAACTTACGCTCTGAGCCTGCCTCTTGGGAAGACCCACACCAGCACACACCAGTGCTCTGCACTCTGGGGAGGCCACTGATGGACTGTGTCCTGCTGTAACCCTCACCCAGTACACTGCTGGGCAGTCGGCGAGAGAACTGCTTTCCGGGTCTGACAGCCACTGGAACAACCGTCAGGCTGCTCTTCAGTGGTGAACTCACACCTGTCCTCCCTGCATCCCAAGGAAGGGGACAGACTGGACTCAACCCGATCACACAGTCAGCCAGCGGTTCCAAGGTCGGGCAGAAGCAGCTGGGTCTGCTTCTCTTTGCCTGACTGCAAGGCCCCAATATACCACTTCACCTCTTCACTGAATCTTTAACCGACACCAGGACACTTTGTCATAGTGTTAACGAGGTTATATATTGAGAAAAGGAACATGATGCTCCACAGACGCCAGTCAGGGCAGCCAGACCTAGAGATCAGGTAGGGCTGGTTCCCAGCACCACACTGTTCCCTCTGCCCTCGCTGTAGCAGGAGGGGTTCACAGGCTCTCCCCTCCCTGGGGGCCCCTGGCTCAGGCACATTACCCTTCCCCAACAGCATAAAGGCATGGCCCCACCCTGGAAGGCAGCAGATGGCAAACGTCCAGCCCGTCTAAAGAGCATGCCAAAGGGCATCACTAAACCGGATCTAGATCAGGATCCAGACTCAGAACCTGACCTGCTGGCACCTGAGAAGGTGTTACTCCTTATCACCCAAGAGAGACACCTCAGGAGGCACTCCAGGAACAGAGGCCTTGGGGGAGTGGGGTGGGCCCAGGAGGGAGATGTGTGTGTCCCAGATGTGGCAAAGAACGGTTGCCTGTGGGAAGCTGGGGTGGGGGGAGTGCGCACTCCTTGGCCCGCGCCACACAGCCTAGCCAGCTCCATGAAGTCTCCATCCTCTTCGGGCTCGGGTTCTCACACCCTAAAGTTCATGGAGAACCGTTCCTCAGGCACCTTCCCTCTCAGGCTTGCTGAGAGCCAACCACAGGGCACCCTCCCTCTGCCCTGGGTCATTCTGTAATGAGGGACACAAACAGAAGGGACGGCCACCGAGGTGTGTTCCATAACAAAGCACAGTCTAAAAATGATGATCACACCGCATGACAAATCTGCATGGATCTGTCACCAAGAGAGTGGGGCACCCAGGAAGGCCTCCCATCCATGTGGGTTGATGAGGAAAGGGAGGCTTGGGATGACAGTGAGCAGACCCCTGGGACCAGAGTGACCGAAGCATGTTTTCCTGGAGGTGACTGGCAAGGAGACTGTTCTAGAATGATGTCAAGGACCTGAGTTCCCTTCTAGGTGGGAAGTAGGAAGGTACCACGAAAAGAGTCAGGGAGTGGGCACAAGAGTCTCTCATTCACACCATACAACCTCCCCAGCATCCCAATCCTCAGAGCCTGCGCTGTCCTGCACATCGGCTGGACCTTGTGCCTAGCCAAGTCTTCACCTTCGCCTCGGAGATCTCAAGGTCCATTGACAGCATGGCATGCATGCCTACCCTCTGGGCCACAGGAAGCTAAGAAGCCAGTCCCTACCCTAAGCCAAGCCAAGCAGCCTGGTGGCCACTTTTACTGCTTGGTCAAGGGCACTAGGGGTCAGGACTTTGCACTCGGTGACCTCAGTGACCGGTTTCATCCTCAAAAGACGTTCCAAAATAGTTACCAAAAATAGTTATCATCATCCTCGTGGACACAGACCAGGAATTTCAGGCAGAAAGGTCAGGTGAGCCCTGCACACTGTACCACCACTGTCTAAGAGAATGAGAAGGTCACCCAGGGGCCTATTGGAGAGGTTCAGTCCCAAGGCAATGGCCTCTCCCCCTGCACAGATACTCCGTCAGGAAGGAGTGGAGGGATGGGCAGGGAGACAGGTTCTTTGTCCTAATCAGACATGGTGAAACAGAGTGCTGAAGGGATCCCGCTGGGCCACAGACTCACAGGCTCTATCACCACAGAGAGCTTGATGTCCCTCCTCTTTTCTTCCCTGGTCACACCCGACGACGTGAAGATAATAGGCTTCACAGGGTACATGATAAATAAGCAGGGGGAACCACTATGACCCTTCATGGTCCAACATACCAACATCATTCTGATGTGTATGTGTGTCTGCTGTGTACATGTGCATGCTGTGTGTGGTACATGCACTTGAGTATGCAGGTGTGTGTGCCCACGAACATGCGTGCAGAGGCTCCTCTGTCCCTCTCCACCTCACTGCTGTGAGTCAGGGTCTCTCACTGAATCAGCTGTGCTGGCCTCGGAATCCACTCGTTTGCTCACCGAAGCTGGGGTGACAGGCACACATGGCCTGGCTGGCTTTGCACTTGGATATTAAGGGTTCAAACTCAGGTCCTCATGTTCGGAGAGCTAGCACTCTAACCCACTGAGCCATCTCCCCAGACCCCAACCTCATTTTTATTAGCATTGTTTTAGGTCCCTGCTCCTTAAGAAAACGCGGCATTTGAAGCCGTTCTCTGAGAAGCACCCAGACGGCACCCACCGCGGGCCTGCTCTCTGCCCTTCCTCTCCTATCAGCGTTTGGCAGAGGGCAGCATACGGGAACCACGGGAAGATAAGAGAGGGGAGCGCCACACAGAGAGAGCCACAGGCACAGGCGTAAACACACACCCACCTCCTGCAGCAAGCGGAATTGTTTAGCTTCCTCTGGCTTCCAAAGTATGAACACTCCGCCTCCTCCAGCGAACAGGGACAGGCATAAAAAACCGAAGTTGAAGAGACAGAAGTTCTTTTTTCAGCTTGAGAGAAATGTTCAGTGAACTGGTTTTTGGGGCGTGGTGGGGAAGGGCTGTGCTCAGGACACGTGTGAAGGGAAAGGAAGGCAGAACCAGTGGGATTAGAGCAAGACAGCTTTCCCCCCTCTATGGCTTGTTGGCAAAAATCTGAGGCCAAGCCAGGCCACACTCTGCCAAGTCTGCCTGGTGCATGAGTGAGGCCAGGCCACGCTCTGCATCGCAGCCCAGGGTGGGCAGAGGCGATAGAAACCCTGATGTTGAGTCACAGCCTCTGCACTCAACAGTAGTCCAGGGTAGCCAAGACACAGTGAATTGGGGATGATGCCCACTGCCTGGGGTGCTGCGGCATGACTCTAGGTGGACATGGGCGCGTCTTCTCAAGGCATCCTTCTTTCCATCCCACAAGAGTGCTGGATGCTTCTGTGGGGAGCTGCTCTTCCTCCTGTCTGAGTGGCCAAGCCTACCCCCAGCTCCAGCATGAGTGGACTCAACCAGCACAGCTCCTCCTCCCAGCTGTGACGGGTTCTGAGCATGGCAATTCCAAACTGTACCAGGAAGACTCGCTAGAGCTCACAGGAAAGATGGTTTCTTCTCTTTGACACAGGTGGGCAGAGGAGACAACCTCTCCTCCAGGATCTGTGTAGGGACCCGAGGTCATGGTCTGCTACCATGGGAACTCGGTCTAGGTCAAAGCTAACATACAGAAAGCCAGAGGCAAGAGAGCCCAGATCACCCAATCCCTGAAGCCACAGTGGTCCCAGGGGCCCATGTGCCCCCTTATCACTGCAGCCTTCCTGGCTGAATTATTGTTATTTGCAACAGGTGAAGACTGTGAGGGGCTCTGAGGGCCCGTTATCCCTGCCAGCCGGGGACAGCAGTAATGGTGCCACATGCCACACACCTTTGAATCCCTCTACCTCCAAGCAGGGTCGCTTTGCTGCCCTAACAGTTAATGTGTTTTACTTGCTGGTCTTCAAGACGTGGTGAGAGCATCTTGGCTCCCAGGGGAGATAAGAGCAGAAAAGCTCACACATTAGTCTATGGAGGAAGAGTCTCCACTGTGAAACGGACTGAGAACCTCAGAGTGCTGTGTGTTGGGCTGCACTCCCCCTGCGAGACCTGTTGACGTGATCACCCCCTCTGGGCCTCAGTTTCCATCAAACAGAACCAAAGTGCTGGACGAGAGGCCCACTGAAGCCCTGTGCCCGCTCTGACAAACTCAGACACAGCCTCCCTTCCCCAACTTGTGCCATGTGCGAGCAGGGGGTGTAGCTCCAGACATTTGTGACACTGTGGTGGGAGGCCACCATGTACCTACCTGGTCACGGTAACTCAGACCTGTAGAGTTGACCTCCCATCCCCACTCCACTGAACACAAGAGTACGCATACCAGCCTCTCCTTACTGACTCTGACACACACAGGAGGGGGCAGAAGACCAGACAGACACAAAACACAGATGCTGCAGTGCACACCATGGGGGCAGTGGGAGACAGGACCTCCTTCACCTCTGGGTGCTTTTTGTACAGTGATAAGAGCCCGCTGACAGTAGACAAGGTACAATTAGCAAGCCAGATGGTTATCTTTTAAAGAGGCCTTTGCGTGCGTTCCCCTGATCCCATTATCTATTACCTGCCACTGGAGCCAGCAAGAAAGCTGAATACCTTTACACTGCTGCCTCAAAGAGGAGCCAGAACATGAACAAACTCCCCCCAGCAGGGGCCTCAGCCTGATTCTAGACCTTTCCAACACATACTGCCAAACTCACAAAACCCCTGGGATGTTAGATTGGCAAAGCACAGACAAAACATCACAAATAAGTTCTGATGCCACTCACCCTAGTTGAGAAGCCCTGTTAAGCAACAGTCTGAGGCCAAGTCTGGCCTTAGTGGGACAGGCATTGATTAGCAGTGTCTGCCCTGGCCATGGGTGGGCACAGTTACATATACATGCACCGCTCTCCTTTCTGAATCTAAACTAGTTTCACAGGTGAGGAGTCTACAGCCTAGAAAGGTTAAACCCTTTTCCTGAGGATACAATGCACCAGGACCAGAAGCCAGGCCCTCCCCTCCTCAGATGATAAGCCCAGGAGGAAGAAGAGGCCAGGAGGTGGATTTGGTCTGACCAGTCAACAACCCTTCCCCGGTGGCATTGGATTTCACCTGGGCAAGCTGACAGAAGTGATTAGCAATCTAAAGGACACCAGCCCCTCCTTGGAAAAGCAAAGAAACCACTCCAGGTCACATTTCCATGGTGCTTAACTTGCTGGCGTCTGGCAAGGTTCTGCTACCAGGAGACTGAAAGGGGGAAAGTATGGGTTTCAGGATGTCCTAAGAATAAAGTCCTGCTGTGACACAGGAAGAAAAACCTGGGATGGGGGAAAATTAGTCACTAGTATTCCATGATCCCACCGCTTCTACCCCACAGACGATATTATCCAGGGAAGCCAGTTCTCACAGGACAGAGAGCTACACCTAGTTCCTACTGGGAACCCATTCCCAAGCCTGTGAGATGAAACCAACCCTAGGACCCTAGACTTAAACCAAGATGTCAGGCAAATCAGAGGTAGGAATGAGAGTGAGAGAGTTCCAAGTTAAAACAAAGATGCCTGGAGGCTGGCTTGATGTGTGCTTTATGATTCAAACACCCTGCTGGGCCCCACTGGTACCCAGATAGGGCCGCAGGGCAGGTCTGTGGACAGACACCAGAACCTTCATTTAGAGCTCTATTCTTCACCCCAGAGGCAAAGCCAAGGACTCAGAGGTCTGTTCAAACCAGGGTAAGCGACCTCACATAAATGCAGCTCAAATCTTAGAGAAAGTCCATCAGACTTTGCCCTAGAGCCTCTGCAGCAATTTCTCTTCCCTTCCCTTGTCGAGACAGGTCTCATGTAGCCCAGACTACGTAGACAAGGCTGGCCTTGAACTCTTAATCCTCCTGCCTCCACCACCCACATACTAGGATTACAGGTGTGCCCAGTGCAGGTTGCAGAGTTCCAGCTCCTTGCAGGGCTTTATGCACGTCAGGCAAGCACTCTACCGGATGAGCAACAGGCTGGCTCAGCCAGAGCTGGCGGAGTGAACTCTACCAGAAAGATCATCCAGGTCCTTGGGATGACTCTCAAAAGCGACAGGGCGACAACTGGTGAGCTCTGCTGAACAGCTCCAGGTGCTGTAGACGCTCGTGTCCCAGCTAGCCACCTGTTACGTTCAGCCCCTGCCTGCTCCAGGACATGGAGGAGACAGAGGGAAGGAAGAAAGCAGCCTCTTTCCTGGAGGGCAGCTGACATTCAGACAAGGGGCCAGGGACCAAGCCCAGGGCTCTGCATCTGTGGGACATCCGAAGAGAAAGCGACTGTGTGGAAATCTGGCAGGATGCTCTAGAAAGGCAGCCCATGAATGCCAAATCCTCAAGGACACAGCCCCCTTCTGCAGCTCCCCAGAGGCATGGCAACCTCCACATGCCCCTTCTCCTTTCCCTCGTCCCCTGCACGCCATTCCAGAGAAGTGGACAAGGACCAGGGCATGTGGACCAGCCTCTGCGCAGTCCAGGCAGCACCTCCAACGGGCACTCAGCAGCTGCTCCTCTCTTTCTGCTCCAAAGGTGGCCTCACTCCATCAGTACCCTCTTGTACAGTGATTAATTTGCTGTGAAAGCTCAGGCCAAACTGAGAAGGCAGTTAACCTTGACCTTCTTGCTACACATCTGGGTCTATAGAAAATGAAAATCAGGATGTCTCCAGCACCCACAACAAATGAAATATGAGGGCTCGCTCCAGGCAGAGGCAGGGAGTCCACAGCTATTTTAGACTTGCTTACAGCTATTCTACAGGAGAGTCTGCACCTGGCTGGACATGCCCCCCTCAGCCAGGGCTGTGGTCAGCACAGAGTATCCCAAGGTAGGAAAGCTAAGGGACCTCAGGAAAAGAGAAAGAAGTGGCCCACTGGGCTCCTCACCAGTCCACTGAGTATCATGGAATGTTGGCGCTGAATCACACAGATGAAACAAGTAGGCTCAGAGAGGGTGACCAGACTCATCAGCACAGCAAGCTCGTAGTAGAGATCTAGAGGTCTGAATCGGCCGTCAAGAATTTGAGCTGGAGATTTATAAAAGGAGTGTTCTACCAGTGAGATCTACCAGAAAGATCAACCAGACCCTCTGGGATGGTTTACAATGACCAGAGTACTGGGCCAAACTTTAATTGATCAGCGCCATAGCAAAGAACCCTCGTCCAAGAAGCCAGTGCACCCAGAAGGCAGACTAACACTAGAAGAGAAGGGAAAAGCATTCAGCCTCAGAAAGTCTGCGTCTTCTCTAGAGGCCAGCCAGCAGTCAGTCAAGTCTGACCCTAATGCACAAACTGGCCACTTCCCCCAGGGCCAGCGAAATCCTGTAAGTGAATTTGAAATACCCTGGGGAGGAAACAGTTCAAGCATGCCCACCAGTGCCAGGAGCTGAGAGTGAATGATGGTTTCTGTTCCAGGAATGTGCTGGTCCACACGCATGCATCCATGTACACACACACACACACACACACACAAGCTCTAGAGAGGCAGAAACAAATGACCATCCCAATTTTGTCTACAAGAAACATCAGTTCAGACAAGACAGGAGGTGGTCTGTCCTCAGAGAACCATAGCCCTGGACATTTGGAGAGTCCTCTCCCAGAGCCTCCACGTAGCTTCTGGACTCCCCAGGAGTCAAGGGTGGCAAGTTCTTGGAGGACAGGCGCTCAGTCCCTACCTCTACCTTACCACGTCATCCAGGGTCCTGAGGCTCCTAGAGGGGCATGATCTCTGTATACCCAAGGAACGCAGGGAATCTGATGGAGGCACAGGCTGGGGGTGGGAGACACAAAGGGGGCCCGGGTGTTCTGTGCAGACGGCCAACGGAAAAGGGGTGACTTGGGTAGAAACACCAGAATCAGCAGGTGGGGTGGGAGGGTAAAGACCAGAACGCCCAACAGAAGGACCAGCCTCTCCATCCTGGATGACCGGGACGCAGGTAAATCCGCCAAGAGTGCGGCAAAAGGTCAGGAAAAATAGCAACACAGGGCACGAGGTGAGGGGGGCTGCACACCGAGGGCCCCGGGTTCGAGTTTCGTCCTTGTGTCTGGCTGGAAGGGGGTCCCAGACAAGTCCTTGACCTCTGCGCCTCCACATCCCCATCCTCAAAATGGGAAGCAGCCTGACCCGCCGAGGTGGAGGGAGGAACCGCGGGTCGGACTGAACCGGGAACCCGGGTGTGCCCCATCCCTCGGCCGCCCCCTACTCACCTGTCCGGCCGCCGGGGCTACCGCCGCCCCCGCCGCCCCGGGGCTGCCGTCCGGCTGCCGCTCGCGGTACAGAGCCCAGAGCCCCACGTTAGGCAGGAGGACCAGGGCCGCCAGCGCCAGCGCCACCGCCTGCAGGAGCCGCTTCTCTTTCCGCCTCATCAGGGCCCGTCCGCCCCGCCGCTCCCCGCCGGCTCC
>NW_008346079.1:753352-786523 GCF_000622305.1 Nannospalax galili | reverse complement strand
GCCTCTTGCGCCTCCGCCGTCCGCGTCCGCGCGGAGCATCCGCGCCCCGCGCTGCGCACCAGGGTCCCCGGCTCCGACGCACTCCCCCACCCGCCGGCCGCGATGGTGCGTCCCGCTCCTGGCGGCTCCCCCTCCCGCCGCAGCTTTGCCAAAGTCCCGGAGTTGGGGAGTTGCGCGCTCGCTGTGCCCGCGGGGCGCGCGATGGGGGGGACGCTCCGGGCGCACCCGCGCGGCTCTCGGCAACAAGCTGCCAGCCGGCGCCCAGGGCCACGTAGACGCGGCCGCAGCCCGCAGGGCTAGGATGCTGCACTCCGCTCTGGTCCGGGATCAGCCCCTGGACGAGCAGAGCAGACCAATGTTTGACCCCAGGACTCCCCTGGGTCTGCGTGCAGAGGGCACCATGCCCATCGACCTGCGGGCGGCCCGGTTTCCTTCCTCTTCCTCTGCAGGCCCTAGGGGTGCCGGGTGCCGGGTGACCTGTCTGGGGTCCTTGCAAAACAAGCCTAGGAGGCGACCCGAGCCTCCGGGCAGGAGCTTGGCTCATGCATATTCCAAGCCCGATGGGCTTGGACTGCCCTCCAGTCCGGTGTCTTGCTCTGGACACAGCGCGCAAAACCGGTTCCTGAAATCTCTTGCCCATCTCTGCCTCATTTAGGCCACCAGCCAGTGTCCATGCTGTGCCAGACACCCGGCCAGGCGCGCGGAGCAAGGGAAAGCTGACCCCAGCACTGCTCCTAACCGTGGCGCTGCCTAGAGGTCGCCCTAGACGAGGATGTGCATGTCTTAGCTGTGGTGAAATGTCCAAAGAAGTGGGGCTTCTGGGCCGCGGAGCTGGGCTCGCCAAAGCCCGGGGGCGCCCACTGCCCGTCACTGAGCTTCTTCCCGGATGCCTTTGCTCGCCGCTGTCCTCTCCCACAACCTTCCTGCGGGCCGCACGCGCCCTTGACCCTCTGCTTCTTCACCCGGACCTCTGATCCCCGCGGCTCTTAACCCCCAGCCTGGGACCAGCGTCCCGAGAACTCTAGCCTTGCGGCTCTTCCACTTCAGGATGGCAGTGATTTTTCTGACATCACAACTTTGGTCCTGGAACAAAACCTTTAAGGCTTGGGTCACCTCGACTGCGGAGTCCACACCCCTGGGATATCTATCTGTCTGTCTGTCTGTCTATCAATCTATCTAACCTATTCTATCTAATCTATTCTATCTACCTAATCTATCTATCATCTATCTTTAGAGTCAAATATCTTCCCGCCTCTCCCCTGCTGTGTTCTCCAGGTCTGTAGGGGGCTTTGTGTTTTCCTTCAAGTTGCTGTTGACCACACAGAACCTTGCACCCAGAAAACGTCTCCCCATCCATGTCAGAGGACACCCAGTTTGTCTTTTGGGTAGAGGGAAACTGCTGCCTCTTCACCTAAATACCCTCAAACTCAGCATCCTTGATGTTTGTCAGAATACCCCATGTGTGCGCTTCCAGACCTTTGCAGTATCACCTCCACCTAGGTGTTACCTCTGCCCACTTCTTCGGATTCTTACTCCTAGCCCATGTCTTTTGAAAAACAATTTATAGGGGCTGGAGAGATGGCCCCGCGGTTAAGCGCACTGACTGCTCTTGCAGAGGAGGGGGATTGGATTCCCAGCACCCACATGGTGACTACAACCATCCTTAACTCCAGTTCCAGGGGAATCCAAAGCCCTCTTCTGACCTCTCAGGCATTGCACGACACGGGTGCACTCACATACATGCAGGCAATATACTCGTACTAATAAAAAAAAAAATTATAGTGCACTACAAAATACATAACAAACTTTATCCTTGAAATTTATTAGATTTATTTCATGTGTGTATGTGTGAGTGTGTTTGTGTTCACACAAGCTCCTGGAAGGAGGTAGGAGGCTCTCAAGATTCAAGAATTAAATGAAACAAAACTCAGGAAGTTCATAAACTTACCAGCCTTTCCAAGGCTCCTCCCTAAGGTGCTATAAAGTCATAATCACTGGGGAGAGGGGACCTTCAGAATCAACCATGCTGCCTGCAAGTCATGCACGGAACTCCAAGGTACGGCTTTCTTGAGACTTGACACATGCTGGGGTGGGCTTTCTGGTGACGGCTTTATCTTTGAGCAAGCACCCCAGCTAAGTTCACTAAGCTACACCTGGGTGGAATAATTTCTTTGCTCTGTGATAAGTGTCCAACCCGAGATTGACATTTGTGCACATCTCCCCAGGGAACATCACACATGCAGACACATTTTAGTCTGTCATCTATTGATGGTGTCTGGGCTGTTTCTGTCTTTTTAGGTTTTGTCTTTCCCCACCTCCCTCCTAGTTACATTGGTCTGGCAATATCCCAAACATAGGTGAAGGACTAACTGCAGGGCCTGTCCTAGTTAGCTTGACTACTCAGCTTGACACAGCCTACAATCATCTGACAGGAGACTCCTAACTGAGGAATTGTCTACAACAGATTGGCCTGTGGGTGTGTCTGGGGGGCTCCTCTTGATTATCAACTGATGTGGGAGGGCCCAGCCCACTGTGGGCGGTACTATCCCTAGGCAGATGGTCCTGGGTTGTGTGAAAAAGCTAGCTAAGCAGGAGCCTATTATCAAGGCATTCCTCCATGGGTCCTGCCTCCAGGTTCCTGCCTCAGGTTACTGCCTTGAGCTCCTGCTCCGACTTCCCTTTGTGATGGACTCTGACCTAGAGGTGTAAGCCAAACAGACCTTTTCTCCCTAAGTTACTTTTGGTCAGAGTGCTCCATCACAGTAACAGAAACTAGAACAGGGCCTTTGCAAATTTGCTGTGCCTTTTTCTAGAACTCTCTTCCTCTGAGCCTTTGCGGGGTTTTGTTGGCTCTCTTAGGAACCAGACCAACAATCCTACCTCTTGAGACACTTACTGGGCCAGTCTCCATACCAACCACCCTGCTTGCTCAGTTTGTCTTCAGAGCAGGTCTCAGATTGGGCCTCCCTTTTTCTAGAACGTGAGCTCCCCGCATGCAGGAGCACAGCATATCTTCTTGTCTCCCACAAACACCTCCACCTCAGTCAACGATAGCTTGCCTTTATTGCTAATCTGAAAGCCGGCCCTCTTTCTGAAGAGGAATTGTGATATGTCTACTCTCCCTGGACCAGGGCCCAAGGCTCTCAGCTCACCTTGCTCTCCATCCTGTGAAAGCTGCACCGAGGACCTGACTGGGTGCTTGCTGGGTAATTCCTGCTTGGGCAAAGCATCGGAATTAAGGTCACGAGGGAGAGAATGCGTTCCGTGTTTCTGCCCCCCACCCCCAGCTCCCTAGAGGATCCTGTAGGAAATTGGATTTGAGCCTCCTCTCCTGGCTTAGCAGAGTCACTTGTTGATCAAAGCTACATGGCAGTTCATTCTGCCCCTGATGGGGACTAGAGTCTGAGAAGCCAGCTTTTATCCAAGGCCTCTTTGATCACCTTCAACCATGTGGGAAGCGCCCGACAGGAGGAGGGTTCCTGGGGCTTCATCCCGCTCACAGAGACAATGCCACTTCCCCAGGAAACTGAGCCAGCCCTGGACGGAAATTGAACAGGAACTAGTACTTTCAGACCTGATCCCTCCTGCTAGGCCTGGCATGGGCATTAAATGAGATAATGCCCACAAAGTGCTTACCACAGATCCTGTGTAATGTGAGCATGCTAACCATGGGTACAACAAAGGCACATCACCAGCAGGAGCCCCAGGGAACAGAAAAAGGGCGACAGCTGCAGGGCCAAGCCCTCTGCTCTGGCCCAAGCGTGGCTCATCTGTCTCTTGCTCTTTCTTCTTGCTCAGAACCGTCCACAGACACCTTCCTCCTGTTCCTCCATTCTGGCCCCGAGACCCTGCGTGTGCTGCTGGTTCTTGTAGGGGCTCACCAGACTGCTCTGCATGGCCGGGTGGCTGCCATCTTTCAGGTCCCTGCTGTACGTCACCTCACCAGACTGCTCTGCATGGCCGGGTGGCTGCCATCTTTCAGGTCCCTGCTGTACGTCACCTCTTTAGAAACCCTTTTGGAGGCTCCCTCCCGCAGTGGTGTCCTCACCGTACAAGGCTTTTTTTTTTTTTTTTTTGCCACAGGTGCATGCACCTGCTTACCCTCCATTGTCAGCAGGCAGCTCCAAACACAGCCGCTGCTAAGAGCCATGGGCAAGCCTCTTGCCTGTGCACCCACCCTGCCGCATGCCCCCCGCATGGAGCACCAGAGCCTGTTGCTTCCGAAGGGACTAAATCAGGAATCTGATGCGTTCATTTCTTTAATGAGCTATTTGTTCCCTGCCTGTCTCTTCAGTGCTCCATCCAGTTATCAGTGACAAAAGAGTCACCCAGAGGGATGGTGACAGGTACAGGCTGAATATCCTTGTCTTGGCTTCAGAAGGGGCCTCTGTTGCAGATCCAGGCTGATCTGGCCAAGCCCTGGGCTGAGGGGTTTGAAGTCCTTAAGGCAGGTGAAGTCAGTCTCCTCAGCTGGACTTGGTGGTGTAACCCTAGCACTTGGGAGGTGGAGGCAGGGGGATCAGGAGTTCAAGGCCAACCTAGGTTACTTGAGATTGTCTCACAAAACCTAACCAACCACAAAAAAACAAAAACAAAAAGGCTGGAGAGATGCTCAGGGGTTAAGAGCACTATTCTTGAAGAAGACCTGGGTTCAAATCCCAGCATCCACATGGCAGCTAACAACCAGCTGTAACTACTATTCCAGGGGATCTGATGTCCTCTTCTGACCTCCACGGGTATTGCATGACACAGATGCACTTACACACATGCAGGCATAACACATAAAATAAAAATGAATTTAAAAAATTAAATGAGAGGCTGGAGAGATGGCTCAGCAGTTAAGAACACTGTTCTTGCAGAAGACCCGGGTTCGAATTCCAGCACCCATATGGCAGCTAACAACTGTCCGTAACTCCAGTTCCAGGGGCTCTGACAGCCCCTTCTGTTCTCCTCAGGCATTACACAACACAGGTGCACTTACCTACATGCAGGCGATACACACATACACATAAAATAAAAATAATAAATAAAATGTTTTTAAAAATTAAAAGAAACCTTACTACCGGGCATGGTGGCACGCGCCTGTAGTCCCAGCACTTGAGAGGCAGAGGCAGGCGGACCTCTGTGAGTTCAAGGACAGCGTGGTCTACATAGTGAGTTCCAGGACAGCTGGGGCTACAGGGAGACCCTGTCTCAAAAATAAATAAAAATAAAATAAATTCGAAGCTCAACCCTGCACCCCAGATCAGTCAGTCAGGCTTTCTGGAGCCTGACAAAGCCGTCCCCCTAGGGATGGCAAGTCAGAGCCTCAGGTACTCAGCGGCTTTGATCCAAGATCTAAGCTGCAGGTCACCTGATGTTCCACGAGGTGGCGCTTGCCTGCAAACTTCTGTGTGCCCAGACAGCTCTGGTCTAGGTCTAACTGCCATGAACCAGCTCTGAACCAGGGCTCAGTGGTCCCTTGAGGGGAATGAACTTCCTGGCTAACACCTTGATGGCCGGGCTGGATGTGGTGGCGGTGCCTCTGCACCAGCGGGGTGGGGACAGGAGAATAAGGAGTTCAAGGCCATCCTTGGCTACTTAGCCAGATCCAGGCCAGCCTGGGCTACATGAGACCTGGTCTCTAAAACCTAAAACCAAACCAAACCAAACCAAAGAACCTAACTTGACTGGTGAGCGCAGGAGCCACAGAAAGTTAAGATCCACAGTGGGAAGCCCTCATAGCGGGGCAGCTCTGCTCCGGTCCACACAACAGGAAGCCCAGCAGGAAGTTATCCATGACCCCCAGCATTGTAGCTGGAGACTGTGATCTGGTTAGTAAACTCCACCCTGAGTTTCCAGCTCATCTGGGAGGTTGGGTCAGAGGTGAACCCACCCTCAGCTGTGTATTAGACAGTCAGAGTGCCCTATCACCCTCAGCTGTATATTAGACAATCAGAGTGCCCTATCCTCCTTGGCTACAGTGGTTGGTCCAGGGATGAACCCCTGATTCCCTGGATCTGTGAGGTTCAGGTCTATAGAGGAATTAGCTGGTTTGCCAGTTCTGGCTGCTGAAAGGGGTGGATATTACCTCCACTGCCAGGCATGGACTGTGCTGGATCTGCCTTTGCTCCAGCAAAGCCTCTCTGTGCTCCAGGGAGGCCGCTGGGAGCCATCTGTGGGAGCCGTGGGTGGTGGCTCAGGCCTGTAATCTCAGCACCTTGGAGGCAGAGGCAGGAGGATTGCCTTGCATTTGAGAGAGACAGAGAGAGACAGAGACAGAGAGAGACAGAGACAGAGAGACAGGCCTCTGGCCTCTGATCTGTCTGGGCTCCATCCTATGGAGCCAACAGAGGGATTCATAGGGAGAAGAATGGTATCAGGCCGTCTCATCTGGCTGTCTCTAGGACCTGGCACAGGCTGTCTCCCCTACCCCAGTTGACCAGGGCTCCAGTCACCCTGTGGTCTTGACGTGGCCTTCCTCTCTGGGCTCTGGTCCTGGCCCCTTCTCCCTTGCAGCCCCATCACTGGATAATGCAGGTTTTGGCCCTGGGGTGCGGCACTGTCCCTTGCGGTCGGCCACCTTCCCTCTGTCCTGTTGCTCTAGTTTCCCAGCATGAGAACACCACTTTGGCCCACCAGGACCCTCCCTCAGTCAAGGAGAAGCACCTGTGAACAGCCGCACAGGAAAGAGCAAAATCCACACCGAGGTGGGATGCAGCTGCCCACCTGACCTCTCACTCAAGCTGGGACCTATAAAGCTGATTTTATTGTTTAATTAAACTTAAATGTGCCTCTTCCACAGGCCTGCTCTGTAGCACATACACCTTGTAGCTGAAGCCTGGCTCGGGGACTGCCACACCCTAACCCTTGGGCTGGCCTTGACCTATGACTGGCCTGGCCTGGCTGGAAAGGATGAGTTTGAGGTGCTTGGACTTTCTCAGAAATCAGAATCCCGAGACAGAGAAGGCAGCCAGACACACCACTGTTTCGTCCGCACCAGCTCCTCCCAGGTTGATTCTATTATTGTTTTAGAAAGTCAATGGTAACGTTGAGGAGAAAACTGAGTTTTGGTCCTGTGCCTGCTTCTTCCCGTGTGTGATGCCACACAGTCAGTCTTTTCTTCCTCCCTCCCTCCCTAGCGGTTATCTGCAGAACCTCGGTGCACTGAGGTGGCTGCTGAGGCTTCAGTGGTGAGCCAAGGGATGGAACCCGGTCTCCTGGGCCTCACCATCTATGAGAGAAAGTCACTGTGAAAACTGACACGAATAAGAGTTGTTTGGGGAGGACGAAGGGTCCACCCAGCTGTTAGGGCAGAGCTGAACCCAATATTGTTGGAATTCAGGTTCAGCCCCCAGCACAGTTCACTGTGGTACCTTGCCTAGACTCTCCCTAGGGAACTGGGGCTTGCTAGTGACCCTGAGCACAGAGCTGCCTATCCCAGTGCACATGTGCACACACAGAGACACACACAGAATTGCTTCCCGGTGCTGACTTGGCTCAGTCTACCCGTCACACCACCCCACAGCTGATTGAACCGTAACTAATCCACAGCCAGAGTGACGAGTTGGTTTCTGTTTCTTCTTAGCAACCCAAAGAGCAGACTAGCACAAGCAGCGGCAGATTCGGGTTACACCCCGACGCATTCATTCCCTACTTCATTGTATGCAAGCTGTGGGCCAGTCCTAGACCTGGGCACCAGGACCCAAAGATGAATGCTGTAGGGCGCTTTATTCGAGGATCAATAGGGCCAGGAGAGCCCAGAGGAAGGAACTTCCTCTTCTGCTAAGAGCCAGGTGGAGGAGGTCACAGGGCTGCTGATGCTTGGATGAGTTCTGAAGGATGCCTAGGAGTTTGCTGGGAAGGAGAAGGGGCCTAGGAAAGACTTTCTTTTTAGTTAAAATTTTTTTAAATTTATTTTTTATGTGTACGAGTCTATTGCCAGTATGTGTGTAAGTGCACAGTGTAAGGTCAGAAGAGTATGTTGGAATTCCTGGAACTGGAATTCGGATAGTTGTTAGCTGCCATGTGGGTGCTGGGGCTTGAACCTGGGTCTTCTACCAGAGCTGTCAGTGCTCTTAACCGCTGAGACATCTCTCCAGTCCTGGGAACGGCTTTCTTAAGGATAAGCAAACTGCAAGAGTGAGCATCAGCTATCAGGGAGGTGGAGAGGTAGGCTTCCTGCAGAGGGGTGCAGGCATTTCCAAGACCCCTGGGCTCACATGCCCTTTGATGCACTGCATAGCCTGTAGGCTCAGATACGTCATCATCCACAGGGCCTGGCTCTGTGTTTGGCCCGGGCATCATTACAGCACCACAGCAGGCTCCTGGGCACAGAGGCAGAGGGGCTCAAAGACACCAAATACTTCTGAGAGTGAAGGGCAGATGACTGCAAGGACAAATTGAAAGCAGGGACTTTCAAGGGGACTCTGAGTGGGGTAGGCAGGGACATGCTCAGGCCTGAAGCCATAATTCAAAGTATGTGTGTGTGCCCTAGTGTATACATGTGCATGCAGTGCCTGTAGAGGCCAAAGGAGGGCATTAGATCCCCTTGACGTGGAATTACAGGAGGTTGTGAGTTGCCAGATGTGGCTGCTGTCAAATGAACCCAGGACCTCTGGAAGAGCAGCAAGTGCTCTTAATCACAGAGACATCTCTCCAGCCCTAAAGTTGAGTTTTCTAATTACTGGATATGTGTTCACACATGCAAGTTGCTTTGCAGTAGGGTTTGGCTATGTTCAAGCTGGCCTGGAATTTGAGATCCTCCTGCCTCACCATCCTGAATGCTGGAATTACAAGTATGTAACAGCATCCCTAGATGTATGCTTGCTTGTTATTTGTTTAAGACAGAGTTTCATGTCACCTAGGCTGGCTTTGAACTCACAGTGAAGATGACCTTGAACTTTGTGTGAGTGATTTATGGTGTATACGTGTGTGTGTGCAGGTATGCATGCTGTGTGAGCAAGTGGTGGTCAAAGGAAGACAGAGTATCCCCTTTACCACTCTGCCATATGCTTTTGAGATAGCGTGTCTCCCTGCCCTGGAGCTAGGCTGGCGGCCAGCAAGCCCAGTGAATCTCTTGTCTTCATGCCCAGCTTCTTACATGGGTGCTAGAGATTCAAACTCAGGTCCTCATTCTTGCACAGCAAGTGCTCCTGCCCACTGAACCATCTCCCCAACCCTGATTTTGAACTTCTGATCCTCCTGCCTCCACTTTCTAAGATGCTGGGAGTGTTGGGAATCAAACCCAAGGCTTTGTACATGCTAGGGAAGCACTCTGTGAACTGAGCCACATCCCTGGCCCCTGTATGTATATTTAATATTTTTTATTTTAGAAATGCATATGTTATAAAACCAAGTCACTCAGTTTATAATACAAGACACTCCTCCATCTATCCTGGTTCCCCAAAGCCACTCATTTAAAATTGTTTGTGCTCTGAGCTGTGGCTGACATTTTCTGGGTGACTTGTCATGGGTTGGACCTTGAGTTGAATCATTGGTGTACTTGACTGTTTCTTGGAGGGCTTGCAGGAGACTGAGGTGGGTACCACCGCTGTGTTTCCTTTACAGGCAGAAAACTAAGGCAGGGGGTCCAAGGTCACATAGCTCACCAGTAACAGACATGAGGTCTGAGCCCAGGAGCCCCGACTCCAGACCCCTAGGTGCCCTTAATCATCAAACTCCAGTGGTCTCTATCAAGGATTTATTAGCTCTGCCTCTTGACTGTACTATTGCAGACAGTAGCTATTGACATCTCAGTATGATTGATCAGGCTTCCTCTCACCGAATCCCCCACTTCTGCCCATCAATTTTAAATAGCGGTGATGTTGCCTTATGTTGTAGGAGCATTTGGGACTTTAAATAGGACGTTCAAACATCTATTCCTCGTTCCTCTACAAGCAATTGTCACTTGCTTATGTAGGGTCACCTGTGAGTTGAATGATGGACAGGCTGTCTTTAAATTTCTAGTTATCCATCCCCAACCACCATGACACTTGTCTGTGCTAGGCACATACTTGGTACTTGAGAAATGATCTGTGTGCTAGAAGAAACACACAGGACGCAGTCCCAAAGGTGGAGATGACCCAGAAGCTCAGGTAGACAGCAGACATGCTAAGTGCAGCCGGAGCCAGCCCGACTTCTCCTGGGGCTCCCTGCAGCCTAGGTGGGAACAAGGAGCTGTAAAGTGGAGGAGGATTGCTTGAGAGCGGCTTCTCTTTCCTGGAGGAGGAGCAGCTCAGAGCCTGACCTCACTGTGAGGTTCCCTGAGCTTGCGCACCCACCAGGTCCGGCCTGCCAGCACTCCAGGGTCAGTGAGGACCTCACTGTACATGAGGCTCTGGCTAGCACTCCCAGCAGACTCTGGGGTTGCTCTGAGTTCCAGAGAGGGCTTTGGAAATGGGACCAGGGCAGGTTCTTCCACAAGCTGGAGAACCTGGGCACACACCTGCAGAGGGCCCGGAATTTGGGTCTCCTTACATGCTGTCTGTCTGACTGTTGCTCATAACCAGTTTAGCTGTCACCCCTCTAAGTATTTCTACTTTTAATTTTATGCATATTTATTTTTATTGTGTGTATACTGTTAGATTTCAGAAAGCAGAAAAAGGAAGGAGTTTAGAGTTTAGGAACAAGAGACCTGTACCAGGCAGGGACCGTGCCCTCTTTATCCAGGGAACACAGTGGGTGACAGATACCCTTCCGTGAAAAGAAGGCATCTGCACTGAAGGGAGGGTCACCTAGACTTAGGAACTCTGTTGAACACAGCTTCAGAAATTTGCTTGGTACCAGGGTCTGGTGTCCTTGAGGGTCTCTCCCAAGATTGTTTTCTCAGGCAGGCGAGCTATCTTAGGGCACTAAAGGAGACAGGTGGGCTCCATAAACATCTCCCTCAGTCCAGGGAACGACCAGTTGATAAGGCTTGAGCAAGGCCAGCCTGCCAATTTAGGGCCAGTTGGCCACTTTAAGGGATTTATGGCTTTCCCTAATGAGGCTTGTGTCTCTTCTGCAATTCACACGTTCTATGATAATATGTGTGTGTACATGTTTGCATGTATACAGGTGCATATGTATGTATTAGTGCATATGTGTATAGGTGTATAAGTGGGTACAGGTGTACATGTACATGTGTCCACATGGGTGTGGAGACCAGAGGTCCACCTTGGGTGTCATTCCTCAGGAACTGTCCACCATTTTGGAATGGTCTCCCCCTGGGGCCTGGGGCTTGTTCACTTGGCTAGGCTGGCTAGCGTTTTGTCTCCAACGCCCCAGCACTAGAATTCTAAGCATGGGTCACCATATCTGCTTTTTCAAATGTCAGTTCTGGGGATGGAACTCAGGTCCTCACGTTATCTCCCCAGAAACTCTCTAGGTCCCAGGTCAGGTGACACTTTTTGACCTCCTAAGGTGGGCAATGTCCCCTTATATTCCGAGTATCGTCCCTCTGTTATGCTCAGCACAGTGGTATTCTTGAATCTACTAGAGTCATTGCTTTGTAGAGTGGGCCTGGCTCACTAGACTAGCATTCCCACAGGGCAGGGGCTGCCTCTGAGCCTGCTCACTGCTGTCTCCCCAGCACCTAGCACAGCACCCAGCACTGTGAATGAAGGAGTGGGTGAGTCTTGAGTGAACTGATTCACTGCAGACTCCAGAACCTTCTCACATCCAGCCTCATGACTCACCTTCTGAAAGTGCAGTACCTGTGACCCTGATGACTCACCGGGTTCTCCTGGGGCCCACCTCCCATGCACTCTGCTTCCTCCCCACCCCACCCTCCACTATCAATGTTGTTAGTGGTGGTTCCACCACGGCTGCAGCTCACAGACCAGGGAAGCTGAGCCAATGCCCAATGTGTGGCTTTCTGACTCATGAGCTCCAAGAAGACCCGGCTAGCATGTGCTTAGAGTTCTTTCGGGACTGGATGTGGCTCAGCAGGCACAGCGCTTATCTGGCATGCACAAAGCCCTGGTTTCCCAGCACCAGGGAAACAGGGTGTGGTGGTGTAAACCTGTAATCACAGAACTTGGAAGGTGAAAGAGGAAGGATTTGAAGTTGAAGATTAGCCACGGGTTCTTAGTGAGTTCACGGCCAGGCTGGACTACGTGAGACTGTCTCAAAAAGCAACAAAGGTCCTCTGTGATTCTCGTATTAGTCATTGTCTGAGTTCATCTCCCTAGCTCTAGTTCCTGTCCGTGTCTGTCACCTCTGCCCTACAGGAAGCAGTCTCTGCCCTGGTCTCTCAGTGCTCCAGATCTGAGCCCCTCGATCAATTCCTCACAAGACAGCCAGCCAGGAGGATCGTTCTAAAATGAAAGCCTAATCATGTTGCTCATCTGCTTTTTAGAAGAAACCCAAGACTCCAAGACACCCCCTCAAAGTCCCCCTTTCCTCTCCAGGCTCATCCTCCTGCCTGACCCTCAGCCGTGTCACTCACACATGGGCCATACTCAGTTTCCACACAGGCAGGTCATGTTCTTTCCTTCCTCTGGGCCTCTGCTGAGCTGTTTCCCCATCCGGGGTTACAGGAAGAACATGCTCGATTCCCGTGAAGGCAGTAAGGAAGACTTTCCTCATGGCTGCTTCATAGGGGTTTACGGTAGGGAAGAGCGATCATACAGCTGGGGATTGCTGCCAAGGAGTGGGGTCAGGGGTCAATGGGTAGAACATTCTGAAGATAAATTGCCTGGTAGTGTGGACTTGTAATCTCAACTACTTAGGAGACTGGGGCAGGAGGATTGCAAGTTCAAGGCCTGCCTGGGCTATGGAGTATGGAATTTAGTGAGATCCTGTCTCAAAATAAAACATAAAAAGAGGCTGGGGACGCTCAGTCACAGAGCACTTGGCCTGTGTAGGGCCTCGTGCTTAATCCCCAGTAAGAAAAAAGGCAATTACTGAGTTAAGACATCAGCACAGTGGAATCCTTGCTGAAGGCAGGTCATGGTGACACACGCCTGTAATCCCAGCACTCAGGAGGCAGCAGGAGGGATCACCTACAAGTTCAAGGCCAGCCTACTCTCCACAACAAATTCCAGGCCAACGTGGGCCACCTAGCGAGACCCAGTCTCCAAACATGAGAGAATAGATAAAAAGAACAGGTAAAGAAAATTACTAAGATAAGACATCAGGAGGGGGACTCTTGCTAAAGGCAGGTTGAGGATTAGGGGAGATGGATTTGATCAGCTGGTACAGATAATCAGATCTCAAGGGTGAGCAACCACAGCAGGATTATTTTCGAGGCTGGGATAAGCTGACTGAGGACACCGTGTGACACAGCCAGGACTAAGGTCCTAGGAGGCAAAGACCCAGGAGCCTGATTAAAGAGCTAGTCAAGTCAAGGAGCGTCCCTGTCACCAGCAGCACCTTCCTGAGCTGCCTTGGGAGTGGGACTGCTCCTCTGCCCCACAGCCTCTGCCTGGCGCGGCACCTTTTGTCACATCCGGTTGCAGTGATGTGCTCGCTCGTGAGGCTGACGTGCCTGCTCCTCCACTTGGTATGTCATGGTACACATTGGAGGTCAGAGGTTAACTTTGTAGAGTAGGTTCTTTCTTTCTACCTTTTTATGGGTTTGGGGATCAAACTCAGATCGTCAGGCTTGCACAGCAAGCACCTTTACCTGCTGAGCCATCTTGCTTGCCCGTGCCGGAGCCTTTAGAGTGTGACGGCATGGGTGGGTGTTTTAGTAAGAGACAGCTTCCATCCCAGCAGCTGCACCCTTGGCAGGTTTTTGACAAGTTGCAAACATTTGTTCTCTGGGCATTTGCAACTTGCGCAGCTCCTATGCTCCGGCTACAGTTCGGGCAGCACATGGTGATGAACAGGTCCCTGAGGCCCTGAGTCTGATTCTGGTTCCCCGGGTCAGCGGTGGGTGCAGGAATCTGCCTTTTGATGAGCTCTGGGGAGAAACGCTGTGGCTGAGAAGGGAGGTTGGCAGGCAGAACCAAGGACAGCTACCAAGACCAGGGCTCCCTTTCTATCTAAAGCATCTTCCTAAGCATCAGTGCCAACTGACAGTGTAAGCCAGCCAGGTGTGCCTGCCCTTACCTGTAGCCCCAGCTCTCAGAAGGCTGAGGCAGGATGACTTGGGAGTTTGAGGCCAGCCTGGGCTACATAGCAAGGGCCTGTCTGAAAAGGGTGTGTGTGACTCAGGAGATGACTCAGTGAGTAGAGTTTACCGTGCATGAGGACCTGCGTTCAGATCTCCAGAACCCATGTGAAATTTGGGAGCAGTGGCTTGTGTCTGTAGCCCCAGCCCAGTGTTCCAAGGGTGAGATGGGAGCTGGAGGCAGAATTCCCAGAAGTTCTCCGTCAGCTAGCCAGCATGTTAGAGATCCTCAAACAAGGTGGAAGGCCAGGGCCCACCTTGAAGTTGTCTCTGATCTCCATGACAAGCACACACCTTCACGCACACAGGAGTGTACAATCATCAATCACCCCCCCCAACACGCACACGTAATAAGTGCCGCCTAAGAAATAGTGAACTCCCTACAGAGGAAGTTGTGTAAGAAAATGTCACTCATACCACATAGAGATAGGAGAGTGCAGACAGTGGCTCCGGGTCCAGATCACTGCATTTCCATTTTTTTTTTTCATGGTCCTTATGTCTTGGGGTGTGAGGCTGGTTCTTCATGCCATACAGCATGGTCCTTTGGGGGGAGGGGTGTCTTGATTCCAGCCTCGTGTTTGAGAATAGCACACAGGCCAGGAAGGGAGCTGGGATGTGAAGAGTGTCAGACCCTGTCACCAGAACCCCCCACTCTACCTCCAGGGAAGGGCATCCCGCCCCCAGCCTTCTGGGCTCCCCCTGCCCAGCTCCTTTTCCGCCCTCCCCCCCTGCACATACCCAACACAAGGAGCCAGAAACTCAAGAGGGGGCTCAGAGCTGCCATCAGCAGGAACCGTGCCTAACGCCCCGTGTAATCACCGTCATGCGTCTCTGTCAAGAACTGCTTCAGTGAGGTCCCTGGAAACTCCTCTGTCAGACCAACTGGGCTGCAGGCAAATGGACAAGTTAGGATGGTGACAGAGCTTGCTGCCCTTCTGCTGGCTGAGGGCCTGGGTTGCAAAGCAGCTAAGCAGATAAGCACTGGAGCGTGCCCTGAGGCAAAGCTCTTCAAGACTGGGTGTGTGTGGCTGTACATCTGTCCAGTGGAACCTAGCCTAGACTGGTGGGTACATGAGTTGATGTGCTAGTTACTGAGGACCTGGACAGTAGTAGTGGGGGGGAGGAAGGTTTGGTCCAGCTTTCCTTCTCCCCAACCTACTTCTCCATCAGTTAGCTGTGAACTGACTGATGATTGTTGAGAGTCAGAATGTTGCAGCTCTAGAGACCAAATCACCTTGTGTTATCTCTAGTTCCCTTATTAAGAAGACTTATTAAGTCACTTATCACCCACCTGGCACCCACCTCTGTATCTGACCTAAGAACCTTTAGACTCTCGGGAAAGACCTTGGCAATGTATTAACAGATTAAGGCTGTCACCCGGTACTATCTAAAACCTATATCAGAAGTTTCCCACTTTGTTATAGCCCACCTGATGCCTTCACCAGTGTATGTGGGAAATGCCTTGATTTATGACTTTATTCCGTGATTACAAAAGTTCATGTAATCACTTCCATAGTGAGACATGTCATTCAGGCCAATCTGATCCCTGCTGCGCATACTTGGCCTAGGACAAAAATCTCTCTTATTCCCTTAGGAGAGACAGCTGTGTTTTATATGGACACTCAGTCCTTTCAACCCCTTGATTTCAGCCCAGGGAAACCCATTTAGGACTTCTGATATCCATGGTGTCAAGTTGAATATGAAATGCCCACCTCTTCCAGCCTCACGTGTTTGAAAACGGTTCCCAGGTGGGGGTACTGGTTCTGGGAAGCCCTGGAACCTTTAAAAGCTGGGTGGAAGAAATGAGTCTTGGGCATAAGCTTTGTGTGTTATAGCTGGGCTGTGTTTCCAGCCCGAGCCCTCTGTGTTCTGATCCTCCCAGATGTGGGCAAGCACCCCCTGCCACAGCCTTGAGCGGATGGACTGGATTCTCGTAATCTGTGAGCCAAAATAAACCCTTCCTCACTCAAGTTACTTCTTGTATTTTATCACAGCAAGGAGAAAAGGAACTAATGCAGAGGGGTGGGTATAGACAATAAAATGGGTTGTGTCACCCCCTAAGCCTGCGATCCATCATGGCAGCATAAAGAAGCTAGCAAACATCACTGTGAGGGATTCTTGAGTTTTGCTTTTGAACCAGTGAAGTCCCAGGCTTACTAGGTTGCTTAGATAAAAGTTCCCAACAGTTGCTGCCTCCCAGTTTTACTGTGAGCTTCCTTATAACCTACGCAGTTTTGCTTTACAGATATAATCTGTTAGGATGCCTGGCACAGAGCAAGGACAGCCACTATGTGGTGGATGGGTGATTCACACGGAAAGAAGGGGGTGCTTCCTATAAACAGTGCAGGGAGCAAAATTACGAATAGGGTGTGCAAGACATAATGCGGCAGTAACTGAGGTGGCCTCAGACTTCCTCACTTGAGGCATGGATGTCTCTGGTTAAGACCCAATGAAGTGACATGCTAAATGATGAAGCCTTTACCCAGGATATGACCCAGGATTTGTACCAAACAGGAGAGCAGTTGAAGGCTTCCCTCTATAGGAAGTCTTTCCTCTTCCCTCTGGTGCACTGGGATGCAGGTTTTCGTTGGTAATCTTAGTTGTAGGTGATAGAAATCTAGCTCAGGGGGCTGGAAAGATGGCTCAGTGGTTAAGAGCGCTTGCCGCTTGTCCTAGTTTGTTTCTCCATTGCTGTGACAAAACACTCTGAGAGGAAAGGGTTTATTTGTCTTCCATCTCCCAGGTCACAGTTCATCAGGGAGCCCAAGGTAGGAACTCAGGGCAGGAACCTGGAGGCAGGAGCTGGAGCACAGGTCATGGAGGATCACTGCTTACTGGCTTGCTCCCCTGGCCCCTGTTCAGCCTGCTTTCTTATGCAACACAGGCCCACCTGCCCAGGGGTGGCACCACCCACAGTGGGCTGGGCCCTCCCACATCACTCATCAAGAAGATGCCCCTCAGACATGGCCACAGGCCAGTCCAAGTCCACAATTCCCCAATTGAGGCTCCCTCAACCCAGGTGTGTCAAGTTGACACTAAAGCTATCCAGCACACTGCTCTTCCAGAGGACCTGAGTTCAGTTCCCAGCATGTACATGGGGTGGCTCACAGCTGCCTACAACTCCAGCTGCAGGAGATTTGTTACCCTCTCTGGTCTCTCTGAATACCTGCAGACATGTGGCACACACACACACACAAATAAATAAAAATAAATCTTAAAAGTTTAAAAACCAAATTATTAAAATTTATTGACTAGCATAGCTGAAACCCTGTAGCCCCAGGGACTGCTGTTTGGCGAGGGCGTCAGAGGCATCACTGGCTCCTGGTGCCTCCCAGCTTTCCTCTCTCCCCTTGGTGTGATAGTTAATCTTCACTGTCAACTTGACTGGATTTAAAAATCACCATGGAAACACATCTTTGGGTATGTCTGTGAAGATGCTTCCAGAGAGGTTTAACTGAGGAGGGAAGACCCACCCTGAGTGTGGGCAGTGCCGTCCCACAGGCTGGGGTCCTGGACCAAACAAGGTGAAATCCAGCTGACTGGTTGCAGTGTGACCAGCGGCTGTGTGGTCCTGCCACCGCGCCTTCCCAGCTATAGAGGACTGCACCTCAGACTCGGAGCCGCAAGAAAGCCTTCCATCCCTAAGTTGCTTCTTGTCAGGTATTTGGTTCAGAAACAAGAAAAGTAGCTAATACAAGAAAAGTAACCGATACAACTGGTAAACAAAGCTCTGAAACCCAAGCTCACATGTCTCCAGCCTGGCCCCTCTTGGGGGCAGGGCTTCTTCCCAGTAGTCGCAGAAATCTGGGATTCTGATTAGTCTCACTTGTCTCCTGTGGTCATTGATGAATCAATCGCTGTAGCTAAGAGTCTGGAATACTCAGATTGGTTAGACCTGTGTCAGGTTCTGAGGTGAGCCAATCAGACAGGTTTTCTAGAGCCACGTGGGCTGGGACTCGGGAGAGGGTGAACCCTGAGAGCAAGTTAAGTCTCTGTCATGAGAGAAATGTGGGGAACGGCTGGGTGGGTGTTGCACAGAAGTTTCCTCCAAATGGAAACTTTGCTCCCCCTGGGAGGACGTGGAACGAGCTCACTAGGCTCCCGAGGTAAACAAATGTCCCATGTCCGTGAACTTGTAAGAGTCACCAGCGCCTCTCCTGGGGTTATGCAAGTAGTAGACAGTTCCCGGGGGCGGAGATTGACCGGCTGAGCTGCAGAGGGGGCTCCCGGACCTGTGAGGCTGCCGGCCTAGAGCTCCAGGGATGCATCTGTGTTGTGGTTGGCTTTTCCGAGAGGCTGCTTTTGAGTCATCCCTGCTCCTCCAGCCACCCCTCGCCCACACTCCTGTTAGTGACCCCAATAAAAAACTCATTGGTTCACCAAGTTGGACTTCAAACGTTAGTTTGGCCTGTTGTGAATTTGCTTCCTGGGGTGAGTAGATGTGTGCGTGTTTTATCTCCTCCGGAGGTCTCACACAGCAGGAGAAACTGCAGCATCCCAAGGTCACCCAGAACACTGGAGGTAGAAGCAAGATGAGATCAAGGTGAGATCCTGCCTCCTGATCCCAGAGAAGTCTGACTCTAAGGACAATTAGGCCGATGCGTCAGCGATGACTCTAATGCTAGTGGGATTTCCACAACAAAATGAACGTGTGGGAGAGGAGAGCTGGCAGAAAGTTTCTGTTGATATTAAAATCTCAGAATCCTGGCCAGAAGTGAGAGCACACGCCTTTAATCCTAACACTTGGGAGGCTGAGGCAGATAGTGAGTTCCAGGCCAGCTGGGGCTACAGGGAGACCCTGTCTCAAAAAGACTGAAAATAAATAAACTTTAAAAAGCTCAATCTCAGGATTGGAAGGCCATCAGGTCTAATGTCTCGCTGCTTCTTCTGGTGGCCGGAGCCTCCGTGCGTCTCCACTCACAAGAAACACACCCTTTATTCTTGGGGCGGTCACTTGAAAATGCTGCTGAGTCCAAATCTGTCTCCTGTGGGACTGACCTCTTTGGAGCCACAGAGAACAATTCATATTCCCTTAGAATGTTCCAGAAGGAAGAGCACAAGCACCTCCAGGCAGATCCTGGTGTGTGTGTTTTGTCATAGCTCAGGCTGACCTTGAACTCTGGACCCTCCTGCTCCACTTCCCACGTGCTGGGATGGCAGGAATAGAAGTGTGGAGCGGGGCGTGGAGCCTCGCGGTGGGTAACCCCAGCCCTTCCGAGGCTGAGGCAGGAGGACTGCCTGGAGCTTGGGGCCGGCCTCCACTACACACCGATAGCCCGTCTCAGAACGATCCGGGCTACAGGAGACCCCATCTCGGTTCCCGCCCTCCCGCGACCTGGGCAAACAGGAGTCCCAGACCACCGAAGGGCGCTGTGGTCCTGGGGACTGATGCCAGTTCTCCGCCAGGCCCGTTCTAAGCGTGATCTCCGTTTTGGCTCACACGCGAACACTTGAGAGCAATGCCACCCTGGTTGACATCATACAAAGGACTCGGGATTGGAGTCATGTGTCCCAGGCCGCAGCTGATGTAAATGGCAGGTGGGCAGGTGGGCGTCTTCGCCTCTGCTTGGATTGACGTTTCAGCCTCAGGGCTCTCCGATTAGGGGGTACGCTTGGCCTGCTGCTCTTCTGTGAGGTTACTGAGGGGCTCTTCCCTGTCTGCCTTGTGAAATAAGGGGAGCCATGGAATGTTCTAGAAACATCCATGAATCAGCAGCAGCCAAAGCCTCCCCCTCCCCGCCAGTCAAATTTCCTGCGGAAAGTGTTCTCAAAAACTTTCCTGGGGCTGGAGAGATGGCTCAGCCGGTCAGAGCACTGGCTGCTCTTGTGGAAGACCCGCGTTCAAATCCTAGCATCCACATGATGGCTAACGACCATCCATAACTCCAGTTCTAGGGAATCCGAAGCCCTCTCTTCTCCGCCTCGGGTTCACTCGCATACATGCAGGCAATGCACTCATACACATAAAATAAAATTAAAAAAATTAAAAAAAAAAACCCGACCTTTCCTCTTCCCACTATGAGACAAACTACTCCCCAGGCAACTACCCAACCCGGAGGGCACTGAGGGGAAGCCTGTTCCGGGTGGGTCGGTGGAGAGCGGCAGGCAGGGCCAGGCTCCCACTCGGCTGTAAGTGGAGTCCAGAAGTATCTGGCAGTGCGATTGGACTACCACGACCCACGTTTTCCTCTGCTCCAAAACTCATAAAGAGGCTTCAAAGACACCAGTTCTCGGGACTGTTTAATCAAAGGGACTTGACAAGAGGTAGTTTCTAGATCAAGCTCAGTTCCTAACTGAAACAGCAAGATCTGAGAAGAATCTTATGAGGGAGTTTTGTGAATTGGCAGAGAAATGCGGTGGATATGCAGAGTGAAACGCAGGGAGAGGCCCAGCCGCCTGGCTGCTCTGCTTGCTCTGTGGGCTGGGGGCCCCGGGAGGGAATGAAGGACTTGGAAGGTAAACCCCAAGCCAGCGGGGAAAAGTACAGTGCTCCATCTGTTCATTTTTCACACTTGAGTCATTCACATTAAATCAGTGTACCTGTTCATTCAATTTTCCAGTAAATAATGATTACACACCCAGTATCCACTGGGATCATGAGCCCTGGGGTGCAGTGGGGAACACCCTGGGGCTCATCCAGAAGCTTGAGACACTCAAGCCCCATGCGGGTCCATTCCCAAGGTCTCCCTCGCCCCACTCTGGGGTCCAGGTGTTTTAACTGCAGAGCCTCTATCCTCCAGATGACTTGACTTTACTATCAAGTTGATTTGGGATTTGGGACGCTGGATCCTAGGCCTTTTACTGTCTCCTCTCTTTGTGATCTTGGAGAATAAATGTGTGTTCAGGCCTGGGGATGTGGCTCAGTTGGTACAGTGCTGGCCTAGCATGCATGAGGCCCTGGGTTCCACCCCCAGCAACAGGTTAACGAGCTTATGAGGCATGCCACCAATCCCAGCTCTTGGGAGGTGGAGGCAGGAGGATCAGGAGCTCAAGGTCATCCTAGGTTACTTAGGGAGTTTGAGGCCAGGCCCTGACTTCAAACCAAACAAACAAATCACCAGCAATGACAAAACCTCTATTCATCATGAGAAGAGAAGGAAACAGCTCTAGGACGCCTTCCTTCCCTGGCTCTTCCGGCCTCCGTGCATCGACACTTGACTCTCACAAGGCGGTGAGCTGTGAACGAGAGGCTTAGGCACCCTGCGCCTCAGCTTCCTCATATATAAAACAGGACCATGGGAATCTTGGGAAAAGTGTGAGGGCCAGCAAATGGCTCACAGGTAAAGGTACTCGCCCCCAAGCCGGGCAACCTTAGTTCAGTTCCTGGAGCCTGCATGGTGAAAGGGGAGAGCTGACTCCTCCGACTTGTCCTCTGACCTCCACACACACGCGTGGCATGCATACGCTCACACACAATAAGTAAATTAAACATGTAATTTTTAAGAAGTTAAATAACAGAAACTGTGAGGTGCTTAGCATGTTGTCGGTGTATGAGAGGGCTGCTGTTAGGTCCCAGGGGCTATTTTTTTCAGAGTACAGCTCAGCATGTGTTACTCTACATTTGAATGATTACAGATGTCTGTCTGCCTCTGCCTGATAGATTATGAACTCCACAAGGCCTGGCTGACCTGTCGCTGTGTCCCCAGTGACTCAGTCACTCTTGGAGTAATGAGCTAAGGAACAAACGACCCTGTTCCCCGCACATCTCACACTGCAGAGGAGAGAACACTTGGCGGAGCAGCTGCTCCTGGAGGCTTTTTCAAACAGCTCCAGCTGTCTGTGCTAGAAGCCACACGGTAAAAACCATTCTTAAAAGCAAGAAGGAGAGCCGAGGAGTCAGCAGAGATCTACTGCCCAGCCGGGACCCAGGCTCTACTCAAGCCTGGGAGAAAGAGAGAGCAGGCAGGTGGGTGTGTGAGCTGAGAACAGGAATGCTGAGATAGAGCTGGCAATCAGAGGTGAGAGATGCTCCAGAGAGGATGTGTGAGACGCAGAGAGACAGCAGGACACCTGTGGTTGACAGACACAAGACAGTAGGAGATAAGGAGGGAAGGCAGGCACTGGAACTGGGAGCCAATGGAGCTGCCTTGGCCGGTGGTTTGTGACAGGTGATGGCTGCATGGCAGTTAAGAGACCTGGCTGTGTGGCCCAGGGCTTCCCCAGAGCAGAGAGAATCTGGCTGCTCTAACGGGGACCTGGCAGGTCTCAGAGCCAGGAAGAGAGTGGTACAAAGGACTTCAGCCTTCCTGTCACCCCACCCCCACTTTATATTTGAGATCCCAGAAAGCAAGTTGGTGACGCAGACCTGGAATCCCAGCAGTTCAAGGCCAGCTTCAGCTACATAGGGAGTTTGAGGCTAGCCTAGGCTACATGAGCCCCTGTCTTAAACACCTTTCCATACCCCCAAATTGAGACACACACAGGAAGGTTTTTAAATTATTTTAAAATTTATTTGTTTTTAATTTTTATTTTATGTGTATGAGTGTTTTTTCCTGCATGCATGTATGTGCATGTGCATGCAGGTGCCCAAGGAGGGGACTTCAGATCCCGTGGAGTTACAGATGGTTGTGAGTCACCGTGTGGATGCTGGGACCTAAACCTGGGTCCTCAGCAAGAGCAGTAAGTGCTCTTAACTCCTGGGCCATCCCTGCAGCCCCTGTCCTGTTTGTTCCTTTATCTGGTGATTTTCTTCTTACTGTCTCAGCAGGGTGGGCACCCCCACAGTCAGAGACTTCTCTTCTCACCACTGGAGCGCAGCCTCCAGCCCCGACCAGACCAGGCCTCCGTCTTCAGTGTCTTCTCATTTCTCCTCTCTCTGCTGCCCTCACTGGACTCTGCCCCCTGCCCCCAGGGCCTTCACATAGCTAACACCTCAGCTCCAGCATAACTCCTCCGAGGGTCCATTCACCATCACCACTTCTCCTATCCGCTGCCCACAGACATTACAGACATTACAGACATTACAGACATTACAGACATTACAGACATTACAGACATTACACATATACGAAACTTCATTGTAAATTCTGGGAGGGAGGGAAGCCTGTGTGTCACAGGCAGTGTCTGCAGTGCTTGGCACAGCGTCTGGATTTTTTTACATTTATTTTGTGTGTCTCTGTGTACGTGTGGTGGGGTGCACTTCATGGGGATTAGAGGACAACTTGCAGGAGTTGGCTCTCTCCTTCCTCCATGGCTTACAGGGATTGAACTCAGGTTCACTGGCTTGGCAGCAAGTACCCTCACCCACTGAGCCCTCTCAGTGGCCCCAAAGTGTATGACCCTTACTAAACACTTCCTGGAGAGTGGGAACACAAGCCAGTCCTCACAGTCCGTACCATCTTATGTTACAGGTAAGGAGCTATGGGAGCTGGGGACATTTACCTTAGATGCCAGCTCTACGGGCACATGCTGTGTCCTGTGTTCTGTGTGACCTGAGGAAAGGGTTAGCTGAAGATGACCTTGAACTCCTGATCATCCTGCCTTGCCTCCCAGGTGCTGGGATGACAGGTATGCACCACCATGCTGGGATCAAGTGTTTGGGTCTTTTAAAGGCCTAGGCTCCTCATTTGTAAAACAGGAATGATTCCCATTTCATTGCGATGTCATAAATATTTAGTTGTGTAGCTGAGTCCAGCACAATGCACAGGCTAAGCAGCTGCAGAATAGTCATGTCTATGACCACTATAGTCATGTCTATTATTACTATTAGTAATAGTAACATCTGCTGTGGCTGCTGTCACTTTGGGGAATACTTCCCTTCCCCATCAGCAGGCTGAGCCTTGGATAGAAAGAAGCAAAAGGCCCTTGGATCCAGGATTTCATGATGTGTGCAGCTCAAACCCAGGCCTGTGCTATTTGGCCAGTTCCCTATTGACAGGGGATGGGAATGGCAGTAATTTTATATTCTATAGTCTCTTCACACTGAAAGAATACATCTGCATTCACACGCCCTGAGCAGCACACCATACACACTGCTGTTTGCTTGTTCTAAGCTAACCCCCTTCCCAGGCGGCGTTGGGAGGAACGCAGGACCGGTACCAGCAGACACAACACTCAGTGTCCCTGTGAGGGTCTGACTCCACCCGCACAGAGGGAGAGGGGCAGGAGAGGAAAAGGAGAGAAACACAGACACCTTGAGTCTCGGGGCCAAGGCCGACCAACCACCTGAGCAGAGGCCGAGGCTGAGCTGAGACGGCTGGCCGCCCTGGTCCTGCTCCCTGTACACCCTGCCAGCTGGTGATGCGGGGAGGGCAGTGTTCTAGGCCGTGATTCTGCCACCTTTCAGACCTCCAGCTCTCTGAATTTGAAGGTTCAGTTCCTCTCCATGCTCACTGGCATTTGTGATAAGGCAGCATGAACTCCAGAATGCATTAAACTACTAGTGAGCTACGTCCCAACCCAGGACAGTTCCTGAGAGCCACGATCAGGCCGAGACACAATCAGAGGCTGATGAGAAACTGAGGCTCAAAAAGAGAGAGCCTAGGGTGGGTGAGGGAGAGAAAGAGGCACAGGCAGCTCTGTGCTCCTGGCTCCTACAGCCAAGAATCTAAGAAAGTACCTCCCCTCTCCCCCTAGGGACTTCCAACACAGCACTGTACTGGAGCTAATCTCCAAGACCCAGATACACGTGGTTCACTTGGGTTTTATTGAACAGCTGGACCACAGTGCTCAGGGCAAGCTGCTCTGAGCCTTGGCAGAGGCCATTGAGGTCTTGCTTCCAGCTCTTAACACAGTCTTTATCAGCGCTTCCCTCAGAGATGCTGGGGAATCTGATAGTTTTGCAGTGCTGTTCCTGGGCCTGCAAAGTCCTGGCCCTGTGGAGGCCTATGGATGCTGATCAGACCAGCCTTTGCAGGAAAAGCCACGCCAGAACAGTTAGTGCCCACCTAGAGCTGCGCCTCAGGGCTGTGGGCCCCAAAGGACTGACCTGAGCAGGTCCGAAAGCTGGCCTTGGGGGAGAGACGGATGCCGCCCCCTGTCATCAGTACCTTCTCAACATGTGTGTGTCTCCACAGTGATCACCCATCCCTACAGGATCCCCACAGGATCTCAGGGGATCTCCAGGGGACCCTCATGGGATCCTCACAGCAGGGGGTTGCTCCTCTCTCTGCCCACAGCACTCATTAGGTGAAGGAAATGGTGATCAATAACAGTAACAATTTACACCCAGCAACCGGCTACTTAACCACACGCTGAGTTAATTAGCACCGGACCTCAGTCAGCATGTGGCAGTGTGTTCCCACTCTGAGAGTTCAGGGCTGTGAGCGCTCTGCCGGCTTGATGGTGCTCAGGGCATTGGAAGCTATTAGCCTGCAACCGGGAGATAAGAAAGGCAAAGGATGAAAAATGTTAGATTCAAAAGATGCGAGTCATGAATTAATTAACTCACCAAACTGGTTTTTAAAAGAAATTTTAAAAAGATTTTATTTTACATATATGAATGTTTTGCCTGGATGTATGAAAGTATGCCACATGCATGCAATGCCCAGGGAGGTCAGAAGAGGGTGTCAGATCCCCAGAACTGGAGTTAACAGATGGTTGTTAGCTAGTATGTGGGTGCTGGGGAACTGAACCCAGGTCCTCTGCAGGAGCAGCTGGTGCTCTTGACTGCTAAGCCATTTCCCCAGACCCCTTGCCAAATACTTTGAGCACCCAGTGTGTGTCATGGACTGTTCTAGAATCCAAGGGTATAGGAATTGAACAAGGTGTTTTTATCAGTGTATGTTCCTCTCTCTGTCTCTCTCTCTCTGTCTCTCTCTCTGTCTCTCTCTCTGTCTCTCTCTCTGTCTCTCTCTCTCTCTCTCTGTCTCTCTGTCTCTCTGTCTCTCTGTCTCTCTCTCTCTCTCTCTCTCTCTGAAAAACCAGGTCTTCTGTACACTGGGCATGCCCTCTACCACTCAGCCATGTCTCTAGCTTTTTTTTTGTCTTTTTGAGACAGGGTCTCCCTGTAGCCCCAGCTGTCCTGGATTCACTATGGAGACCAGGCTGGCCTTGAACTCACAGAGATCCACCTGCCTCTGCCTCCTGAGTGCTGGGATTAAAGGCGTGCGCCACCATGCCCGGCTATCTCTACACTTTTAAAATTTTTTATTTTTATTTTTTATGTGTATGAATGTTATGCCTGCATGTAAGCGCACCTGTGTGTGCAATGCCCGTGGAGGCCAGAAGAGGATGTGGGATCCCTTGAAATTGGAGTTCTGGACAGTTGTAAACCACCATGTGGATTCTGGGAACTGAACCCAGGTCCTCTGCAGGAGCAGCCAGCTCTTAATAGCTAAGCCATCTCTCCAGACCCTCTGGCCTTTCTTTAACAAGATCATCATGAATTTATATTTCTGTTGGGAGTGGTGGTGCATGCCTTTAATCCCAGCATTTAGGAGGCAGAGGCAGGTGGATCTCTGTGAGATTGAGGCCAGCCAGGTCTACTTACAATTCCAGACTAGCTGTGGCTACAGGGAGACCCTGTCTCAAACAACAACAACAAAAAAGAGATACTTTTCTGATATCAGGAGTCTGAGCCCAGGCCCTCCCCAACGCTGCTATGAAAATGATGGCTCTGGGCTGGGGAGACACAGGTGGATCTCTGTGAGATTGAGGCCAGCCAGGTCTACTTACAATTCCAGGCTAGCTGTGGCTACAGGGAGACCCTGTCTCAAAAAACAACAACAAAAAAGAGATACTTTTCTGATATCAGGAGTCTGAGCCCAGGTCCTCCCCAACGCTGCTATGAAAATGATGGCTCTGGGCTGGGGAGACGGCTCAGTGGTGAGGTGTCTGCTGCACAAACCTGATCCCTCAAATCCACGGTGAAAGGAGAGAACTGACTCCAGGAAGTTGTGCTACACACGCTCATGCAGGCAGAGATGATGATAAATGGGGCTGGGGAAATGACTTTAACCAAAGCACTTGTGCTATAGTTATAAGGAATGGAGTTTAGGTCCCACGTAAATGCCGGGTGGGCATAGTGCTCCACCTAGAATTCCAGCCCCTGAAGGCTGAGGCAGGGAGTCCCTGAAGCAAGTTGGCTAGTGAGACTAGCCATGTTGGTGAGCTCTGGGTTTGACTGAGAGACCCTGCCTCAGTGATGAGGTGGAAGGGTGCTGGAGGATGATTCTGGACAGCAACCTCAGCTTCCACATGCAACTGCTGACGTGTACATGCACCCACACACAAGCAAAACATGCATATTCTTTCTCTGTGTCTCACACACGCACAAGAGAAAAAAGACACAGAGAAAGAATATGATTGTACTGGCCGGCACCTCACCAGAGAGTTCGACCAGGGAGGGGCGACAGTCCTTGTCACTAACGGTGAGCAGGTGTTCTGAGAAGTGTTAGGTGACTCGAGAAAACAGTACAGTGTGAACTTACACAAACCCAGATGTTTTAGCCTGCTACACCTCAGCTATGTGGCGTGCATGGGTCTGGTATGTGCATGTGCGTGGTGTGTATGTGTGTGTGTATATATGTATATGCTTTAGCTTAGCACTATAGTCTCGTGGTGAAGAAAACATGAGATTCAGTCAAGCCTAAGAGGACAGGAACAATCAAGGGCTGTGGTGACTGGGAGCTTTGAGAGGCTGTGCCAAGAGTGCCACAGCTCGCTGTTTTGTAGTAAGCTTTCCTCTAAGCAGGAGTGCATGCCCACAGAAAGTATGGCGTAATAAACTAACAACGAATGCAGCAATGTTATCAGTTTATGCTCCATTGTGTGGTTGCTATAACAAAATACCTGAATCTGGGTAATGGATGAAGAGCATCATGATTCTGGAGGTTGGAGGCTCTAGCAGCATGTGTTAGTTTCCGGATGAGGCCCTGGTCAGCATCGCAACATGGCAGTGAGGTAGAAAGGGGAATAGCCAAGCATGGAGGACACCAAGCTCTCCAGTTGGTCACACTTTATAACAACTGGCTCTGTCAGAACTGACTCACTCCTGTGAAACCCAGCTTAACTGGATGAGACCAGCATTAATTCATCCATGAGTGAGGAATTCTCATGGCCTCATCAGCTGCCCGAGACACAGCTCCTACAGGTTCCGCATTCCCAACCCCCAAAATGGATGAGGCTCCTGGCCCGTGAAGCCTTTGGGAATCTGCTGTCCCTAAACAGCTTATTTCCATCAGGCATTGTGCTGTAAGCAATCACATTCATAAAGGTGGCAGTGCAGTAGGTGTGTTTACATCAGCATCACCATAAACACGTGGGCAATGCGTCTGTGGCATGTGAGCCCCTTATAATAAATGAATAAATAATCGAAGAAAAGATGACGATGTGACATGACTTACAGCAGGAACGTCTCGGCTCCATTATAAGCTTACAGGACCACTGATGCATATGCTATTGATCGTTACATCAGTGTGCGGTACATGGCTTCACTCCCAAGTTCATGTGGTTGTTAGCGGGTTCAGGTCCTTGCGGACTGGGGGATGAAGGGCCTCAGTTCCCAGTTAGTTGTTGGCTGGAAGCCACGTCTGTTCCTTGCCATGTGGTGCTCCTTCCTGAAAGCTGGTGAGGGAGAGAGCCTAGCAAGACACACACTTACAGAACATGACCACAGTACTGATGTCGCAAGTCAATGTGGTGCTCATCTCAATCCCAGTGCTTGGGAGGCTGAGGTAGGAGGCTTGTCCACCTGGGATTCCAGCCTCAGAAGGAAGCGGCAGAGGATCACCAATCCAAACTGACTAGTGAGACTCGCCTTATCGGTGAGCTCTGGGTCTGATTGAGGACCCTGCCTCATTGAATGAGGGAAGAGTAAAGATTCCCAACCTCAACCTCAGCATATGCACATATATATGCAAGCGTACCCACAAATGAGTGTAAACATGCATACATACATGCAGACTACACACAAGAAAATAGAAAAAAACTTGTCAATCAACAAACAAAGCACAACATCCCACCACTTTGTCATATTTATAGAAGTGGCAGTTTTGGGACCCCAGAAGGTGGCGATGATGTGTAGGTGTCCATGGCAGGAGCTGGTATCTGTTTTGATTTATGTACTATGTGCAGCCTTTGATGTTAGTTTATAGGGAAAACAGCCATGAAGTATAATTACCATGCAGTGTGATCCAGGCTACGGGCAGGGGTACTCAGGAGCTGCCCCCTCATTCTCATGAAGGAGCTTTAAGCTGCGGCAAGTGAAGTCTCCTGAACAGCTTCATGAAGCAGCATGTCATGGTCTGGTGGGTGGTGCAAGCCTGTAATCCCAGCACTTGGGAGGTGAAGGCAGGACCTGGGGTACGAGAGACTCTGTTGCCCAAAAAACTCCCCCCAGACCAAAAATATCAGGTTAGGTTGCACACAGAGACGCTGCTGACCTGGTCTTGGTGGGCTCAGGCACTGGGGTTCCCGCAGCTCCCTTGGTGACTTTGATGCAAGGTCAAGGTTGGGAACTATTTCTCTATACTAACTCTTCCAAAGTTATAGTTGATGAATTATAGATGATGAGCTCAGGAAGAAAACAGAGTTGTCACAGGATACACAGCTGCTCCTCCACAAAGCCAGGCTGAACATGTCAAGGCCTTGTGCTGGGGGGATATAGGAAGTTTCTCCTAACAGTTCTATGTCCCTTTCTCTAAGACTCTACTTAGTTACTTTTCTATAGCCAAGACAAAAACAGCTTAAGGAGAGGTTTGTTTTTGACTTATGGTTTCACAAGTTCATGGTGTGGAAGGCCTGACTGTCAGTGGCAGCTGGAACATGAGGCGGCTGCTTGTCCACATGGCAGTAGACAGGAAGCAGAGAGAGGAGGCTGAAATCAGGGCTGCCCCTAACCTTTAAAAGTCTGCCCTTCCTGTTCCTGTAGCTGGGCCCTGCCTTAAAAACTCTACATCTTCAGCTGGAAAATGAGTGCTCAAAACACGAGCCTGGGGGGGCAGTTCAGATTCAAACCGTAACAGATTCTTTTCCTCACCTTTATATATAAGGAAGGGCAGATGAGCTTAGTGTCCATCAATGGCTGACACTTCTCTAATCCCATTTTGCAAAGGATTGGCCTCACAGCCCAAGTGGTCTCCACCCAGGACTGTGCCTTTGGAATCTCCCAGCCTCAGCCATGTTTGAGGGAGTCTGGCTGATGGATGTTTTCAAACATGCTCTTTTCCAGAGCATTTGTCTACTGAAGCATGGGACAGATTCACTCAGCAGGAGGAAGTTCTGGCAGGGTTTAATCCATGGTGTGCTCATTAGAATCAGAGTTTTAATTAAAATTGACATTCCAAAGACTACCTCTGAGGAAGCCCCGTGGTTATGGAAAACGGGAGCATCATGGTGGCAGAGATTGCTCTCCCACATGATGGCAGGTTGTGCTGGAGAGCTTTAGTGTCAACTTGATGCACCTGGGCGGAGGGAGCCTCAATTGGGGAATTGCCTCCGTAAGACTGGCCTGTGGCCATGTCTGTGGGGCATCTTCTTGATTGTTGAGTGATGTGGGAGGGCCCAGCCCACTGTGGGTAGTGCCACCCCTGGGCAGGTGGGCCTGTGTTGAATAAGAGAGCAGGCTGAGTAGGGACCCCAGGGGAGCAAGCCAGTAAGCAGCGTTCCTCCATGGCCTGTGCTCCAGCTCCTGCCTCCAGGTTCCTGCCCTGAGTTCCTACCTTGGGCTCCCTCATGAACAGTGACCCAGGAGATGTAAGATAATAAACCCTTTCCTCCCCAAGTTGGTTTTGGTCAGAGTGTTTTGTCACAGCAGTGGAGAGACAAACCAGGACATGAGAAATAGTAGAATCTCTGTTCTACCTCTTTGCAATGGACGTGGACCTGTCGGTGTGGCATCACCAGTGAGGGGGTAATATATGGGGCAGAGGCGGTGCTGTTCTGCCCGTTGTGGACCATGATTCCCTCCAGCTCTGCACAGTATGCCGGTCTCTTTCTTTAAATCAATTTTCTCATATATACAACAGGCAACTGCTCACTTTTTTTTGGAAGGATTCTTTTTTTTTTTTGTCTTTTTGAGACAGGCTCTTCCTGTAGCTCCAGCTGTCCTGGAATTCACCAGGTAGACCAGGCTGGCCTTGAACTCACAGAGATCTGCCTGCCTCTGCCTCCCGAGTGCTGGGATAAAAGGCGTGAGCCACCATGACCGGCAGAAGGATTTATTTTTAATTATGTGTAATGTCTGTATCTCTCTCTGTTTGTACCTTTAAGTTTGGTGCCTGAGGAGGCCAGAAGAGGGCATCAGATCCCCTGGAGTTGGAGTTACAGGTGGTTATGAGCCTCTATGCCTGGGTGTTGGGAACTGAACTCTGGTCCTCTGCAAGAGTGGGAAGCGCTCTGAATGACTGAGACATCTTTCCAGCCCTCTGCTGTCTGTCTACATTTTAAAGGTAAATACTTGGTAAGTATTTTGTATATTTTAAAAGCAAATACTTGCTAACTATTTTCCCTATATTAACGCCCCAGGACTTCTCCAGGAATTCACCCTTGGTGGGGAAGTCACAGTGGGGCAAAGACAAGAAAACCAGTGTATGATCAGGCAACACCTTAGTACCCAGCTGGGAGGAAGCTCTTTGGATAAGCATGGTGTCAGGTGTCAAGGACACATGGAGGAGACACTGGAAAAATATGTGGGGGAGATTAGTACACTTCCAAGAAGTACCATGGAAAATTGACTCTTCAGGCCAATTCACCTGTCCCCACCTCCTGTCTCACTGTAGGAGTGGCGGATTGCAGATGTGTGCCACAGAATCTGACCTTTTTAATAAAATAATTTATTGAGAATTTCATACATGCATATAAGGTGTTTGGATCAAATCCATGCCCACTCCCTCCCCTCCAACTCCTCCCATATCTCCCCATCACTTTTTTCTGATAACTTCATGTACTCTTTCTTCTTTTTTTTAAAAAAAAATTGGGCTTTTTGCTAGTCTAACATTCTCCCCTCTGAAGAGGTAACCCTAAAATCTTTTAAAGATTGTATACAAGCTCCCAAATACTTTGACATTTTTGGCCTTTGGAATGGAGTATGTTGCTAAGAGGCCCAAGGACATTTTGACTTTTAGGCCAAAACTGGCTAGTTTACTTTGGGGTCTTTTTACCCTAACTTCCTAGTCAATTCCTACCTCCTATTCTTATCACACCATCCTCTGAAGGGGTTACCCAGATTGTCAATAGGGAATCGGGACACAGACCAGTCTCTCTTCTTCCATGCTGAACAGGGACACAGGTGAGGCAATTGGGGTACCTGTTCAGTAGGTCTATCTAAAAGACTCCCAAATTGCATAACTCTTATCTCTAGGGAGAAAAGAAAAGTCCTTGAATCGTGAATAGGAGATGTGAAGAAGTAAAGGCAAGAGTAATTAGCATTACAAGTTCTAGACAGGGAACTAGAAAAAAGTCAGAACAGGGAAATTTTCAAGTGTTCATATAAAAGTCCACTGGAATTTCTTGACAAGGGCTTTCAAAAGCATCCCTCTATTAGGTTCCTCCTCATTTTTCTTTTGTTTTCCAAGGCTGGACTAGTTGCCTGGGAAGAGTGGCTGGATACTCAGGTGAGGGTCCAGGGACCCTGCTTGGGTGGTTAGAATCAGTGTCAGTTCCCTCTCAAAGGCTTCTGAAATAGGGGGAGAAAATAAATTTATCCATCAGTTTAGAACAATAGCTGGTTGTCTCCCTTAGCTACAGGTGGGCACTACAGTATTGGAGACCAAGATTTGAAGTCTTACATCTGAGCAGCACTTTCTGGTTAGGAACAAAATCATCAATGAGAGATAATTGTCTAAATAACTTTTTGTATAGACTTAAGTCTAATGTCTGAGAAGTGTAACCCCTTGAGCTCTTAAAGAAATATACTGATGACTGTTCTCTTTGGTTGTACTAAGGCTTTCCACTGTGCACACCCTCAGGTCATACCTTAGCAACCCCTCAGTTATCTCGGTAAGTAAGCTCAGAAAATTCATTGGTTCCCTACTAAAACTTTAATCAAACATTGGTTTGACACTAGACCCTTAAACAGGAATAAGAAATATTGCTTAGTATTCCCAGGAAAAGAATTCTCACAATAGATGGAAAATTTATTTGTTAATGCTAGTATGTCTCATAATTATTCAAAAAAAAGAAAAAAGGAAATGAGATTGTAAAAGGTGTTAAAA
>NW_008346079.1:751476-753189 GCF_000622305.1 Nannospalax galili | reverse complement strand
ATCTAAGGTCATAGTTAACTAGTTTAAGGAACAAAATATATATCTAGTCAAGGTTTATCTGAGAACATCTGGTTTTTTACCCAAGCTTTATCTACATAGCACATGGAAATTAAAAGTACCAGACTGGTGGAACTAACCTTATTGGATGTTTAATGGCCATACTTTAAGGCCTACAGTAATGTGGTCAGAGGGACTTAAAGGACAGATTTGCCCCTTGCCCTCCAAGGTCGACCAAGTTCCAGGGGATGGAACATCTCTCAAAATGTCCTGTAACCACTCTGCTTCCCTGGGCTGCACAACCTGCCAGCCTCTTTCCTGGGTAAGTCCAGGAGCGCCCACCCCACCTTGACTCCCCCAGCCTCATTCACCCTCTCAGCTCCCCTACCCCATCTCTCCTCCTAGCCTGGGTGCTGGCCCATTTCTCGTCTTGGCACCCCAGACACTGGGGCTGACCTCTCGGCCCAGAACCACCACTGCTTCCTGATCCTTTGCATCCAGACCAACCCAGTTCCTTCTCAAGGTCCCCAAGGGCCCTCTGGACTGTTCCTGCTCTCACCTCCCTCTGCTTCTCTGGGCTGCATAATACATTAGCTTCTTTCCTGGGTAACTCCAGTAGTGCCCACCGAGCCCTGACTCCCCCAGCCTCATTCACCCTCCCACCTCCCCAACCCCATCTCTCCTCCTAGCCAAGGTACTGGCCCATTTCTTGTCTTGGCACCCCAGACTCTGGGGCTAACCTTTTGGCCTAGAACCACTACTGCTTCCTGATCCTTTGCATCCAGACCATACCAGTTCCTCCCTGTAGTCCCCAGGAGCCCTTGGGGCTTCTTCCTGTCCCCACCTCCTTTTGCATTCCTGGGTGGCACAGCCACCAGCTGCTTGAGACCAGCATCCCTTTTTGCAGATGATATGATATTATATCTAAGAGACACCAAAAATTCCACCAGAAAACTCTTGGAAATTATTAACACATTAAGAGCACATGGAAGCACACCCCTTCACAATACCTGCAAAAAAAAAAAAAAAAAATATCTCAGAATAAACCTGATCAAAGACATTAAAGACCTCTACAATGTAAATTGTAAATCTTTAAGGAAAAATTGAGGAAGGCATCAGAAGATGGAAGGACCTCCCATGCTCATGGATTAGAAGAATTAATATTGTGAAAATGACCATCCTACCGAAAACTATTTGTAGATTCAGTGCAATGCCAATCAAAAATCCCATGATATTTTTCACAAAATTGGAAAAAAATCCTAAGATTCATATGGAAGCACAAAAAACCTTGGATAGCCAAAACAACCCTGAGCACTGAGCAATGCTGGGGGATTACTATACCAGATCTTAAACTGTATTACAGAGCTATAGTCATAAAACCAACCCATAGATCAATGGAACAAAATTGAAGACCCAAATATGAGTACATGCAATTTTAGCCACCTGATATTTGACAAAGGGGCCAAGAACATTCACTGGAGGAAAGAGAGCATGTTCTACAAATGATGCTGGCAAAACTGGATCTCCACTATAGAAGAATGAAATTAAACCCCTGTCTTTCACCTTGCACAAAAATCAACTCCAAATGGATGAAAGACCTCAATGTGAAGCCTGAAATTCTGAAACTGTTAGAAGAAAACATTGGGCAAAACCTACAAGATATAGGTGTAGGAAAGGATTTTCTAAACTGGACATCAATTGCTCAGGAAACAAGGG
>NW_008346079.1:728888-750403 GCF_000622305.1 Nannospalax galili | reverse complement strand
GCTGAGAAGTGGATATTGAAAATGTGGTACATTTACACAATGGAGTTCTACTCAGCAGTGAAGAAAGATGAAATAATGAAATTTGTAGGTAAACAGATCTAGAAACTGTCATACTAAGGGAAGTAACACAGACTCAGAAAAACAACAGTGTATGTTCTCCCTCATCTGTGGATTCTAGAACCAAACCCTGATAAGTGAGTGTGTATCCAGACATAACTACAGGAACCAGGATAATGGAAAGGAACCAGGGCGGTAAAGGAAAAGAAAGAACCTCAAAGAGAAGAACAGTAGAAAACAGGCCTTAATAAGGGAGATATGGATAAAAATTGGGTTAGTTTAAGGGAAGGAGGAGGGAAGGGTGTACAACGAAACTAGGGGATAAAGGGAAAGGAGGAGCTCAAGAGAGGTAGGACTGTAGGAGAAGGGTATTATAAGGGAGAAAGGGGGGAAGTGGGGGGCACCTTAATTGGGGAAACCATGATGGAGGGGTGAGACAATGTGAGAGATAAACAATGACTAGCTAGTTTTAAAAACCAGAGGGAACCATATTAGTACAACAACCTACTGACAAATTATACATACCAGATCAAGAAATATATGTCTAGGCAAGGTTTATCTGAGAATGATTGCTCTTTACCCAAGCTTTATCTACATGGCACATGGTAAATAAAAGTACCAGACTGGTGGAACTACCTTTTTGGATGTTTAACAGACATACTTTGAGGCCCATCCTAATTTGATCAGAGGGACATAAAGGACAGTTTTTGCTCCTTGCCCTCCTAGGTCAACTAGTTTCAAGAGACTATGAGCCTCTCTCAAAATGTCCTGTAACTGTGGTGAGTCACCTGTCCCCAAGCGAAGCCAGCCATGGTCGAGCAGGACCTTTGACTTATCTTCACATAGATGGAACTGGTAAAAGAAAGGAGCCAGGAGCTCCTCCCAAGCCCATGTGACCCCTGAGGAACAGATCCTCAAATGACCTTAAGAGTAAAAATAAATCGGTTTATCTGGACCAACTGTATGGCCTTAAATACCCAAAAGGAAAGTATAACCAAAGACTAAAGGGGCCAATAAATTTTTTTAAGAGTCCATGTATATAGCTAAAGGCTACATAACAAGCAACAATGCCAGATAGGAGATACCTTCTTTTGAGTTGTTGGCCAGGGTGGCCCAAGAGACTCCCGGATAGAACTGGGTAAATGAACAGCAGACCCCAATCTTATCTAAAGGAATATTGACAACTGATTGCTGCTAGATGAACAGCTGATTTTCCTAAAACAAAGACCTCTAGATAGGCTGACTAGGTTCACCGGATGGACAAGTACTAGGAAACAGCTGGGGTGCCGACCACAAAGTGGACAGTAGCAGGGATGACAGAGTATAAGGGCTCTAGTGTGTGTGTGTGTGGCTAAGGGAGGGTGCCATCTGGGAAGTGGGTGTATAGATGAATAAGATGGTTTGGGATGCTCTGTGTGATATGCACACCAAAAAATCAACAAATTTAAAAAATGAGTTATATTTGAGGAGGAAGCATAAAAATTTACCTCATGTTAATTAGTAGAGATGATAAACATTAACACTGAAATCTACCCAATGACTTTATAGACATACACAGGTGCAAGGATCTGAGTGCAACTGACTATGACTAGTAATAATCAGATACATACAGATTAGAGATGCATGCACCAACATCTAAGTGTTATTAGCAAAAACAAGGAGTCTTTCTGTAAGAAACAGTATATTTTAAAATGAAATGGAGATCTTTTATGAAGATTACAAACTCATTCAATTTTATGTCTTACAGGGTTTATACTGAGTTCAATATTGTATAACTGTATTAATTCAACTGTGGAACCTAGAATTTTATAGCCAGTTTTGAAAGAGATGTATCTTTGCTTTGGAAATTGTTATTGAGTATGTTAAAGCTATAATGAAGTGCTTCTTCTTTAAAAAAAATGTCCTGTAACTGTGGTGAGTCACCTGTCTTCTTGTTCAGGGAGGACATGGAGACCCCAAGAGATGGGCTTGAGCCTGTGTCCAGTCTACAAAGAGGAGGGTCAACTCAGAGGAAACATTTCATTGATGCTTCCTAGTGAAGCCAGACATGGCCGAGTCCATGTGACCCCTGAGGAACAGATCCTCAAACGACCTTAAGTGTAAAAATAAATTGGTTTATCTGGGCCAAGTGTAGGGTCTTAAACACCCAAAAGAATCTGCCTTTTTTATGTAGGTTCCAGGAATCAAATTCAGGTCACCAGGCTTGCATGCGAGTGCCTTTACCCACTGAATCATCTTGATGGCTTGTTTCATTCACTGCTCACCAGGGATCTTGTTAAGTAGGTGTCTTTCACAGGTGAGGCATCTGAAGATCACAGAGGTGCTGAAGAGACTAAGATAGAGATCTGGGGGATGGAGAAATGGCTCAGCAGTTAAGACTGTTCTTAACTATTTGCTATTCTTCCAGAGGACTTGGATTTGAGTCCCACATGGCAGCTAATAACCTTCCATAACTTCAGTTCTGGGGATCCAACACCCTCTTCTGGCCTCTAGGCATTGCACACATGTCATGGCACACTTACTTACATGAGGGCCAAATACTCATACACGTAAAATAAAAATAGAAAATGAAATATTTTTAAAAAGATATCTGGGGGCTGGAGAGATGGCTCAGCAGTTAAGAGCACTGACTGTTCTTGCAGAAGACCTGGATTTGAATCCCAGCACCGACATGAAGGCTAACAACCATCCCTAATTCCAGTTCCAGAGGCTCCAATGGCCTCTTCTGACCTCCGTGGGCACTGCACGACATGGATGCCCTTACACACATGTAGGCAGTACAGTCATACACATAAAAATAAATAAAAATTTAAAAGGAAGATCTGACTGGTGGTGGGCTCTTGCTGATCAAATCCTTCCCCTCAGAGCCCAGGAGCCCCTCTCTCACCTCCCGCAGTCTGGCACTCTCTGGTGGTGTGAAGGCCCTGCCTCTCAGCCATCTCCAGGGAAGCTGCTGGCCACCTGTCTGAAGGAGCAAACATCAATCAATGGCAGTTTATTAAGGTGAACTCTAAAGGCAGAGAGGCTCAGAGGACTCTCTTCCATCCTTTCTTTTGAAATATTTATCCCTGTGGGCCCTGTGGTCTCTGGTGGAGGAACTCATGTCATTCAGCCAAAGCCACCAGTGCCACTTGTACCCAAGGAGGTGGAGCTGGCCACCTCAGAAGCCATCTCCAGAGGAAGGAGGAAAAGACAGCTGTCAGAGAACCCAGTGGCAGGAGACTTTGCTCAAGGGGGCAGGCTGGGGTAGGACTCATCTGAGTCCTGGAGGGTCCCAGGCCTCACTGTGCCCTGGGAGGAGGTGCTATCATCCCCACGGTGCTGAGGAGGACCCACTGCACCTTTCTTGGGGTCACAGAGCTGAGGAGCCTCAGGGACAGGGTTTAAATCCAGATGCAGAGGCTGAAGTCAGAGAGGCCATGACTGCACAGACTCTGCTCCTTCTATGGAGCAGGACCTGTGGAGTTCCAAAGGCTCTACTGAACTTTGTGCCTCTGTCTCCTGAGTGCTGGAATTGAAGGGGGGGGCCCCCCCCCCCCCCCCCCCGTTCACAGGTGGCAAAGCCAGGCCTGGACCCGAAGCCAAAACCTCCCCCCACTTTCCCAACACCACTTGCAGAGTTTTCTCATGATACCAGGCTGGCCTGGGCCCAGAGGAGGGCTGACACTCAGAATCATTAGCAAACACCCAGAGTGACATGGCTGGATGAGGAGAGAACTCTCCCTCCAGATTACTGAGCTAATTAATGAACTTGCCAAGCATTTAATACTCATCAGACACTGTGTTCTGCGTTTTCCAGACATCATCCATTCTGTTTGCATGCATGGCCTCGCCTCACAACTAGCCCAACAGCTGGTGATTATTTTCCCCATTCTACAGATGGGGAAACTGAGGCCCAGGGGCACTTCCATGATAGTAGGTGGTAGAATGGTGATACTGAGAGGCCAGCATCCCCCCGACCCCGACTCTTTCTCACAGCTCACCTCTTTGTTGCCATAGCCACTGTCCTAGATATTTTCTGTTGCTGTGATAAAAACACTGACCAAACCAACCTGGGAAGGAAAGGGTTTATTTTATTTTATATCTCCTAGGTGTCGGCTCATCACCGAGGTAACCAGGACAGGATCCTGGAGTCAGGAACTGAAGCACAGACCATGGAGGATCACTGCTTACTGACTTGCTCCTCTGGCCTGTGCTCAGCCTGCTTTCTTATACAACACAGGCCCACCTGCCCAGAGGTGGCACCACCCACAGTGGGCTGGGCCCTCCTACATCACTCAACAATCAAGAAAATGCCCCACAGACATGACCACACACCAATCCAATGGAGGAGGAAATTCCTCAGGTTGAGGTTCCCTCCGCCCAGGTGTGTCAGGTTGAGGTTCCCTCCGCCCAGGTGTGTCAGGTTGAGGTTCCCTCCGCCCAGGTGTGTCAGGTTGACACTGAAGCTGCCCAGCACAACTGACTCCTTGTCAACTTGACATGAAATACATCTATTAAACAAAACCTTTCCAGTGCTTATCCCCAAGATCTTGTGTTAATATTATAACATAAAACAGTAAAACTTTAAAAGTCCCATAGCCTTTAAAAAATTCAAACACTTTGAAAGTTCAAAGTCTCTTTTAAAAAGTCTCTTAACTGTGGGCTCCTGTAAACTCCAAAACACATTAAGCACTGTCTTATTTCACAAGAAAAGAACCGGGCACACTTAAGTAAAACCAATGTCCAGCAAAGTAGCTCAAGGCTGGACATCCGGGATTCACTCACAGTCTTCTGGGCTCCAAGGGGCTTGGGCAGCTCCACTTCTCTGGCTCTGCCGTCCATAGCTTGCCTCGTAGGCTCAGGCTGGCTCCACTCCACACCTGATGTTGCCCTTGGTGGTCGTCCCATGGTCCTGGTATCTCCTCTATGCTGGGGTCTCCATGGTAACTGAGGCTGCACCTTCACCAACGGCTTCTTCTGGTCTCACACAGAGCCAAGCCTCCGTTGCTCTCTGCGACCCCTTCATGCTTCAAAACCAGAACCATGCAGGAGACTTACACATTACCAAGTCCTGCTTCCAGCTTGAGATGGAGCCTCAGGTCCCCTCTGGACTACAGCTTCTGTGTGCAGACCCTGAGGAAACACTTCCCAGGAGATTTCACGTCAGCGATGCTGGTTTCGTGTTACAGCTGATTTTTAGCCCCAGCTAGCTAGCATCAATTGTCCCAGTAAAGCACAAAAGGTTTCATTTACAAAAATTCTTCATTCAAAATATATCACACAAACATCCTCGATAGTCTTGTTTCCCTTTGAAGCTTCACAAGCTGGGCCTCCATCATCGACACCTCTTTAAGCATTATGTTCCAAGTTCTATAGAATAGCTCAACTGAGCTCCAAGCACTTTTCCAGTCCAAAGCTCCAAAATCTTCCACAATCCTCCCAGACACATAGATAGGTCCATTACAATATGTCACTCTCTGGTACCAACTTCTTAGCCTGCTTCTCCTTTGCTGAGATAACAAGGTAACTAAGAAGAAATAACTAAATAAGGCAGAAGTTGGTACCAGAGGGTGGGGCGTTGCTGTGACAGATCTGACCATGTTGTTTTGAGGAGGATTATGGAAGCATTTGGAACTTTGGACTGGAAAAGCCATTGAATGTTCAGAGCTTAGTGAGCAGTTACTGTGGAGCTTGGGCAGTTATGTTGAAGAGAAATGTGGATGATGGAGAAGGCCTGGCTTGTGATGTTTCAAGCAAAGACTATCAGGACTGTTTGTATGATGTTTTGAATTGAGAATCTGTGAGTTCTGGTCACCTGGGGCTGAAAAATCAGCTGTGATTAAGAAGAGACCAGAACCACTGAAGTGAACTTTGATTTACTGGGACAATTGTTGCTGGTCAGCGGGGGCTGAAAATCAACTGTGATTAAGAAGAGACCTGCATTGCTGAGGTGAAATCTTCTGGGTAGTGTTTCCTCAGGGTCAGCCCACAGAAACTGTGGTCCAGAGGGCACCTGAAGCTCCATCTCAAGCTAAAAGCAGGGCTTGGTAACGGGTTAAGAGTCTCCTACATGGTACTAGTTTTGAAGTCATGAAGTTCTGGAGAGCACCGAGGCTTGACCCTATGAGAGGCCAGGAAAGGCCATTGGTGGTGTGGCCTTGGTGGTAATGAAGCCCCACCCCCACCAGATTGAAGGGGTCAGGGAGAGAATCTGAGGCTTTATACCACTGTTACCTCCTGTTTTAGTCAGGGTTCTCCAAAGAAACAGAACCAGTAGAATGAATATATATAGAGAGAGATTTATCAGCTTAGCTCACAGGATAGAGTCCGAGTAGTCCAACAATGGCTGCACCACACTGGAGAGGCTGAGAATCCGTAGTCGCTCAGTCCACGAGGCTGGATGTCTCAGTAGTCCCAATCTGGTGCTGAAGGTCTGACAAATTCCAAAAGATCAGCCAGTCTTCAGTCCACAGCAGCAAGACGAACTCACCAGCGAGAGAGAAGGCAAGCAGCAAGAAGCCAGGCGTTCTCCTCTGCCATGGCCTTTTATATGGGCTGCCATCAGAAGGTAACACCCACATTTAGGGTGTGTCTTCCATCTTCAGATGATCCAATCAAGAAGATCTCTCTCATGTCAGTTAATCCCAGATCCAGTCAAGTTGACACCCAGGATTAGACATCACACCTCCAGACACCACTCTGGCTAAGGCTGACTTTCCCCACATCACTGAGGCTGCTGGGGAAGCCACAGTCTGCACCTCCCTAGACCTCTGCTTCTGCCACTGGAATCTTTTCTGGGCATCAAAACATTCTAGTCACTCTTCATGACCAGTCCAGCTGTCCCCTGTTCCCCTGGAAAGCCATCCCAGTCCTCTCAGGTGGCTGCTGGCTCTACCAGTCTCCAGCACCCATATCCTCCCAGTGTTGAACTTAGTGGGTTCATGTGCACGTCTGTCCCTCCCACTTTCCTGTGAGGCTGCCAGGGCTGGAGCCACCCATGGGGCCGTGCTGCAGTTGTGTCAACAAGTGTGTATTCAGTAAGTATCTGAACCAGTGCTGCTCTTTCCCCACTCACGTGCCACAGCAGCCTGGTCCAGCTCCAGCCTCAGCCTTTATTGTCACTGTTGATTGTGGGTTAAACCTGAGCTGCTTCATTAATAATGAGTCACTGAGCCAGCGTTGGGAGCATTATAAACTATGTGTCTGAGGAGGTGGGACAGGACATTTCAATGAGGCTGGAGACAGGGTGTTGATGAGGTCTCAGTCTCCTCATATCGCCCGCCACACACCAGCTTTGGTTCTGCAATTCCATGTCTCCATCCCTGTCATTCTAGACTGACTGGAGAGATGGAGAATCAGGACAACAGGCCAAGGGTAGTCCCCCAAAGATACCCACATCCTAATCCCTGCAAGCTGTGATTCTTACTTTCAAGGCAGAAGGGACTTTGAGGAGGGGATTAGCTAAGACTGTTGGGATGGGAAGATTTTCCTGGGTACTCCTCACGGGCTCCTGCATGAATTCGCAGGGTCCTGCAAGGTGGAAGGAGGCTGACTACAGTGAAGGCAAGGAGGAGGGCACGGCTGATGATGGAGGTGTGGCTTGGAGTGATGTGCTCAGAAGACAGAGGAAGGGGCCAGCCCCATCCCCACCCCAGGCCATCTGAGGCTGAAAAGCACCAGGGAGCCTCCAGGCCAACATGCCAACCTTAGTGATTCCAGACCCCTGCCTCCCTAACTGTACAAGAATCTCTCTCTGTCTCTGTCTCTGTCTCTGTCTCTGTCTCTGTCTCTGTCTCTCTCTCTCTCTGTGTTGTATGTTTGTCACAGGGTCTCATAAATCCCAGGGTGGCCTTACACTTGCTATGCAGCCAAGGATGACCTTGAACTTCTGATTCTCCTGCCTCTGCCTCCCAAGCGCTGAGATTACAGGTGTGGGTCATGACCCTCCCCAACTGATTTTGTTTTGTTTTGTTTGAGACAGAGTTTCATGCAGCACAGGCTGTCCTCAAATTCACTACAGCCAAGGGGTGGGATGACCGGCCAAGCTCTGCCAGGCCTCACTTACCCTTGGGTCTTTGATCTGAAGGCTCTGGAATCATGTAACACTAACTTTATGCTTTTTACTCCCTCCCTCCCTCTCCCCTCAGTGCTGGGACCACATTCAGGGCTTCCTGCTAGGCAAGCACCCTGCCAGCTTAGCCACACAGCCCATGCTTGACCTAAGTGTAGGGACATTTGTTTCAGTAAAAACAGGCAGTAAATCCCCCAGGCTGTAATGCCACTACATTTTCTGGAGAACTCCACAGACTGCTGAGCTTGCTTCATGAGACAAGGCAGAATATCTGGCCCATGCCATCAGCCGGAAGAGTTGGAAGGGGAGGGGCTTGGCTGCCCTGTCTGAACTGGTTCCGATATTTCCTTCAAGTGATGGGAGCTGAGAGCCCAGGGTGCAGAAGTGACTTTCCCTGGTGGAGCAGGCAAGCATACAGAGAGCATAGCAATCTGAGGCACCACTTGGCTTGGGCTATGCACATGTCCCTCTCCTAACAATGCACCAGTAACCTAGGACCACCTGCATGTACTGTGCACACACCCTTTCCTAATAATGCACCTGTGACTGAGGATGCCCACCAGCATCAAGCTAAAGTACCACCCACTTCAATTAATGGAGGAAGTCTCTCTTTCCTTAGCAACCCTCAAGCACTCCCTTTATAGTCCGTTTCCATTTAAGCATATCCCAGAACATTTCCTGGAACTTCAGCAGGTTTGGGGTGTATGTGCAGTATGGCAAACCATGCCCACCAAGTGAACTTTTAGGGGGACTCTGTATTTACCACGTTACAACTATCCATAAGGGTGGGCATGTTATCAAAATCAGGTGCATCACAGGAAGAGACAGTCCTAGGGAGCAAAAGCATACCTAATCTAAGCCTATCGAGACAGTGAACCACCCACACTGTGTCCCTTACCAGCCGTCTCTTCCTCTTTGACCCCATAACAAGAAACCCCAGACAGTAACCACGGTCCTAACCGCTCTAGATTTGATCTGTACTGTTACTTTGCTTCTTGATAAACTCCCTTACTCTTTTGGATTTTGTGTGCATTTTCAGTTCCTTGGATAAGACAAGAGCCTGGAAACATCTGACCAGACAGTGCCCAGCAGCACCATCAGGACGCAGGTCCTTCCAGAAGAAGGGCTGTCCTCTGAGGCTGTGTCTTTCCCCTGTATCAGTTCCTCCAAAGTCTATGATAACAGTGGAAGCAGCCATGGCAACAGCATTCTGATTTGGATGGAGCTGCCTACAGGACCCACTTCTTTGCCACCGAGGCCAGGGCCATTTAAAGAAATGGTGCTGCTGCTGGGGCCTTTGTCTTGCTCCTGTACTATCGCCTCTGGAGCACCAGGCTCTAAGCACAGAGTGGGTGTGACCCCTGGAGCCTTGTGACAGGCTCAAGGACTGGCCCCTCTGGCAGACATACTCATCAAAGCTCTGGTGCAGGCTCCCACACCCCCACTGGCTAGCGACTTACCTGGGGCTCCTTCTGGTTTGGAGTAATTGCTCCCTTGGTAAGGCTGAGTCTGGGACAGAATTGTGGGGAAGCTGAGAGAAATGTTATCTGAAAGGTCAGATGCTGAGACACCCCCAGCCCCCATGGCAGAAGGGCAGGGGTCTGTGAGCCAAGGGCCATGGGGCTAAGCAGATCATCTACTGCTCAAGGGCCCCCCCCCCCCCCATCAGAGTTGTGCTGGAGCAGTCCTGGGGCTGCTTAAAGGCTACCCTCTTCCTTCCCCACCTTATGTTTCTCCCTCTGCCCTCTGAGACCAAGAGTCAACCTCACTGTTCTCAAAGAACGTGCCATCGAGGCCGCCTGGAGAATGCCAAGGCCCTGTCTTCCAGCAGCAATACAGCAGGTGACAGCCTTAATGAGACACAAAGCCAAGATGTAGCTTTGGTTTTTACCACTGTAAAACACCCAACAAGCAGTTTTCGTTATTGGCTGTGTGTGGCTGAGGACTGCTGCAGGGGACACACTTGGCCTATTGACTTGGAAAACCTGGGTTTTACTCCTGTCTGGGTCCCTCACCCCATCCCAAGACACTTGAGTTCTGTATGTGTTCAAAGGGTTGGACAGCCTGGAGTCTCCACAATAGCCTGGAAAAACCCAGTGAGTTTCAGTGGGGAAGGGTTATAGATGAGGGAGACTCTGTGGTCTAATGAAGGACTCCTGGGATTCAGGAAAACCAGCCTGGTCTGGTGAGCAATGGCCAAATCCAGGAGTTGGCTCAGGAGGGGACGGGGCTGTGGACAGAACTGGGAAGAGAAGACAGGATCTTGGTCCCAGCAGAGTACAAAGTCAGCTAATGAGAGGGCAGGCAGCTCCCTCTCAAGGTGCTGGGCAGCCCCACCCTGTGCCTCTGAATGAGGCACCAGTCAGAGAGCTGGGCGGGATGAAAAGGGTTCTTGGTCTCAGACAGGAAATTGGAGTCCTGGGGCTAGAAGACCAGCTTTTAGCAGTCGGTAAGCAGAGTGGTGGAGTGCCCTAGTTTGCTTTCTGCTGGAATAAACACTGACCGAAAAGCAACTTGGAGAGGAAAGGTTTATTCCATCTTTCTCAGGTCACAGTCCACCTTTGAGGGAAGTCAAGGTGGGAGCCGGAGGAGAGAACTGAAGTAGAGACCATGGAGGAATGCTGTTTACTGGCTCGCTCCCTCTGTCTCATGCTCAGTTGCCTGTCTTATGCAGCCCAGGTCCCAGGGACAATACCTCCCACAGTGGGCTGGGCCTTCCCATATCAATCAGTAATCGAGAAAATGCCCCACAGATGCGATCTCAGGCTGATCTGATGGAGGAAATTCTTCCTTTGAGTCTCCCTCTTCCCAGGGGACTCTAGTTTGTGTTAAGTTGACAAAGATTAACCTGTACATAGAGGAAGGAGATCTGCAGAGCCACAGGCACTGTGGGAAGGACTGCCATCAGGTGGCTCACCTCAGTGGAGATACTCAGGCATTTCACACAAATGTTCAGTCTACACAGATGTCTCCCAGGTGACTGGTTCCTCTGAGGGGTAGGGCCTGCTGTGGAAAATGGACTGGGGAGGGGTTTTCTGCACCATCTTGGGACGGAAGCTGGGAGCAGGGAGGAATGCACCGAGGCGGTGGACATGGAGAGAAAGACGGCCCCGGCACCTCACCCGTGTGGTCACAAGAGGGGGCATTTATCGACTGGGATGAGACTGTGGGCCCAAGATGTGTGGGCAAAAGTTAACGGAGACTATGGGCAGGCCGCAGAAGCTTCTGAAGTGGCGGACTCCTAGCCACGGCACGAGAGTGCTTGTCTCTGTGTAACTTCCCCATTTACCCCCTCCCTACACGAGGGCACAAACCATAATAAATTCACATAAAAATATTATATATTATATGGTTTGTCTGACCGTTCAAGAGACCCCGAGAGAACTCTGGCAACAAAATTGGTGTAGTCTGGCCCGGATCAATGAACCACAGCCTTGGGGATGTGGGTCTTAGAAAGCAGTGCTGTTCCCACTGCCTCTGTGGTGGGTCAGCTGGACTCTGATTCCCAAATCCAGGAGCAGCTGCCAGGAACCCAGGAGAGAAGCCAATCAAAACCCATATGCTTAATGGGGTTAGCAATAGTCACATGGGTTATACAATGGGTTATAAAATCTGTAACTAAAAAGAGGCCAGCCACACAGAAGCGTGGACCACAGCTATGTTGTAAATGTGGGGATAGGTTGTGTGTATATGAAGATTTGTTAAAGGTTATTCAGAGGCTAGAAAAACTTTTACCCCCAAACAGAGGGCCCAGAGAGGGAGCACGGCCACTTTGCATAATAAAAGATGTGCCCCAGGCAGGGGAAGCTGAATGGAAGTCCTGGCAGATCCAGTTGACTTTAACTTGTGTGAGGTCCAAGGACGCAGAGGAAGAGACAGATAATAGTAAAGAGAAAAATGACCTAAAAATAAAAGTAGCTAAAGCTGCTCCTCAGACTCCACTATTGATACAAAAGGGAAAAAAAGCTAACTGTGCTGTAGCTAGGAAGGATTCCACACTAGAACTGTTAAAACTAGGAAAAAACTTACAAGCAAGCAATCAGAGCCCCTAGCCACGTGGCTTGTGAGAGTATGAGACATGGGAGCAAATGACATCAGTCTAAGTCCTTCAGAAGCTTCACAGCTGAGTTATAACCACCCATCCGTCCTTTTGATATAGACTGTTCAACCTAGGCCAGTGCAGGAGGGAGCAGTCTTAATGGGATGGCTGGTTGAAGGCATTAAAGATACATGGTCATCACCAAGGGAGACTAACATGATTGGCCGAGGCTGGAGGACTATAAAGGAGGGGCAGGCATTACTGAGAGAACTAGGTATGAGAAAAGCAATATATGATGTCCAGTTCACTGGGCCAGGTAAGACTGTATTCACCAGAGATATGAAGGAAAGCTTAATTCAACTGGGACCTTGAGAATGGTATGGGGCTTTAATGGTTTTACTAAGCCCTTTGATGGGACAGGATCTTTGTAAAGTGAGAGAGGCTTTGGCAAATCTAAATGATCCTGACCAGCATGCAAAACGTGTCTGTAAAATAACAGAACACTCTATAAGAGATATAAAAAAAGACCAGACGGAAGAAATGGTCCAGTTGGGTTACTCGAAGACAAATGTGGTAAGACTTATGTCAAGCCCAAATTCCCAGAAAAAAAATTGATAGAAAACCAAATTCCATACTAAGGCATTTCTGGAAGGCTTTAAAACCAGAAGAACAGTTTACAAAGGACATTTGAAGGATAAAAACTGTACAAGGGTGGTTAAGAATCCCCAAGGATTAAATAAGATGCATTTCTCTTCTGATAAAGGCTGTACTAGGGGTGGAAGCAGGTTTTCCCACCAAGTTCTCCTCCAGCAACCTGGAGTGGTCAATGGGAAGATGACAGATGTGGCCACAGTCAGGAGGCAGACCCAGGGCCTGTCTGACTCAGGGAACCAACAGGTGCAGCGGGGATAGGAGAAGCCCTCTGCCTCCTTAGCCCAGTGCAGGGTCAGGCAACTGGAGCCAACACCTGTAAGTGTGTCAAGAATAAAAGAATCCAAAGGGATAACTAAAGATAACAAAGAACTAACCAAATTAATGCCTCGTACCCATGCTATGGTACCTAACAAGGATCTATGGGGAAAACAGTTAATACGAATGGACAAAACCTTTCCATGCTGTGTGAGACCCTGTCTATGATTGATTTAATATATAATGTTAACTTTCCTTCGAGTGTTTTACATATGTGATACCCATTTAAAAGATACCTGAAGAAGCAAAGGCCAGCTATAGCTGTAAGATTCTTGGGAGTTTTATGTAGGTTGGGTAAGATGAAGACAGAGACTCCCAAACTATACAACTGTTAAGAAAATCTACAGTACCAGGGGTGGACTGCTCCCTATGAGCTGTTGGTCAGAGAGAGATCCTAGAGGGCGTCCAATTCACCAAGACTATTGCCACTAATGTTGGCTGTACACTAGAAAGGTCGGTAAGGCCATGTTGCTGAGGACACTGCATGTTGTGAGCATGGGAGAAGAAGAGATGGAACTGAGACTAAGCCAAAAAACTCCACGCCACTGGATGGATGAAGTTCATATTGCCAGAAGGTGCTATGCAGATGGTTGGGGAAGAAAGGATCCCCTATGGGTTTACTCAACAGTGGACACCACGTGCTACACACTATGGACATGCCAAGCAATGCCTGCAAGTGCAATAATGGCTTGACCAATATATGTACAACTGACAAATTTCTGATTGGATAAGGCCCACTCCTAGGGGTGGAACACACATCTGGTGTTGTAGACCAGGCCAATGCCTTGTGTTGAGAAAGGCTACAGGCCCTAGTGGAGAAGCCATCATGAATATACTGTTTAATGAATATAGTACACCTACTGGGATATCTTCTAGGCATTTGTATTTACATTAGTGTTTGTTTAGATGTGCCTACATTCTTCCATTTGTCTTTATAGTGGGAGAAACCCTACTGAGATAGATCAGCAGCCACGGCCTAAAGACAACTAATGGGGAGGCCCAAGAAGCCACCATCTTGCCATGATACAAGAGAGATTGCCCTACATCTGTCACCCCCTCCAAGGCTCAGGGACCTTAGCAGAAGATAGACAGAAAGATTGAAAGAGCAGAGGAAAGGGGTGGAGTGTCTCCCAGGTGACTGGTTCCTCCAAGGGGCAGGGCCTGCTGTGGAAAATGGACTAGGGAGGGGTTTTCTGCACCATCTTGGGACGGAAGCTGGGAGCTGGGAGGAATGCCCAGTGTCGGCGGAGGGGTGTGGAGAGAGAGATGGCCCTGGCACCTCACCCGAGTGGACACAAGAGGGGGCATTTACCGACCTGGGATGAGACTGTGGGCCCAAGATGGGTGGGTGAAAGTTAACAGAGACTATGGGCAGGCCACAGGAGCATCTGAAGTGGAGGGCTCTGAGCCGTAGTGCAAGAGTGCTTGTCTCTGTGTAAGTTCTCCCATTTACCCCCTCCCTATGTGAGGGCACAAACCATAATAAATTCGCATAAGAAAACATATATGGTTTGTCTGGCCACGCAAGAGACCCCGAGAGAACTCTGGCGACAACAGAAAATAGCCAAGTCTTGGAGGTCAGAGGCCAGCTAGAGTCATGAGCAGAGGAGGACACCTAGATTGAGGGCCAGACCTTGAATACAGGCAGCTGCTTTATAACCAGAGGGACAGACAGGAGGGCAAAGAGACGTCTATCTTGTCTAGATGTAGGTAGCTGGGTTGATGGACCCTGAGTCTGAGACCTTCAAAGGAGGAGACTGGGGCTGTAGGAGGTGGAGAGCTGAAGGTGGGCGGGGGGAATAAAGCCAAGAATAAGGGAAAGAAAGAAGTCATGGGGGGCACAAGAGGAAAGGGAACAAACCCTCATTGAACACTTACTGTGGAGCCTGGGGTTTAGCCTGTTTTTTCATCTGTAAAGGGGGGCTAGCTCACACAGCTGTGGTGAAGATGAACATGATCATGCATCATAGTCAGTGCTTAGCATGGAGTTTGATACACTGTGACTGCTTAACGATAGCATCTACTTTATTCTGTTTGGTTGCTGTAACAATAAACCTCAGGTGAGGTACTCGATTAAAAAGAAGGCTTATTTGGCTCCACATTTTGGAGACTAAAAGTCTAAGATTGGATGATGTAATACTTGATCTTGACTGTCAATCTGATGATGGGATCTAGTGTTGCCTAGGGAACCAGCCTCTGGGCATGTCTGTGAGGAGGTTTCTGGATTAGGTTAGTTGAGGTTGGAAAGACCCGACCTAACTGGGCAGCAAACCCCCCACCATGCTTGGGGTCCTGGACTGAATAGGAAGGAGAAAGTGAGCTGAGTACCAGCACTCATGTCTCTCTCTGCTTCCTGACTGCAGATGCCCTGTGACCAGCTGCCTCACACTCCTGCCACCACGACTTCCCTTTCTGATGGACTGTACCTCTGGAACTGTGAGCCAAAACGAACCCTAATTTCCTTAAGCTGCCTCTTGTCAGGTGTTTGGTCACAGTGTTGAGGAGGGTAACTATGGCGGGTGGTTCCGTAAGCCTGGCCACTGGCAAGGACTCCTTTCGATGCTTCAAATGCAGCGGAGGAGGAAGCTGAGTGACCACATAGAGAACAGGTCAGGACAGTCGCTCCTGGGAGAACCAACCAGGCTCCCCGAGAACTACATCAATCTGTTCTGAGGGTAACGCTGCCCAGTGACCTGACTTTGCACTAAGCCCTATCTCTTCAGGCTCTGTCTCACCATCACCAGGTTGAACATGCCTCTACTGTAGATCCTCTCGGAGACATGCTGGTGGTATTGAAATCATAGGAACGACCTTTATTTCTATTGTATGTTCATTGATTGGGTGCCCTGTGTGTCAGGCGCTGTTCCAGGTGCTGGGACTCATCACTGAGTAAAACAGACGAGATCCCTGCTCCCGTGGCACTTAGTGTGCGCTCATCTTGCGCTCACAGACCTGTGAAAAAGGCCTGATGCCCCCAATGAACGGATAATGGCTGAACCCTGGGAAGCCAGGCACCTTGCTAAGATGTGGCACTAATAGGCAGCGGGAGTACTCGAATCCAGGCGATGGCACAGTCCAGCCTCTCTGCTACCCTACCTGCCTCTGAAAGGAAGCACGGATTTAACTATCACATGCATGGTTACTGTCAATGTGCATTTTCTGTGGATGGTGTTGATTCTGCTTCAAGTAATTAATCACTTTTACCTAATTAAGGTTTTTGAGACAAGTTCTGACTATGTAGGCCAGGCTGGTCTAGAAGTCATCATGTAGCCCAGGCTAGCCTTGAAGTCCTGATCCTCCTGCCTCAGCCTCCTGAGTGCTGGAATAACGGCTGTGCAGCATTATGTCTGGGAATGGTCTTGACTTTGAAGCCCCTGACTCATCGGGCCTGGGGGCAGGGAGATGGGATTGCTTTGCTTGTGGAGAAAAGAGGCCACAGTTGGAGTTGGGGGAAGGCTCACTAGGGAAGGCTGGATAGAAGAAAGGAAAAGATAAGAGAAGAATTGGAGTGGTTTAAATAGGGATCTGGGTGATATACATCCATGTGTCTCTTTGTGTAGAAATAACAGATGTGTGTGCTGACTGTGCCGAATGACTAATATGTCAGGCACTGTACTGGGCAGTGGGAATCACAGCAAAGAAGGTGTGTGGGATTCTTGTCCTGGAGCTCATGGTGTGTGTGTGTGTGTGTGTGTGTGTGTGCATGTGCGTGCACATGTGCATACACGTGCATGCATGTGTGCATGCATATGTGTATGTTTGTGTGCATATATGCGTGCATACATATATGTGCATTTGTACGTACATGTGCATATGTGAGTGCATATGCATGTGTTTGTGTGCATGTGTGTTAAAGGATGGGGGTACAGGCCATCAGCAGACCAGGGGTTTATCCCCACAGAAGCCCTTTTGCTCCTTTTTGTCCTGCGTCCCTGCCTCTTGATGTTGTTCCCCAGTACAGTGGCTTTCTGTCAACCAGAGAGTCAGGCACAGCCTCCAGAAGCTGCCATGGGCTTGGGAAGTCCCAGCGCCAAAGTGGAGGCTAGGCCGAGAGTGAGGTGCTTGGCTCCGTTTCCATGTGGCTCTTTTATCTGTGCGTTCAGTGTAGACAATCAATGCTAATCCAATCTTCTGGGATCTAACGGGAACAGTCTGTATGTAAAGGGTCAGGGCTCGCTTTTCTGATTACCAAACGACCTACATAATCACCCTCAACCCAGCCTGCCTGGGAGGGCGCTGCGGCATAGCCCCAGCAAGCACTCTCCCTGCTGGGAGCTGGCTAGGGTTTCTTCTGATCTTGCCAAGGAGAAACAGGAAGCGTGGCCAAGGCTTCCTGGGGACCGGCTCATACTCCGGACCGAAATCAGCTTCCTAGGGATTCAGAGAATGTCTACTCCCACCACCACTATCCCCACCCCAGCCTTAGTTTCTCCATTTGGAGCAGATTTAACCAAACAATTTCCAAGGTCCCTCCCAGCCAGGCATGGTGGCACAGGCCTGTAGCCCCAGCACTTGGGAGGTAGAGGCAGAATAATCAGAGGCCAGCCTCAGCCACAAAGCAAATTTGTGGCCAGCCTGGGCTACATGAGACCCTGTCTCAAAAACATAAAAACAAAAACAAAAAGCAAAACATAAAGGCAAAAGAAAAGTCCTTTCCTGCCCTTTGGTTCTGAGTCATTCAGCAGTGACAGCTCATTCAGCTTGGTGCCCCAGGCTCGCTGCTCTGGGGCCAGAACTTCAACAAGATTGCAACAGCATTGGATCCCAGTGAGTGTGACACTTGAACATGTCTCTGTCTCTGTCTCTGTCTCTCTCTCTCTCTCTCCCTCTCTCTCTCCTCTCCCCCCCTTCTCTCTCTCTCTCTCTCTCTCCTCTCCCCCCTTCTCTCTCTCTCCCTCTCTCTCTCTCAGAAGTTTAGCAATGAGAGTCTCCATGCCACACACAAGAGCTTCTGGGAGAAGCATCACTTTCTACCCCAGCCTCTGGGGTGCGGTCAGACTCCCACTGGAGCCACTCAGCATGTACAGAGCAGGTCTGTGTCCCGTGATGCTGTATCAGGTGGTTAACAGCACTGGATCAGAGAGGAGGGTGTGAGTGGCTGTGAAGGGTTTGGAATGTTGCCATCCAGAGCCTAATTACCATGTATCTTGAGCCATCTTTAGCCCCTAAATAGCCACTCCTTGCCCACCTCTGTGTCTGGTCTAACATCCTGTGACTAACAGATAAACACCGTTGGGATGTACTAACTTAGCAGACCACCAGCTTCCACCCACCCAAGGACTAAGAAGCCTGACAGTGTCTGAGCCCTACAGCAGAATTTGCCCGCTTTGCTGCCATCTGCCTCTCTGATGTCTCCTCAATGCATTTGAAAAGTGTAGTGATTTATGGCTTTCTTTGTTTTGTTACTAGAAAAACTTCATGAACCTGTTACCATACTGGAACATGGAATTGGGGTGACCTGAATCTGTACTCCTGGGCCATGGTCACTCATATTTGGCTCCAGAATAAACTATCTCTTATCCCCTTTGAGGTGAGTTGGACTTTTGCACTGATAAGGGCTCCCCCCTCCCCAGGGTTCCTGCCTCTGTCTGCTCTAGGGGTGCAAGCCTGGGATGACTGAGGATACACACTAGGCTGTTACAATGCCTCCCAGAGGTCACATCTACACCTATGTAAATGGCTTCTCAGGGACCCACGGGCAGGAGCATCTCCTGTCTGGGCCAGAATCAAGCTGTGGATCCATCAGAGGTAGAAACAGCAAGGTCACATCCTCTCTAACATAGCGTTGAACAGGTGGTGGCGGTGCCTACATTTATATGCACATGCGTGTGTGTGTGTGTGTGTGTGTGTGTGTGTGTGTGTGTTGCATACACTGGGCCCAGGGAAAATGAAAATCCTTCTTTGGTTGACTATGTCTCATGGGATGCAGAGACCCTCTTTGAAGGAAGCTTTTATGCAAATCCAAGGGAGCACTTTCTGGCACTGCCTGGACTGCTGGGTAAGTCCCAGGGGGAGGAGGAGCTGGCAGAAGGCCCCTCCTGAAAGCCCCAGATAAGAAGCTGGCCAGAGCCCATGGGGCTTGCTGGATGGCGCCTACTCTTTGGCACAAGGAAAAATCAAAATCTATGGCTTTCTGACACAAACCCAAAATGCCAGTCTCTTCCTGAATTATTATTTGAGCAGCAAAATCCCCTTCTGCCCAAAGGAAGTTCTAAAAGGGATGTTGACAGAAAAGAGAGCGGGAAATCAGGAGTGGGGCCAAAGATGGGCATGGGGCAGGAGCCTGGTCCCACCTGCTGGGGTGGGGAGGTTAGCCAGGACCTCAGAACACACTGCAAACCCAAAGCTTTGTCACTGCCCCTTAAGTGGTGAGTCTGCTCTGTCCTCTCTGGAGTCCCTGCTGGGTTTTGTACTCATCTGGGCCCTGCTGGCCATGGTGGAGGTGCACAATGCTCCGGACTTAGGCTGGGTGGGGAAGAGGAGGGACTTTTCTGGAAAAATGAACCTTACAGAGTCCGCAGGTGCAGTAGCCTGCTACCTCCTGGTTGTGTGACATTTCCTGGTGCCAAGGACCCAGGCTCTAATTGTCTGAGGTCATTTTAAGCTGTGTGACCTTAGGGAAGTCATTCAATCTTTCTGATCCTTTGCTTCCTCATCCGTACATAGCCACAGTCCACACACAGTAAGCTTGTATAAAGAGTAAGGACTCTATTAGATATGGGGGCGGGGAGACGCATGCCTCTGCCATTGCTCAGGACAGTAAGGAAGAGGGCGGATGAGCAGAGATGACCACTCAGTTCCAGCTGACTGATCCTGGGCGGGAAGGCACGCAGTGGATGCCCGTTTCCAAGAAAAACAGAAAATCGATTTGTTTCTCCCTTTTTTAAAGACAAGTCCTTGCATATAAAGTTCACACTAGCCTGGAACTCTCAATCATCCTGCCTCAGCCTCCCGAGTGCTGAAATTACAGACATGCATGGTTTAAAAAAATCAATTTTTAGTGTAAAAACTTCCAAGTTTCAGACCTTGGCAACTAATTCAGTTTGCAAGCCTGTGTGGACAAACAGACAACTGGAGGCCAGGGCTGCCCATCACAAGTCCTGGTCACTAAACTATGACAGGCTCCTAGGGCAGCACCTGAGCTCAAACCCCTCCTTAGTCTCCTCTGACCTTCCTGAGCCTGTGCATCCCCAACCCACAAACGTCCCAGCAGTGCGGTCACAGAGCTCCTTCACTTTAGCTGTTCCCTCCACCCAGCTATGTCTGCACTGCTCTACAGGATGGTTAGAGCAGCTGGGCTTCTGAGTGTGAGCAGGAGACTGTGAACAGGAAAGTGTGAGCAGCAGTGTGTGAAGAGTGTGTGAAGAGGAGTGTGTGAACAGCAGTGTGTGAGCAGGAGTGTGTGCACAGGAGTGCATGGACAGCAGTGTGTGAACAGAAGTGTGTGAACAGGAGAGTGTGAACAGCACTGTGTGAACAGGAGTGTGTGGATAGCAGTGTGTGGACAGCAGGGTGTGGACAGCAGTGTGTGGAGAGCAGGGTGTGAACAGCAGTGTGTGGACAGCAGTGTGTGGAGAGCAGGATGTGGACAGCAGTGTGAACAGCAGTATGTGGACAGCAGTGTAAACAGCAGTGTGTGAACAGCAGTGTGTGGACAGCAGGGTGTGGACAGCAGTGTGTGGACAGCAGTGTGAACAGCAGTGTGTGGACAGCAGTGTGTGGACAGCAGTGTGAACACCAGTGTGTGAACAGCAGTGTGAACAGCAGTGTGTGGACAGCAGTGTGTGGACAGTAGTGTGAACAGGAGTGTGTGGACAGCAGGGTGTGGACAGCAGTGTGTGAATAGCACTGTGTGGACAGCAGTGTGTGGACAGCAGGGTGTGAACAGCAGTGTGTGGACAGCAGTGTGTGGACAGCAGTGTGAACAGCAGTGTGAACAGCAGTGTGTGAACAGGAGTGTGTGGACAGCAGCGTGTGAACAGGTACGTGTGAGCAGCAGTGTGAACAGGAGGCTGCCGCGCAGCCTCAGAGCCATCTCTCCTCGCTCTAGGTTGACTCCAGCCTCTTGGGGTCAGAGGCCTTCGCCCCGCCCAGCCCGGTGCAGCGGCATCACTGTCTCCATGGGAACGTGAACACTCCAGGACGCTCCCGGCGTCCTGGGGGACCTGGGGACACACCTGGAGTTTACCCAGATGCCTTGGGCTGCAGCTAGGGGCAAAAAGAAATGGTTTGTGCGCTCTCTCTCTCTCTCTCTCTCTCCCTCTCCCCTTCTCTCTCCCTCTCTCTAGTCCCCCCAGCCCCGTGCGCCCACGCGCATGTACACACACACACACACACACACACACACGAAACCCAGGGTCTCACACACGCTAGGAAAGAGCCATATTGGCCTGCCTT
>NW_008346079.1:684803-728848 GCF_000622305.1 Nannospalax galili | reverse complement strand
CCCTCCCTCCCCTCCCCCTTCTCTCCCCCCTCCCCCTCTTTCCTTCCTTCCTTCCAGTTTCCTTTTTCTTTCGCCTCCTTCTTTTGGTAAAAGTCACTCGGCCTTTGTTAGAGAAGCAAAAAGCCCCACAAGATGAACCGACCAAAAAATAATCTGGCGTGGTTGGAACCCGGACCTTTCAGGTTCTCCCAGGTGGTCACGGGCCCAGGCCGGGAAGGGCGGGTTCACCTTACGTCCTGCTGAGGAGGCGGATGGGGGATGCCCGGTGCTGAGGTGGTGAGCTCTCCGGCCCAGAACCGCCTTTGGTGCAGGTCCTGGGCCTGGCTGCAGACGCAGGTCCCGGTCGGTCTTGCCTTTCCGCAGAGCTCAGAAAACCACAGCCTCTGCCTTTCTCCATCTTTCTAACCGTGCTCTCCCCAGTTCGCTGGCGGGCGAGATGGAGCTGGTCTCTACCTCCTCTCCGAGCCCCCCGCCCCCCAAAGCAGCTGCTGAGATTCACAGCTCGCCTGCTCTGAGGATATTTCCTTAAATTCGAATAAAGTTGTCCTAGAGCGTTCTTTGAGTCCTTTCATTCTTCAGGTACTGTCCACCCATTTTCTGGAGGCAGGGTCCCCCCGGGGCCTGGCCCTCGACTAGCTCTCAGGCTGGAGCGCTCTTTCCTGAAACCCCTCCTAGGTGGTCATTCCATTACTTTGCTTTATTTTTGTTGCCTTGTTTGGGTGGGTTTTTATTTACTTTTACTTTATGTGTATGAGTGTATTGCCTGCATGTGTGTTAGTGTGCCCGTGTCATGCAGTGCTCGAGGAGGACAGAAGAGGCCGTTGGCTCCCCTGGAGTTATGGATGGTTGTTAGCTCCCATGTGGGTGCTGGGATTTGAACCCAGGTCCTCTGCAAGAACAGCCAGCACCCTTAACCGCTGAGCCATCTCTCCTCAGCCCCATTTTGGTTGTTTTCTTGAGACAGGATTTCAGTATGTAGCCCAGACTGGCCTGGATCACATGATCCTTGGGCTGGGGTGACAGGTTCTGCCTGCCTCTGTCCATAACTGTTTTCAAGTTTACAAGCCATAATTACTACGTGAGATTACGTTACTGTTTGTTTCCAAGCTTGTTGCTCTACCGCCCCTCCCTACCACGGTCACCGGTCACCTTAGCTCTGAGGCGGGACCTTCCTCACCAAGGGTGCCCAGAGCTGGTAATGGTTGAAAGAATGGGCAAATCCAACTCTCCCAAGATCCCCACCCACTCTTGCCTTCGCTCTCCCTTACAACAACTGCTTTTCAAAGGAGCTTACTGTGTTTGGCTTCCCCCCGAACCCTGCTGCAGCCTCTGGGTTCCCTCCCACCCTACTCCTCAGAGAACTCGTAGTCCCCTCCATACCTCTCACCCCGGCCAGGAAGCCTCCTGCCTGCTTGCTCCCTCCTCACCTGGCCTCTGCTGCCCTAAGGGTACTGTTCAGTTTCAGTATGAAACACCCCCTCAGGCTCACGTGTTTGAACACTTGCTGTCCAGCTGGTGACACTGTCTGGAGAGGTTGTAGAACCTTTGGGAGATGGTGCCTATATGGAAGAACCGGGTCTCTGGGTGGTAGGCGGTTAAGTTTGCTGCCCAGCCCAGCTTCCTGTTCCAGCCCCACTTCCTGGTCTCTTGCCACTGTTTTCTGTCCCTGTTCTGCCCAGATGTGAGGTCAGGAGTGAGCTGTATCCCGCCTGCTGTGAGCCAAAAAAATCCTTCTTCCTTTAAGTTGCTTTTGTTGGTCACAGTGATGAGAAAAATAACATATACAGGAAATGCCAGGCATCCCCGGTCCAGGTCGGGGGCCTCCACGCAGTAGCCAGACTGCTCTGATCTGGGCGAGGCCAGTGCTCCATCTTTCCCACCCCTGGGCAGGAGCACTTTATACCTTCCAATGTGCTCACCTGCGCACCATCTTGGAGCTTTTTTGTCAACAGAGGCTACAACATTTTTTTACCTTTTCATAATCACTGTGCTATTATTTACTTATTATCATCTATCTATCTATCTATCTATCTATCTATCTATCTATCTATCTATCTATCTATCTATCTATCTATCTATTATCTATCATCTATCTATATCTATCTATTTTTCTGTCTGCCTGCCTGTCTGTCACATCATCTATCTATCATCTATCTATCTATCTAACATCATCTATCTATCATCTATCTATCTATCATCATCTATCTATCAATCATCTACTTATTTTTAATGCATTTTGAGACGGGGCCTCATGTAACCCAGGCTGGCCTCAAATTCACCAAATACCTGAGGATGGTTTGAATTCCTGGTCCTCCTGTCTCTATGTCCCGAGGACTGGGATTTGAAGGTGTGCACCATGCATGGCTTTGGGAGGTAGTTGCAAGAGTCCTTCACGTATTTGGCGTAAAGCCTTTGTGTTGTGACTGTCTTGCTTGTTATTACTCGCCTTTATTTTTCTTAGTGATGTCTTTGGACAAGCAGAAGTTCTTCATGTTAGGGTCAACTGGTTTGTCTGTATTTGTCTTACGGTTGGTGCTGTGTCCTAAGTACGAAATCTCTGCTCACTCCAGGCTTCCTGTCTGCTCCATTTGTAGAACATGTCTTTTCTCATTCATTTCCTGTGCTGGATAGCTTTAGTGTCATCTTGACACACCTGGGTTGAGGGAGCCTCAACCCGGGAATTTCCTCCATTGGATTGGCCTGTGGCCATGTCTGGGGGTATTTTCTTGATGAGTGATGGGGGAGGGCCCAGCCCCTGGACAGGTGGTCCTGTGTGGTATAAGAAAGTAGTCTGAGCATGGGCAGAGGAACAAGCCAGTAAGCAGTATTCCTCCACGGCCTGTGGTTCAGCTCCTGCCTCCAGGTTCCTGCCCTGAGTTCCTACCTTGGGCTCCCTCAGTGATGAACTGTGACCTGGGGGATGTAAGCCAAATAAACTCTTTCCTCCTCAAGCTGGTACTGGCAGAGTGTTTTTTCACAGCAATAGCAAAGTTAACTAGAACACCATTTTTTCCTTTATTATTGACTGATTGATTGTGTGGGTATGTGTGTGCCATGGTGTACATGTGAAGGTCAGAGGATAACTTGTGGGAGTCACTTCTGCTCTTCTACCCTGTGGGTTTCAGGGAGGGATCAAACTCAGGTCATCTGGCTTGGTGGTAAACTCCTGCTGAGCCATCTCACCAGTCCTGTGCCATCATATTTAAAGAGCATTTCTTGATGACAGCACACAGCTGGGTCTGGAGTATTTTTTATCAGTCTGAAAATCTCTGCCTTGGATTTGTGGAGTGTATGGTCCGTTTAAGTTTAATGTAGAGTCCTGAAATGATTGATCTTGCTGGCTCCGGCTGCTGTCCTGCAGATTTATGTTCACATGTTCTTTGGTCCTTTTGTCCTGTGTTCATTTGTTTTCAATATTTCATGGCGATTCCTCCATTGACTTTTTGTTTTCCTTGTTTTATAGTTAAGGTTTGATTATGGAAACAGTATGGGTCTTCCACCCATGAGAGTCTACTTACAATTAGTATTGTATCAACTCACGTAGTGTGAGAAACGGACACCAGCCTGTTCCTGTTTATACCTGCCCATCTTCTCTTATCGTACATCCAATTCTACTAAAATTGCAAACTCTACACGATATTATTGATTTTGCTTTAAACCATCAAATATGGCTGGTGCTTGCTAGTCCATCATACAATCTGTCCTCTTGTATATATATAATGGGGGGGGGTCTGGAGACAGGGTCTTCTTGTAGCCCAGCTGGCTTGAAACTTGCTATGTAGATCAGGCTGGCCTTGAACTCACAGCGATCCACCTGCCTCCACCTCCTGAGTGCTGGGATTAAAGGCATGCGCCACCACGCCCAGCCATCAATTATATTTTTAAAAAATTAAGAAGCCAGGGAAGGGGCCTAGAGATGGCTCAGCACCAAGTCAGGCAGATCACAACCACCTGTAATTCCAGCTCCCAGGGATCTGATGCCCTCTTCTGGCCTCCAGGGGGTCGTGTACATATGCTCACACAGAGACACACACGTACACGTAAATAAAATAATCTTAAAGAAAAATAAGGGGAAACACTGTTTTATATTTACTCTCCTATTTAATGTTTTTATTTCTCCTGATTTTTTCACCTGGATCGGAATTTTTCTCTGGGAAACTTTTTATTGCTCACGGTCCAGGTCCAGCGATGATGAATCTTTTTGGCCTTTTTTCCTGTCAATGTTTTTATTTTGTTTCCACTCTGAAGGCCGTTGCTCTGCATGTACAATTCTGGGCACAGGTTTTGTTTTATTTCTGTTCTCTCAGTGTTTCAATATGATATTACATTTTCTTCTTGTTTACTATACATTGTTTCTAATAAGACGTGGACGAGTTCCCTGGCTCCCTGGTATGTGATATTGTTGGGGAAAAAAAAAAAAATGAAATACCTTGATGAATGCTGTAAGAACTCTGCATTTTGATAGAAAACTCTGTTTAAAATGTTGATTTAGATTTACTTGCTAAGCTTGCCTGTTCTGCCTGATTGTATCTACCACACATGGATGATTAACCTAGTTGAAATGCTAAGAATTGAAGTGCTGTAAACCTCCTTCCTGGACCCTGGACCCCAGACTCAGTTGATTTACAATGTGTCCTGTAGGCCTGTTTGCACATACCAGATAACTGATAAGGAACAAAAGAGGGAAGTTGCACCAGGCTTACACCAGATCTACCCTTCCTGGAAAAGATGTTTAACCGAAACTATAGCTTTTAGAAGATGTTTGATCAAAGTGTCTGCTGAGGAATGCTTTTTGTGTAATGACTATGTGGGCCTATATAATCTGTACCTGAAACTGAATGGGGGTCGATCGTTCTGACCAGACTTGCATGTCTTGGGAAGCCGGTCGACCCCAGCTAGCTGGAAAGTAAAGACTCTGCTTGATTTTTACATCTCCAATCCCGTGTATTTGTTACCTGGAGGGGACCCATCGAGTCACGGACCCTAACAATATACCTTTCGGCTCAGATATTCATCAGCTTTGAGTAGCTCTAACTACTTTTAGGATTTTTTTGTTATTTGTTTTGGGTTTAAGTAATTTGAACATCTGTTATTTCTGTTTTTCATGCTTGGGATTCATTAAGTTATCAGAATCTACAGACCCAGCTGTGTCACTTCTGGGTGCCTGCCGGAAGCCTCTAAGTCAGTATCCCGCAGAGAAACTTATGCATCCATATTTATTGCTCATTCACAATAGCTGGGAAACGGAGCCAGCCCAGTGTCTATCAACAAATGACTGGATAGCAAAAATGTGGTGTATAGACAATGGAATTGTATGCAGTCATAAAGAGAAATGAAATCATGACATTTGTAGAAAAATGATGGAACTGGAAATCATTATCTTGAGTAAAATAAGCCAGAGTCAGACAGACAAACACTGCGCGTCCTCATGTCCTCACTCATATGCAGATCTCGATTAAGAAGTGCAAGTGTGTGTGTGGTGTGTGTGTGTGTGTGTGTGTGTGTGTGTGTGTGTTGAGGGAGTAGTGATGGGATTCCTGTGGTGTGAAAGCAAGAATGGGGACTATCTGGGTGGAGGAGGTTGGCCAGCAAAGGGCCATGGGGGTTGGGGGCAGCAGTGGGGAAGGGGCTGAGTAAAACAGTGTAATGATGTGTGTGGAAATGTGTGTGCAAATGCCCTAATGAAACCCAATACTTTGTATGCTAAGTTAAAAAATAGAAAAGAAAGACAGAAAAGAAAGTTCCATGTGTCCGAGGCAAATCAGGCAAGCAGGTGGTCCTGCCATTCTGAGGGTTCTGTCTTAGCTTATTCAGTCTGAGCATCTAGGTTGTTTCTAGTCTTTTCTTACTATAAATACTTCTTCAGTGAATGGCTCTGTGCTTAAAATATGCTTATATTTTGACAGCGTCTTTCTGTGTTGCCTTTTGAAAAATGGGATTGTCAGTTTAAAGATAAACGCATATGCAGTTTCCCCAGACACTGTCAAATTCTCCTGCATAGATGGTACAGTGTTGCGTGTCTGCAAGCAGGGTTTGAGATCTTTCTTCTTCAGTGATTTGTCAACAGAGAAGTTGTTTGGTTGGTTGGTTTTGTTGTTGTGTAGTTCTGGAACTGAGCCCAGGGCCTCAGTCATACTAGGAAGTGCTCTACCACTGAGCTACAGGCCAGCCCTCGTTTTACTTTTTATTTTGAAATAAGAGCTCACTAAGTTGCTCAACCCAGAGCTCACTCAAGCTGTGACAGGAACCTCCATTCCTCCTTCCTGTCCCAGGCAGCTAGGATTACAGGCCTAGGCTACCAGGTCCAGCCAGGTCCAGTTTACCAACAGAATTTATCAAACTTTTTGGGCCCGTTGAATAAATGAGAAACTATACATCTCATAGTTTTTTAAGATTTATTTTTATTTGTGTGTGTGTGTCTGTATGCCAAATGTGTATGGTGGCCTTGCAGGTCAAAAGAGGACTTTAGGTCCTGGAGTTGCAGACCAACCTTGGTGCAGGAAACTGAACTCAGGTCCCCTGGAAGATCCAAAAGTACTTAACAGCTTAGTAATCTCACCCCCATATAGTTTTAATTTTTTTTTTTTTTTTTTTTTGTCTTTTTGAAGCGAGGTCTCCCTGTAGCCCCAGCTGTCCTGGAACTCACTATGTAGATCAGGCTGGCCTTGAACTCACAGAGATCCGCCTGCCTCTGCCTCCTGAGTGCTGGGACTACAGGCATGTGCCACCATGCCCAGCAGTTTTAATTTACATTTCTCTTAGCATGGGCAAATCTATCTCTTTTTAAAACATTAAAAGTCACTTGTATACTGTTCTCTGTGGGTTGGTGGAACAATTCACTGTCTTTTTCTGTGGGTTTCTTGGCCCGTTTAATCTCCAGTTTTAAGAACTCTTACATATTTGCTACTCGAGCTCTGAGCCTAAATGTTCCTATGCACTTAGCCTTTCCCCTTTGATGGTGATGTCTTCAGTCTTGTCCACTTTTTAGGAAGGAGCACATTTAGCTACACATTCCCTCTTGTGCAAGGGCTTTGAGATGTGGTCGGGAACAGTGTCTCTGATCCTGGGCTGTGTGTGATTCAGCTGTGTTTTCTCCTAGCCTGTTTATGGTTCTGTCCTTCAACTTACTCTGGTGAGGGATGGGTCTGGCTTTATGTCTTTTATATAACTCTAATTTTCTAAATATCATTATTTAAAAGGCCATGGTTTCCCCCACTGATTTCCTCTGCTGCTTTTGTGGTCTATTACATTTGCATATGTAGTTAGGTCTTTTTTCCTTTCCCACTTGGCTTCATTCTGACTGCAGGGCCTGAGCTGCAGGTTCCGGCCCATGTGGAGACTGTCTTCCGCAAACACCTTCACCTTGCTGTTAGAGACAGGGTCTCTCAGTGAATCTGAAGCTGGTGGTTTTTTTCTGCTAGACTCGCTGGCCAGTGAGCCCTGGGATCCATGGCTCTGCCCTCCTGTGCTGTGGTTACAGCTGCATACAGCTGCTGGGTGCTGGGAGTCTACACCCAGGTCCTCAGGCCGGCACAGCAAGCGTTTTACCCGCTGAGCATCTCCCCAGCTCTCTTGACATTCCTGATGATGTCACCAGCCTAGGGAGTGGATGACATACTCTGTGTGATCCTGAGCCTGAGGCCCACTGGGTCTCAGAAGGGCTCCTGTGCCTCCTCCTCCAGGGAGTCTGCCTTGTTCTCCAGGCACCAGTCTCTAGCCTGCACACGAATGCTGCTCACCTTAGTCTGTGTCCTCACATGAGTGCCCTGTTTTCCAGTCTGAGAGCTGGGCATGTGCTGCCATTCCAGTGCTGAAGAGAGCTAAACTTGCATAAAGGCTTAGAGCTGGGCACTTTCCGCAGATTGCCTCAGTCTTTTCCAGTGCCTATCAGCTGACTGATAACAAGCCAAATCTAGCCCGCAAGGGTTTTCAGCACAGAAGTCTTTACAAAATTGAATTGCCCACACTTAAAAATGAAGGTATTTCGCACACCGATACAGATTTCAGACTGATACACTCTGTGGGACGTGACTCAGTTGGTGGAATCCTTACTCAGCACGCAGGAAGCCCTGGGCTTGATCCTCAGTACCACATAAAGCCAGGCCTACTGACACACACTGCAATCCTAGCCCTCGGGAGGCAGGAGGATCAGAAGCTCAAGGTCATCTCTGGCTACATAGTGAGTTGGAGGCCAGCCTGGGCTGACGGAGGCCTGGTCCTCCTACCTCTTCCTGGTTCTGAAGGTGTTTGACTCCACACTTCACGCCTTTAAAGCGACTGGGGAACTGCGGCTGACATCCCTGGCCTGGCAAACATCTGCAGATGAATAAATTCCCTCTTAATGATCTTGAGCATTGGGCTGATTTCAGGAAGGTCATGTGATCAGGGGGTGGAAAAGGAAGGGCCGCAGAGGCTCCCCCCACTGCTCAGCTGCATCTGGGAGTCTGAGAGGCCCAGTGCTGGCCATGCCTGTTTTCTGTCTATTAGCGGGCTGATGGCTTTAGGCTTGGTCTCAGGCCTTGAACCATCTCTGCTGCCCTCCGATGGAACATTAGCACCCGCCCCATTCACACAGGCCTTCGGGTAAGAGGCCTGGGGCCCTGTGGAGAAACCTCTGCCTGACTGCAACTTAGGCGGCAGGGCTCAGGCTCTTTTTCTTTTTCTTTTTCTCCCCACATAGCTCCCCAAGGCATTGTCAAATCTGCTGACAGCTGGTACCAGGGGACTGTGGGAAGGCAGAAGGACGCGGGCCTGTGCCCACAGCTCACGCTGCCTTGACTTTTTCGTTTTATTTTAATTTTACTTTTTTACGTTTATGTATGCATGTGCATCTCTGTGTATATCCCCCCACCGTGTGTGTGTATATGTGCTGGTGTCCACCGAGGCCAAGGGAGGGTGTTGGATCTCTTAGAGCTGGAGTCATAGGTGGGTGCGAGTGATTTGATGTGGGGGGGTCCTCTGTAAGAGCAGCAAGCCTCTTAACTGCTGAGTCATCTCTCCAGTCCCATGCAGTCCCAGGGTTCATATTCCCCCAAGATTCAGGAGGGTCACTGGGTGACTGTCCTGAGGAAGAAGAGGACTGCATCAGCCACTGTGTTGTTGGCCAAGTCGGGGAGCATTCTGCAGACCACTTCCTGGTTTCAGGCTGCAAGGACAGGACAGTGGCTGGGGGAGCGCCTGCCTGAGGCAGGGTGCTGAACAAGGGTTCCAGCTCAGATCCAAGGAGGCGAAGTATCGTTTCCTAGACAGGGAGTCAACGTGAGACCCAGAAGATGGGAGGGGCTGTCAGTAGCATGGTGCACTAACCCAAGGAAAGTCTTGGCAGAGGCCAGGCTGAGCAGGTTGGGTGGAGCAGCATGTGCTATTTATTGGCTAGGTTAAACATCTTGCACAGCAGGGTGCAGGGAGCCTCGTCTATCTAGGGACAGGGTCTAGGCAGAGAGATAGTCTCCCTCTTCTGATGAAACCCACCAATGACTGTCCAGACATGCTCCTCAGAGCAGCTGGAAGGTGGCAGAGCCCTGTCATCCCCAGCCAGCCCAGGTTTCCTTTCATATTCTTGAAAACTAAGAAAAGGTTGGGGCTATAGCTTGGTAGAGTGCTTTCCTATATACACGAAGCCCTCAAGGCCTGGGCTCTATCCCCCAGGCCTACCTAAACCAGGAGTGGTGATGCGTACCCGTCATCCCAGCACTTGGGAGGTGGAAGCAGGTGCACCATGGGCTATCCTCAGCTACAGGCGAGTTTGGGACCAACATGGACTACATGAGGTGCTCTCTGAGAAGGAAGGAAGAAAGAAGGAAGGGAGGGAGGGAGGGAAGGAGGAAGAGGAAGAAAGCAAATTAAAGAGAACAAATATCAAATTTAGAAGGAAACAAGCTAAGGAAAGGGCAGAGCCGAGGGATTCTGGGAAGCAGAATTCCTGGGAAAGATCCCCTTTCCCTCCCTCCAGTCCACTGCATCCACAGCTGACAAGGAGCAGGGGCGTTGGGGGCGGGGATCCATGGGACTCTCTTCTGCAGTTTGGGGGTTCTGTGAGGAGACTGATGAGCCACACTCAGCTGGTGATGGCTGTTGGCAGGACCTGGTATGGTGAGCTGGCTGAGCCTATAGGCCCCCTGGTCTGCCTGGCTCCACCCTCCCAAGGCTAACACCCAGTCCCCTTCTGTCCTCCATCCCTCCCTCCTCCTTCCCTCCCTCCTCCCTCCATCTGTCCCTCCCTCTGTCCCCCCTCCCTGCCTCCCTCCCTCTGTCCCTCCTTCCTCCCTTTGTCCCTTCCTCCCTCCTTCCTTTCTTCATTCCTTTGGTGCTGGCGAGTGAACCTAGAGCCTTGTGAACTTTGGGTAAGTGTTTTGCCACTGAGCCACACCCAGCCCAAGCAGTAGGTCTAACCCGCACTGGGAGGACAGAAAAATGAGATTTAAATGAAGCAGCAGTTTTATTATACTTGATTGAATGGTTGTGTGTGTGTGTGTGTGTGTGTGCATGCTGTGGTGATGCCTGTGGAGGTCAGAGAACAAGTTGGTTCTCTATCATGCTTGTTTGGGGCTTGATCTTAGGTCATTGAACTTGGTGGCATGCACCTTTACCTGCAGAGCCATCTGGCCAGTCCAAGCAGCTGCTTTAAATGAGACTATACTTTCAATGAAAGGGATGTTCTGGCATCTGTTGAGTCATCACTGAATAGGTAAGGTAGTAGATTAGATTGCTGACAACTGGACACAGAAAATCAAAGTGATCCAAAGGCCATTTTTATGGCTCCGTAAATCAGCTCCTCATCCCTTCTATCTCTGAATCCTTAAAACAAAACAGAAGGCAGGTACATTATCCACTCAGTTTCAGAGACCAGGGAAAGGAGGATCTGGGAGATGAAGAAACTAATCACAGTCTCACAGCTGAGTTCACCCATTGGTGGCTTATAACCGAGTCCCAGAGCTACATGGCTTCCCCAGGGGGAGCTCAGACCAGTCAGTGACATCCGATGATGCGGGATTGGGAAACTTACCACCTGCTTGTTTCATTTTCAGATGGTTGTTAAAGTAACAGCCAGTTCCATAGCGACAGGGTTTTGTGACTGGCATATTCAACCCTCACTCAGTGTTTCTAGGCACTTCCCACTGTGGTGTGGGCAGGGCGAGGTGCTGGCCCCACCACGTGTTCTGAGAAGAGGGTTCAGTGTGTGACAGGTGTGGATCTGAGTCTGGAACACCTACTGCAGCATCCAGGTGCTTGTGTCCCAAGGCAAAGAATCGGACCAGGCACAAGTGGTTAGATGAAGGCAGGTGTTGTGGTTTGAATGTGGAATGTCTTCCATAAGCTCCTGTGTTTGAACACTTGGTCCGCAGCTGGTGGCACTGTTTGGGGAGGTTATGGAACCTTTAGGAGGTAGAGCCTTGCTGGAGGAAGTACGTCACTGGAGGGGCTTTGCGAGCTATAGCTATTCCTATTCTCTCTGCTTCCTGTGTGTGATTGAAATGTGATCAGCCAACTTCCCATTCCTGCCGCCATGCCTCCCCTGCCTTCTGTTAGTCGTGTCTTTCCACCATGACGCGCTCTACCCCTCTGGAACTGTAAGCCAAAATAAACCCTTTGTTACCTAAGCTGCTTTTTTGTCAGGGTTTTGTTTACCACAGCAGCAGAAAAGAGACATAAACTGGGGCCAGGAGTCACTGGTAAAGCGGGAAAAGCACGCTCCTGAAAGCATGCTGCGCACAAGACTTGTGACCCTTTAGGTCAGTACACAGCACCCACCTTCCCCACACTGGTATATCTCGAGCTTTTCTGGAGCCTGTCATGTTTGCTGTTTGAAGCCCACGTGGGGACGATTCCAGTCTTTCTCTGCCAATTGACTCTCCTATGTCAGTTTCCATGCTGTGGTCTCCAGCCCCTGCTCTCCTGTCATAGCCAAACAGCTCTGTAGATGAGGTTAAGGGCAGTGAAGGAAGATTGGATGGGCTGGTGAGATGGCACAGTGGGTAAAGACACTTCCACCGAGCCTGACAACTTGAGTTCAATCCATGGGTCCCACATGATGGAAAGAAAGCACTAACTCCCTCAGTTTGTCCTCTAACCTCGCACATGTGGCGCATGATACACATTCCCCAAAATTAAATAAATAAAAATGAAAAATAAGATTAGTGGCTTGCCTGATGTTGTTATACCCAATGTAAGGCATGGAGGAGCACCACATAGTGATGGTCGAATTGAGAGCCCTTTACTAGCCAGGGGTCAAGAGTAGGCTCACACCCAAAAGAGCTCTCCACCCCGAGGGGAAGCAGAGTGGGGTTTATAAAGCCTAAAACCACAATTACATGATGCCAGGGGCAAAGCCAGAAACCACAGTTACATCAAAACAGAGGCAGGGCCCATAGTTACATCATTACAGAGGCAGGGCCCATAGTTACATCATGACAGAGACAGGCCCCATAGTTACATTATGACAGAGACAGGGCCCATAGTTACATCATGACAGAGACAGGCCCATAGTTACATCATGACAGAGACAGGCCCCATAGTTACAACATGACAGAGACAGGGCCCATAGTTACATCATTATAGAGGCAGGGGCCATAGTTACATCATTATAGAGGTAGGGCCCATAGTTACATCATGACAGAGACAGACCCCATAGTTACATCATGACAGAGACAGGCCCCATAGTTACATCATGACAGAGGCAGGGCCCATAGTTACATCATGACAGAGACAGGCCCCATAGTTACATCATTATAGAGGCAGGGCCCATAGTTACATCATGACAGAGACAGGCCCCATAGTTACACCATAACAGGGCCATGTCAGTTAACAAAGAAGCTTTCAGTTAACAAAGTGTTTCTAAGTTAGGAAAAACAAATTTCTCAGAATCACTGAAACAGCCGGTTTCCTGGAGCTGCAGGTGCAGCCTCTACAAGCCGGTTCTGACTGGCTGGGTCTGGTTAAGCAGGAGCAGAGGTGGGCGGGGGCAGCTGGGCAGAAGCCCAGGGTGGAGACAAAATGGAGTCATTGGAGCGGCTCAGTGTCTGGCACGGCCAAGTCCACAGCACCACCACCACACTACCATGTTCTTCAGCGTGTGCCAGTCACGTGGCAGCTGCTCCCACAGTCCAGCTGCTCCCACAGTCCTCACAGATTGAGAATGCCTGGCCAAGACTTTGCCTTTGCCCAGTGGCTTTTCCGTACTCTCACTCCTGACCCCCAAGTTCCCATGGAGAGCCTCTGGTCAGAAGATCTAGTATCTGCCCTGGGCAGCCCTGCCATGGGCTGTATAGAGTGGCACGAGTCTTAGAGAAAAGCCAAGGACGTGACTTCTTTCTCTAGCCTGGGCTCATCACACCTGCTGCCTTAGGAGGAGGAGCTGACAGGTCAAAGGATGGGCACTTGATTAATAATATCTCATTCTCATAAGTAAGTGAGGGAGGCATGTCTACACCCAGGGAGTCTTTGCTTCTTTTCTGTCTTTATAGCATGTACTGACCGGCCTTGGTATCTACAGCTTCTAACATACTGCCAGGTGCCAACTGCTAAGCTTGGGTCCCCCTACCTCCCTGTTCTGTGCTTTGTGATGGTGGGGGATTTGCTCAACTTCTCTGGCTTATGGAATGGGGATGGTGAAAATTGTTTCTATCCTAGAATCTCATTCTGGTTGGGAGAGGAGACACTTGAGTGAGCAGTCACATTTACAAGAATTTCAGGGTCTAGGGAGATGTTTTCATGGGTAGAGTGCCTGCTGTGCCAGCAAGAGGACTGGGGTGAGGATCCCCAGGACCCAGGAAAAAGCTGGCTGGGGTGGCATGCATCTGAGGAGGGAGAGACAGGAGGATCCTGAGGGCTCCTTGTCAATTGGTCAGCTCCAAGATTAATGACTTTGTAAAAACAGAAAAGAGAAGAAAAAGTAGAGAGAACAGGTGAAGATGGACATCCAGCATTGACCTCTGGTCTCCAAGGCAGTTACAAGCACTTGCTGTTCTTCCGAGTTTTGTTCCCTTTACCCACGTAACCACCAGTAACTCCAGCTCCACGGAATTGGACACCCTCTTCTGGTCTCTGTGAGCACCAGCACAAATGGCAAACAGACACACACACAATTTTCTTTTTAATCTTTTATTTTTATTTTTAAAGAAAGTGATTAAGTTTTCGATAGCCAACTGTCATTCTCCATGACCCATCTGTCTTCTGTACAGGCCAAATAGGAGAGTTAAAGGGATATGTGGTGGAAATCACCACCCCTGCATCTTTCAAATCCTTGATGGTAGTACTAATTTCTGCAATCCCTCCAGGGATGTGATACTGTTTTTGGTTCATGGTTTTCCCTGTTAGAGGCAATTCCAGTGGTTTCCGTTTGGCCTTTCCAGCCACAATAGCCCTCATTCCACAGGTCAGGGAACCAATGTGGGGATTCTGCCAATTCCTAAGTATATTTATCCCAAGTATACATTCTGGTACTGGGGAAATAACCACAGGATGAGTTTGGGGACCCACTGGACCCACTGTCAGTTGGACTTCAGCCAAAACTCCATTTATTACCTGACCTCCATAAGCCCCTACTTTATCTGGAGGGTCACAATGTTTTTTAGGATCTCCCGGAGTCAGTGTCAACTCAGAACCAGTATCCAATAGGCTGCGGAAAGTCTGATTATTTCCTATCCCCTAATGTACAGTTACTCCAGTAAAAGGCCGCAGGTCCCTCTGGGGAAGGATGGGTGAGAGGCAAACAGCATAACTCTTTGGTACTGTGACAAAGTCCTTCCTCAAGGGCACCCGGCCTTCCCTTCATTCAAGGGGTTCTGGGTCTGGAAACTGTCTCAAGTCTGGAGATTGGTTGACTGAGCAAGATTCTCTATTGCTATGATCCAACACTGACTTCCTGTCATTCATCCTAGAGTTTTTCTGCTTATACAGATCAAACAAAAATTTAGTAGGCTTCTTACATATGTGGTCCCTGGAAACACCATGACTGATTAGCCAGTACCACAGGTCCATTCGAGTCATGCCATTGTAGGTATTGTTTTGCCTTTGCCGCCCATTACGATAAGTACGCTCACCTTGTCTTTGGTAATTCAATACTGCCACTTGACCCCACTCCTGGTACGACAGTCTGTATTAGGGTTCTCCAAAGAAACAGAACCTGTAGAATGAATATATATGTATAGAGATTTATCAGCTTAGCTCACAGGATAGAGTCCGAGTAGTCCAACAATGGCTGCACCACACTGGAGAGGCTGAGAATCTGGATGTCTCAGTAGTCCCAATCTGGCGCGGAAGTTCTGACGAATTCCAAAAGATCAGCCAGTCTTCAGTCTACAGCAGCAAGACGAACTCACCAGCGAGAGAGAAGGCAAGCAGCAAGAAGCCAGGCATTCTCCTCTGCCATGGCCTTTTATATGGGCTGCCATCAGAAGGTGACACCCACATTTAGGGCGTGTCTTCCAGCTTAGGATGATCCAATCAAGAAGATCGCTCTCATTTCAGTTAATCCCAGATCCAGTCAAGGTGACACCCAGGATTAGCCACCACAGAAAGAGAGCAACAAGTTAACGCACAACAAGAGTGCTTAGCCTGCTCTTCTGCTGACACAACCTGGGACCCTGGGAGCAGAAAATGGTGCCACCACAGTGGACAGGTCTTTCTATTCCTCTTCCCTGACAGACATGCCCACAGGGCAACCTGATCTCGACAATCTGTTATCGAGAGCCCTTTCCCAGGTGACTCTAGACTGTGAAGTTGGCAGTTAAAACCAGCCGCCACAGGGTTTATTGTTGGGTTACAGTTTGAGGATGCAGTCCACTGTGCTGGAGAGGGCATGGCGGCAGGAGTGTGAGGCAGCTGGTCGCATGGCGGCTCAGTCAGGAAGCAGAGATATGAGTGTTGGTGCTCGGCTCACCATCTCCTTTCCATTCAACCCTGGACCACAGCCCACAGCGGGGGGGGGGTGCTCACAGTCAGGGTGGGTCTCCCCTCTAAGTTATCCTAATCTGGAAACTCCCTCGCAGACTTGCTAGAGCTTGTTTCCTAGGTGATTTTAGATCCTGTCATGTTGATATGACTGTCAGTTAATCATCACTGAGGGCTTTGGGGAGCATAGGGCCTCTGGGGAGAATCAAGGGGGCTACAGAGAAACAGCAGGCAGGGTGTCCCTGTGCTGGGAGGGTCTTCATCAGCCAAGGTGTGTCCTTGGTCTCCACGGGAGCCTTGCAGTGAACTTGACTTTCCTGCAGCTGGTTAATCAGAATGGAGCAAGGTTTCTCTTCAGAAAGGTCTGGGAGGAGTCGGGGAAATGGAAAGGGGGGTCAAGCATCAGATTTAACTGAACCCCAGTTATCGTAACATGTTCTGAGGGTTAGGACATGCACATATTCGGGAGGCCTTACTACCACCCACTGAGTGAGGAATCTTGCTGGGTTAAGCAGCCCTGGGGAGGGAACCAGGAGCCCCAGGTTTTGGTCTGGACCTTGTGACTCATAGTGGGACTTGGGACACCTCTTGCCTCTCAGGGCTGTGGGTAGATACAGCAAATGATCCATCACGCGACTTTGAGTGACTCCCAGGCCAGCCTAGGTCAGGGCTTCTGTGCATCCACACTGTCTGTGGGTGCCCATGTCTCCCCACCCTGGGGGGAACAGGAGCCTGTCTTCTGAGATGCCTAGAGCTGCTTACCACATCGTCGCTCTGCTTTCTATCTGTCATGCGGCCCCTGCACCTTCCAACCAGAGCAGCACTTAAACGCCAGTACTTAGTCTCCAGTGTCCTCTGCTCTGACCTTCACTCTCTCCATTTCCTTTAAGTGGAAGTTTTAAAACCCAATTTTGGTGAGGGAGCGGGGAGGGAGTGGGAGGGAGGGAGGGAGGGAGAGGGCTGGAGAGAGAGAGAGAGAGAGAGAGAGAGAGAGAGAGAGAGAGATTGTCCACGATTCTGGGGTTTGGGCTGAAGGAGCTCCTGCTCCAGGAGGCTGAGTGCTAACCCGAGAAGAACCAGTACCTGCTGGTGACTCATTGTTCAGACGAACTCACAGGCTTTGTCTCTGATGGCTGTTCAAGCACAGGTTCTCCGTGGCTACTGAGAAGAGCAGGTGAGGAACAAAATGGCTTTCTTTTCAGTCGAACTGGGAAGCCTGGCCTGCAGCCTGATGGGCTTCTGTATTCTCTAGTAGCCAGAGTTTATCCGTCCCCCAACTGTAAGCCCTGCGCCAGTCTCCTCCTTTACACATCCTTTCATTGATACAGTCGCTTATTAGCGTCTACATTTACGGCATGTAGTTCATTTGATAAATGTTTATTATGTAGCTACGTTATTGCTAAGTGCTGTGTCAGGCACTGGGGACAAAATACAAGAGAAAACAAAACTGAAAACCGAGAGCTCTGACCGGCGGAGCACGCACAGATGAGCTGGAGGGCCAAAACTTTCAGCACAAAACACAGCTCTCACCTCAAAGGGAGTAACGAGGCGATAGTTTATTCTGAACCAAGTAGAAAGGACAGTGGCCCAGGAACACGGAGTCAGGTTGCCCCAATAAACATATCCCAAAGTGGGAAAAATTACACTCATTTTCACAGTCACAGAACAAAAGAGAGTCACAAATCAAGGCCTTTGCCAAAGATATTGGTGGGCGTAGCGGTCCCTGAAGGACCACAGCACTCTGGCTCACTAAGAGTTAACAGACTTCTGGCTTTGCTGATGCAGAGGCTTGGGAGGTGGGGAGAGTCTGCTTCCAGGATGCTGGGGAGAAGCCGGACAAGGCATCTGTTCCTGGACCGACCACTGGGGACAGGTTGTCACATCCCCTCACCCTGTTTGTGCATGCATCAAAGGAGGCCTGTTCCTGGGCTAGTCGCCATGGCCTTGGGCACACTGTGCTGTTTTCTTACTATAATGATGGGGAAATTCCTATATATTTTGCACTGCCTGAGAGCTTATCATATGTAAACTCTGTGTGAACTTCCAATTTGTAAATAAAAGCTTCTCAAGAGGGTAGTAGAATGCTCTAGAGAGGCTCAAGCCTGGGGACTCCTTGTCTAATCTCAGTTTCTCAGCACTGGTCAAGCAGGGCATCTGGAGGGGGCACATCAGGCAGATGGGTTACAGCAAAGTGGGAAGTCCCAGCCGTAGGTCTCAGGTGTGATGCTTAGCTTTGGGGCTGGTGGAAGCTGAGTCTGCTAAGTCAGTACATCCCCAAAGTTTCCATGTGAGCATCACGAGGATGTTAGGTCAGACACAGAGGTGAGCACTGAGTGGCTATCACCAGACTGAAGGGATACTTAGGCTCTGGATCTGCAACATTCTTACTCTCCACAACCACAAAGTTCTAAGCAGTCAGTCAGCCTTGTAGTGTCTTCAAAGGCAGGGCTTTTTCCTGGGAACATGAAACATGAGATGTGTCAGTGACGAGAGAGCTGGGGACATCAGGGGAGCTCTGGACAGGACGCCTCGACTTCCTTTCAGAGTTTGAAGTGTCACCCCAAGGAAACATTCCCACCAAGGTCCGTTGGGCCAGAATGAACTGGATGAAGGAGGTCGTGCATGCTCCGAGGGGTGACGGTGTTTAGGCAGGAATGAGCCAAGCAGGATTGGGAACCTTGGGAAAGGACGGACAGCGAAGGGAGAAGAGGGAGAAGCACCATCTAGGCCCTGTCCAGTTCCTTTTTCTTTTCTTGTTTTTGCACAGAGCCTCACATAGCCCAGGCTGGCCTCCAACTAACTGGCTTGATAGCTGAGACTGGCCTTGAATTCCCGCCTCCTAGTCCTGGGTTACATGGGAGCACCAGCACTCTGATTTTTTTTTTTTTTTTTTTTGGTGTCAAGGAGTGAGCCTGGGGCTGTGTGCATGCTAGACAGGTGCTGCACACAGCAAGCTACATCTCCAGCCTGAGTTTTGAATTTCTTTTTAATTTTTTAAATTAATTATTTTTATGTGTATGAGTGTATTGCCTGCATGTAAGTGCACCTACACCTGTGTCATGCAATGTCTAAGGAGGTCAGAAGACGGCATCAGATCCCCCCCGGAACTCAAGTTACTGATGGTTGTTAGCCGCCATGTGGGTGCTGGGGAACCTGGGTCCTCTGCAAGAACAGCCAGTGCTCTTAACCACTGAATTTTTTAATCCCACAATACAGTCTGTGAACAAACTCTCCTCAGTGTCCATACCCATAGCATGGGTGTGATGACAGTTTCCCCAGGGTGTGTGTGAGGAGTCCCTGAGACAGAGCTCAGCCACTGAGATGGAGCATGCTGGCTCAGCCGACTCCGCTCTGTCACAGTCCTTGAGTAAAGGGTGTTTTATAGCTGTGTGCAAGGTGTGCTGTTCCCAGAGGCTTGTGGTTGGAGGGTGTGCTGGACAGCTTTAGTGTCACCTTGACACACCGGGGTTGAGGGAGCCTCAATTAAGGAATTGTGGATTTGGACTGGCCTGTGACCATGTCTGTGGGGCATCTTCTTGATGATTGAGTGATGTGGAAGGGCCCAGCCCACTGTGGGTGGTACCATCCCTGGGCAGGTTGTCCTGTGTTGGATAAGAAAGCAGGCTGAGCAGGGGCCAGGGGAGCAAGCCAGTAAGCAGCATTCCTCCATGGCCTGTGCTCCAGCTCCTGCCTCCAGGTTCCTGCCCTGAGTTCCTACCTTGGACTCCCTGATAAACTGTGACCTGGGAGGTGTAAGCTAAATAAAACCTTTCCTCCCCAAGTTGGTATTGGTCAAAGTGTTTTGTCACAGCAATAGAGAAGCAAATTAGAACAGAGGTGAACCAGAGTCCCTCTATGCCCTGAGCAGTTTCTTACACTTTGGAGAAGTCAGATCAGCTGGTTTTCAACATGCTTTCTGTTGCTCTGCAGGGTGGTGGAGTTGGCTGAAGACCAGAAAGCTGCCTCCCTCTTCCTGGGAGGTGCGGGGAGCAGCTCCCTCCCTTCCAGACTCTCTTCCCTGTGCCCTCCCTCAGTGAAGGAACTGGGAGGTGTCACTTCTCTGAATAATCCCATGATGAGTGCTTTTTACTCTAGCTGTCACCGTGTCCCTGGACCCCTGAGGAATGAGGCACAGAGTTCCAGAGCATCATTCAAATGTTGTACAGAAAGAGCCACTGATGCCTGGTGGGCATGATGCAGAGAACAGCCCAGCGGATGCCGGCCAGGGACTGGTTCCCACCAGCCTGTGGAACCTCTGTGGATGAGTTCTGTCCCTTCCTGGCCAAGGTTTAAACAGTGGTAAAAACAAAAATCCCTTCCATGATCTCTTTTTCTTTTTTGAGACAGGGTCTCATGTAGCCCAGGCTGACCTTCCACTCAGCACATAGTTAAGGATGTCTTTGAACTGAGAATGACCTCGAACTTCTGAGCCTCCTGCCTCTGCCCCTTAGTACTGGGATTGCAGTGTGTACCTCCAAGCTTGGCTGTGGGTGCAATGACCTCTGACCACATGTGTTCCCTTTGCTCTGTTTCTAGAAGGAAACTGAAAAGTTGGCCACCCTCACTGCACTTTGGGGAGAACAGGCTGTGCTTGAACTAATTCTGATCCTTGATCCCCACCAAAACCAACTTATTTATTTATTTATTTTTAATATTTTTATTGAGTTTTGTGCATTTCATATAATAGATCTTAAATTTAGACCCCCTCCCCCATCTGTGCCCCCTCATAGCCAACACCCCCCCGCTGGATTTCATGCATTCTGTCATATATGTTAAGTCCTATCTGATTAAGCATTTGTACTCAGCTGTCCCTTGGTACAAATTTATCCACTGGAGTCTAGTCAACCTATCTAGAGTCAGTCCCTTACAGAATATTTACTCTCCCTCACCCAGCAGTGATCAGTTGCTGATAGTTCTTCAGCTATGGCTGGGCTCTGATTCCCGTTTCCCTCGTTCTGTGCTGGGTTTTTGTCTGACTGAGTCCCATGGGTCTTGTGCACGCTCCCACATTGTTGCAGGTTCCTATGAGCAAGTTCTCAGTGGCCTGAAAGCCTCTGTTTCCTTAGGCTCATGACCAATCCTGGATCTTACAGCCTTTCCGCCCCCTCTTCTGCAATGGTCCCTGAGCCATGGGTGGGTGAGGTTTAACACAGGAGTCCTATCCAGGGACACACATGCTGCAGGCTCTTGTTCTTTAAAAACAGCCAGTTGTGGCTTTCCCTGTGCATCGCACTTTGTAGTATGAGGACAGTTTGCTGGTGAGAGTTGAGGGACATGTTAGTGTTCTCTCTATGTGTTCTTCTATGTGTTCTCTAGTGTTGTTCTATGTTCCGTGAGCCTTAGGTGTAGAGTCCCCACTGTAGATGTGTCACTTAGGGCTGGACACCTCTCAGATATATATTCTCTGGGTGACCAGTTTTGGAACTCTGTAAGAGCCTCCATCTGTTGCAAAAAGAAACTTCTTTGGCTGGTACACTTGTCTGTAAATATAAGGATCCGTATTTAGCATACAGTAAGAAATTTTATTTGTCTAGAGATATGACAGAGATTGGGTTTTCTCTAGGATCTATGACCTCTGCAGCCATGTGTAAGGAAGCTTTCTCCTATAATCCTGTTGAAGATCTGGTCAATGTCCCTGGCCCGAGATTTTTCTCCTTCCTGCATGCCTATAATTTGTAGATTTGCTCTTTTCATGGTGTCCCACATTTCTTCAGTATTCCATTGCTGTGTGTTTTTGAACTTTCTATGGTTTTTTCTTGAGGAGTCCAGTTCAACTTTGTCATCCGGTCTGATGTTCTGTTTTCCACTTCGTTCATTCTGCGTGTGAGGTTTCCTCCTGTCTCTTCACGTCCATTTACTGAGTTTTTCAATTCTGTCTTCATTCCGCTTGGGTTTTCTTCACTATTTCTATCTCTTTGTGGGGTCACGTTTCAATAGGAAATTCTATTCTTCCTTGTCTGAAGTTTGCTTCTGTTTATATTGTTGATGCAGCCTGATTGCTTTTTGCTTGGATATGAGAAGTTAGTTGGCGTGTGCTTCAGGTTCTCAAAGGGTAGCTGACTGGTCTGGGTAGTGGGCGGATCTGTGGTAGGTAGATCAGGAGGGAGACCAAGGGCCAGATGGGGTGGGGACAGCCTGTACAGGGTTGACTTAGTCTAAGTACAAGGGATCAGGACACAGTGGACCAGTCTGGGCTAAGAGGGTAGTCCAGAAATCTGGGGCGGAAAGAGGAGGTGTGGGCCTGGGCCCAAGGCTGGAAGGGGGACCTGGTTGGGAAGAGAGTGGAGCTGCTCAGACTGCAGGGGAATCAAAACACAGTCAAAACCAACGTTAACATCAAGAATTACAACGTAAGTTCATTTGTGGCCTTATATATACTTCTGGCTAATTAATGAACTTGTTTCTTTTAATTTCCTAAATCTAGCAGCAGCATGGATGGTTCTAAGCAGTATGTGATCTTAAGCTACTTTAAGTCTCTCTCCCGTGTTGACACAAAACAGAGCTCCAATTCCCAAAGAAATAAGAAATAATTTATTATTCGCAGTGAAAAATGAGTGACCATGGCCCAGGACACAGATCCAGAGTGTCCTAGGTGACAAATTCCACTGCAGAACATGAACTTTTTATAGTCACAGAATAGAAAGTCATAAATCCAGGAATTTGCCAAATACATGGTGAGAGCTCGAGGTAGGCAGGCTGTGTCTGAGTGGAAGCTCTATGATAGGTGCCTTAGCTTTGGGGCTGGTGGAAACTAGAGTTCGGAGTGGATACATTCTCAAATCGTTATCTGACAGAGGTCAGTGAAAATAGCAGCTGTTGAGAGGCCTGAAGATAGACCACCGTGATTTGAGCTCCGGATCTGTAACATTCCAACTCTCCACAACGAGACTTGAATTAGTCCACTCATCTGTGCCTGCCCAAACCTTCAACAGAGGTGTGGCTTTTTCAGGGAACTTCAGGCCAGGAAAGTGAAGCCATCCCACTCAGCCATCCATGTGTGCTCCCTTCTACAGGTCCTGCCTCTATTAACGTGCTGATTCTTGAACAGGTCAACTCCAGAGAGAGAGAGATGGAAAATCAATCCAGATGGGCCACCGTGTCCTTGAACCCCCTGCTATGGTCAGCATGAACCCATGTATTTCCAGGCACATTCCCTAGACCAACAGAGGGGCAAAGCAGTTACAAGCATGGGCCCTGAGGTGGGCAGTGGGTCACAGCCTGCCTCTACTGCCTGAGTTGCAGACTATGAGCAGTTGTCAAACAATGTGAAGACCATGATACCATTTAGGTAGAGGAGGCAGCAGACTCAATTTCCTTATCTGTAAAATGGGAGGGTGGACTGCCCACTGTTCCTGAGGGGGATCTCAACCTAAGATAAAACAACTCTGATACTAAGCAGCTCAGTCTCAGGCTCAGGGCTTTGGGGTGAGGTAGACTGTGGCCAAGTGGGGTACTGATTTCAGCAACAAGGTCCTGTCCTGCCAAGTCTAATTTTTTTCCAAGAGAACCCAGAAACCTAGATTATGTAAAATTGCTTGACTTATCTACATTAGCCTGAAGTGTTTAAAAATAATACTGTGGGTCTGGGGGACAGCTGTCAGTAAAGTGCTAGTCACCCAAACAGGGAGACCTGAGTTAGATCCCTAGCTCTCACATAAAATGCCAGAGACTGTATGTGCTTGTAGTCCAAGGGTTGGGGAAATGAAGACATGTGGAGCGCTGGGGCTCCCTGGCCTGCCAGCCCAGCCTAATCAGTGAGCCCCAGGCCAGTGAGAGACCCTGTCTCAAAAAAATGTGGACAGTTCCCAAGGAACGACTCCTAAGGTTGACTGCTGGTCTCCTTCCTCTCTCTCTCTCTCTCTCTCTCTCTCTCTCTCTCTCTGAATTCACACAGAGGTACACCATATATATAAAATACTGTGCACCCCAAATTGAGACACAGCTGCTGTCCAGCCTTTTTGTCTCCTCTAGTGCTTCTAGACAGCCTTGGGGTGAGAGCCTTCCCAGATCCCCCTGCGTGCCCACAGGACAAACGCAGAGCCCAGAGTGCCTCAAGACGGGGTGCTGGGGGAGTGGGTGTGACTCAGGGCTTCCAGGCAGCAGAAGCCTCTGCCCCCTCCCCTAGGTGGATTGAGGTAAATGTCTGTTAGTTGTATGGTCTTAGGAGGCAGAATATAATTCGTATAGGATATAATCTTCCGAGGTTAAATACTTGAGCTGCAGCCTATTTTAAACTAAAAATATAGTTTAAGAAACTAAAATTAACAGACGCAAATCTACTAGACCCCTGGCTCTGATGGAACTTCCCACCCCAGCCTATCATCCCCTTCTGGGGTGCACCCCCTCTTTGGGGAACCTGATGTTGCTTTCTGAATTCTTTCATTTGGGTTGAATTCTCAACCTTCATTCCCTTCACTTTGAATTCTAGTTCGAAGACACTCGTTCTGCAGGTGGGGACCCCTCTGCCGGGGCAGACTGCCGGCCGGGAAGCCCGCTCTGCCGCATTGTCAGGGCCCGGTCGGGGCAGCTCCCACGGCGCGGTGCGGGCTGGCGGATCGCTGCTGCCCGCCGGGCTCCACTTCGGCAGAGATGAAGCGGCCTCTCCCGCTGCGGAAGGCGCGGGCTTAGCGGCCTCAGCCCCGGCACCGGAGTCTGACCGGGGGCTTCACCACGTCCTTTCCCTCCACTGCTTCCCTCCGAGGCATTTGCATTTAAACGAGAGCTGGCTCCCCGCGGACTGTTTTCCCTCCTTTGGTTTCCACTGCCGACGCACGGCAGGTTGCTGGCGTGTTGCTGTCTGGAGGGCTCCATGGCAACGGCCTGGAAGTTGAACGGTGTGAACTTCACCTCTTTCTTTTTACGGAGATGGAGTGGCAGGGCCGACGCATTTAGAACTGTCAAGGAAGCGACCCCGGAGCTGCTCGTCACTTCTGAGACTCCTGGGCGCTTCAGATCTGCGGCTGAGCGCAGCAGTGATCCGGTGGGTGGGAGGCTGTGCAGGGTGGGGGGGGACCAGGCTCCTTCCTCCGGAGCGCCGGGGACCCGCGGACTCGGGCCTTGGTGCTCACGACCCCGTGGGTATTTTAAAGAGCACACGGTTTTGTCTGGGGACACCGGAGGAAGGAGACGCTGACGGAAAGCAGCTTGGGGGAGGGAAGGGCGTGTTTGGCTCGCTCTTCCAGGTCACAGGCCCTCACTGAGGGAAGTCAGGGCAGGAACTCCATCACAGGCTGGAAGCAGACGCGGTGGAGGAATGCTACCTGCCGGCTCGCTCAGCCTCCCGCTCAGTAAGCCTCCCCACACAGCCCAGGCCCACCTGTGATAGAATGCCCGGGCTGCCTCAGTCCATCGCCCACATGGGCCCCTCCTAGAACTCAGGGGGAGTGTTGGAGACTGCCTGTTGCCAAGACAGCCTGTCCTGCTTGAGCCAGTGGCTCCAGAAAATGGGATACACAGGCCCCGGGCGGCATCCGATTCCTGTGACCCTAGCCCTGTGCCATCTCTGACTCTCCCATTCACAGAACAGTGGCTTCCATCCCGAGGGAAGGCTGCTGTCACTCACTGGGCTTGAATAAATACAGTCTTGAACTGTTGAAGGTCTGCACTGGTCTATTTTAATGGCTCTACTTTCCTGCTCTCTAAAGCCCAAAACCTGCCCAGGGAAGGCTGCTTACTGCCCTGGTCTGGGCCCTCCTGTATCATTTAAGATAAGGCAATGCCCGACAGACAGGCCCACAGCCAGTCCTCGACGGAGACTCCCTTCTCAGGTGACTCCAGGTGGTGTCAGGTTGAGAGTTAAAGCTAGCTAGGACACCAGGGGTCCTGCACATTCTGTGACTACTTCCTCCCGAATGAAACTTTCTGTCCTGGAGGAAGGAGAGATTGTGTGTAAGACTCAGAGCTTACCTGGCCAGGGAAGCTCACAAGGTTGCAAGATTCCCAAGGCCCCTCCTGAAGGTTCCACGCAGTGACAGTGACTGCCGGGACACACTGAGGTGGAGCTGTGGGTGTTGCCACTGGCCCACCTTACAGGTCCTGCTGGTCTCTAACTATGGTGGGATCTGCTCTCATAATTTCTAGGTCACGTTTCCTGGTTATAGTCCCCGCCCCCTTTCCCTTTGCTGTCTGTGGAGAGTTGACTCTTGACACAGTACCAAGATGCAGCTGCAGTTCCTCATTATTTTGAGATTTGTTTTTAACTATGTGTGTGGGTGTTGGGGTGAGTGCAGGTGCCCTGGGAGGACAGAAAAGGGATCAGATCCTCTGGAGCTGGAGTTCCAGGAAGCTGTGAGCTGTGCAACGTGGTTGTTGGGTACCGAACCTGGGTCTTCTGCAAGAGCAGTGTGCGCTCTTTACCTCTGAGCTATCGCTCCAGGCCCCTATCTGGGATGAATAGACTCTCCAGGAAGAGTCACGTCATGGATCCCCAGCTGCTACAGCTGATTCTTTCTAACCACCTGTCACTTCTTTTCTCAAGACCTGGGAAGCCTGCTGAGAGTCAGACCAGAAATGCTAAGTGCTCACTGTTGAGTGATGGGCAGGAGTTGGCGGTTAAATGGCTCAGCGTTTTCACCCTTGACCGAGGAACTGTGAAGATCATTCCTCATGGGCTCTCTGAGGACCCCACACGCTGAGCCTTAGCTCCTGCATTAGTCAGAGGTCTCCTGAAGAACAGAATGGATAGAATGAACATCTATGGAATTTATTAGATTGGCTTACAGGTACTGCATGGACTGTGTATCCCAGCAACGACCATCTGCACACGGAGAGGCTGAGAACCTAGTCGTTGCTCAGTGCACAAGGCTGGGTGTTGGAGCACTCCTAATCTGGAGCTGAAGGCTGGAAGGATTCCTGGAGAGCTGTTCTTCTTCAGAAGAGACTGGGCTCCAATGTCAGAGAGTCCTGGGGCAGCAGCAAGCACATGATCGATGTGCCCACCAGCAAGAAACGAAGGCAGGCAGCACAGTCTTCCCTCAGATTTCTTTACACCTGAGCTGCCACCAGAAAGTGCTGCTGTGTCTGTCTCTGGGGGAGGGCGCCCTCAACTAACCCTTCCTGGAAAGGCACTTACACCTGTAAGATGTGCCTCTTAGTTGATTCCACATCCAATGCAGTTGACAATCAGGATTAACCATCACAGGTGTCCACAGCTGTGACTGTTGGTCACATACTTTATATGCTTCTTCAAGGTGAGTACTGATGAACTGCACATACTCTGATCCGTATCTCAGGTCTTCTCTGGAAGAACTCCCCCTCAGACAGGTGTGCGTGACTGTGTGTGCACACTTACATGTGTAAATGCATACCCATGCATAGATGGTACTTAGAGCAAGGAAATATCTTGCTGTAAACAGTTGTTTCCCTGCCTCCTAATGCAGTGGTTGGCAGACAGCAAGGATAACATGGTGGTGTGTTGACTTATGACGACCCTGGGAGCAGCATCGTGGGAGAGCACTTGGTAGTACTCCCCCAGGAATAATCTTGGTTGTTCCCTGAACACCTGAGCTTTTGAGTACCTAGTATATCTGTAGCCTCTGGTCTGGTTTAACAATTACACCAGCCCATAACTATTCCCCTTCTGGGGCGTTACTATGCCAACATTACAACTCCCTGAACGAAAGCCTGATGCTTAAATTTAGTTTGTAAGAATGCGTCCCAACTGGGAGGACACTTGTCCCCCAGAGATCTCTTGGAATCATCTTTCTCCTAGAACTGTGCTCCTGAGTCAGGCCTCACTCACATTTCCATTCAACCTGGTTTCTCCAGCTTCACTGAGAAAGGACAAGCTTGGTTCAACCCTTATCTTAATGGACCATCTGGCTTTTCGTCCCTGGTTCGAGATTATCTCATTATACACGTCTTTACCAGTCTTTACTGTTCAAAGAAGGTGGGTGAGCTGCCTATCAGCACTTTGATAAGTTAATTGTCAAGCATTCATTCATTCATTCATCTTTTGGGGTGGAGCACCAAATTGAGCCTCCCACGAAATCAGGAAATGCCCCAGTCATAAGACACAAGGTTCATTGAGTTTGCCAAGATTAATTAAAAATCACTAGTCCAGATTATGTCCACTTTATACATCATTCCTATACTCCCTGTCCTCCTCGTCCCCCTCCTCCTCTTCCTCCTCCTCTCCTTCCTTTTCCTCCTCCTCATCCTTCTCCTCCTCCTCTTCTTCTTCCTCCTCATCCTTCTCCTCCTCTTCTTCTCCTTCCTCTTCCTCCTCTTCCTCCTCCTTCTGCTTCTTCCTTTTGAGACCGGATCTCATGTAGCCCAAACTGGCCTCAAATTCGCTGTGTAGTCAAGGATGATTTAATTTCTGATCTTCTTGCCTCTACCTTACAAGGGCTGAAAATCCATGTTTATGCCACCACACCTGGTTTATACGGTTCTGGGTACTGAAGTTAGAACCTCATGTAAGCACTTCACCAATTGAACTGCATCCCCAGTCCCAGCCCATAACTTCTGAAGAGCATTTTAGGCCTCAGGAAATGATTCAATGCTCCTCACTCTGTGCTCATGCGCACAACCATTCTTGTTCCCTTTTTTCTTGTTTTTGTTTTGAAACAGTGTCGTACCACACAATCCAAGTTGTCCTTTAATTTCTGGTCCACGTACCTCAGCCTCCTGTACTATGTATGAGACAGGTGCTTGGAAAACCGCAGGGACTGAGATTGGCCAGGTGTGGAATTTTAGATTCTGGGAGAGAGGCTCAATGATGAATCAATTCAATAAATTGATAGCTAAAAACGCATATTTAAAAATACACAGCAAAACATGACGGCATACATCTATAATCCCAGCGCTTGGGAAGTGGAGGCAGGAGGATCAGGAGTTCAAGGTCATCCTTGTCTACATACTGCATTCCAGGCTAGCCTGAGGCTGCATATGACCTTTTCTCAGAAACAACACAATATATATCTCATAAGCAAACAGTTGAACAAGGGTTTACAGAGACTGTGGTAAGTGTAAACTTTCTTCTACGTAGAAAACAAAGCAGAAGGTGGCAATAGGGAAGGGCCAAGGCTCCTTGGAGAAGGGTGGCCTGGAACCAGGGACTGCAAAGGACAGGTAGCCAGGAACTCGGTATCTAGGGTACACAATTCCAACAGTCTTATGGGACCCCATTCTTCACCTTCATTCTGTCAGGTTTTTTGGAAACTGGCTCAGAAAAGTCCAGTTCCTTTCCCTTGGTCATAAAGGAATGAGCTGACTTGGAGCTAGTTGTGTGTTTGGAGATGGCACAGATATTGCTGAACAGAAGCTCTCGGATGAAGATGTCAGTAATCCAGATGATCGCCCCTCATGCCCCAGTTGCCAGTGTGGGGAGGTGGCCAGCTGTAAGCTCAGGACCCCTGATGACTCCCTTCCCTGCTGCTTGTGGCCCTCACCAACCCTTTCCCAACAGTCAGCTGGGCACCTGAGTCAATGGATGCTGCCTGGTCTGCTGTGGAAGCTAGAGCTCCCAGCTGCCACCTGGCAGCCTTGGATGGTGCAGCAATTCGGGAAAGTACCACTGAACACTCAGTCACATGCTCCTGTTGCATGTGCCAGCTCTAGAGTCGCAGCACGGGCACCGAGGGAGTTGCTTTCCCCTGCACACAGGTGATGCTGGGCAGTGGGCCGAAGGCTCATCTCTGCATGCAGTGGAGCTGGTAGGCCAGTCCGCGGGGGTCTGAGTGCAGGATTACTACTGTTCAGAGTGCCTGCCATCTGGTTTTAGGAGTGCAGGCAATGACTTGCTCATCATCTGCAGACAGGCGCTTGTACTAGAATTTAGGGGTGTGCTATGTTAGGGTTGTGACTAAAGGTTAGCTTTGTTCCTAGGGTGTCACCCCTGCCTTAGTGAGCCGAGTTCTGTGGATGGAGCTATGGCACAGTCCTTCCTGCCATGCTGCCTCACTGGAGGATGGTTTTGGGATACATTCGAGTATATGACTGTGACATTTGTTGTTCCTTAGAAAATAACCACACGCCCTGTGTATTTCTTCAGCACAGGTTGGCATTTACTTCCTTTGCCAAAACACACTTACAAATAAACCAACCAAGAACCCTGCACTGCTAAGGACTCTTACTGAGGAACAGGACACAAGGAGAGACCAGTAGCCATCTATCTCAGCCATGTCCAGTTCCTGCTGGGCTTGGGACTGAGCTTGGATTTGCCAAAACACACTTACAAATAAACCAACCAAGAACCCTGCACTGCTAAGAACTCTTACTGAGGAACAGGACACAAGGAGAGACCAGTAGCCATCTCAGCCATGTCCAGTTCCTGCTGGGCTTGGGACCAAGCTTGGGGAGTTTCTGCACAAAGAAACAACACCTCCAGGTGGGTCCCTGGCCTGTGGCTTTTGCTGGGTAGCTCCAGAGCAAGCCAGTTCCTAGGCTCAGGTAGAGACCAGTAAGACCAGAGAGTCCTGGCTGTGGGTGGGTTTGTGCTTCAGAACAGCAGGAAATGGGAACTTAATGCTGGAACCTTACTCCGTAGGAGGTTCAAGCGCATTCAAGACCCTAAAAGTCATCTGGGTGCCAGGACCAACACCCACCACCGGCTGCTCCCCAGAGTCAGGGGTGGCTGTGAAGGAGCAGATGGGGGCAGGTGGCATTTGTCTGGTGTCGCAGTCACAGAGCATGCCCACTTCCACATAGCAGGCAGGGGTGGGAGGGGCTCAGGAAAGGGAGACATCAAGACAAAAGTGAATTTCAGACGCAAGTTTAGCCCCTCAGTTGACTCTGACTTGCTCCGAGCCTGTCTTTAAGGGACTCCCCCTTTTTGGTCCTGCAAGGAAGGCCACCTGCCTGATGCTGCCCTTTAAAACCCTGCCCAGGCTGTGCTAATTAAAGTGTGACTCCTACTTGACCAACTCTCCAGTGCATACAAACTAGACGTCCATAGCCTAAGCCTGGGACCCAGGGCCCTCCCCAGTCCTTAATTTCTGCCCCCCAACCCCTCCCAACTTTGGGTGTTTTTTTTTTTTTGACACAATAATGACTAAGGCAGCCATCAACGGTCCTTCATCTAATACCTAATGCCCTCCGTGTGTAACAGTAACCAGAAACCCTGAGCTGGGCATCCACGGCCTTCTCCAATAAACCCTTAAATCCCACTGCTTCCTGGGCTAGAGGGCGGCTCAGTCAGGTGCTCGGGCACAAACATGATGACCTTAGTCCAATCCTCAGAATCATGTGAAAATGCCGGGCATGGTGTTGCACGCCTGCAATGCCAGGCCGGGGAGGCCAAGACAGGTGCTCTGGGACTCACTGGCAGCCAGCCTAGCCTCACTGATGAGCTCTGGGTTCCATGATAGACCCGGTCACAAAAGCCTGAGGATGACGTCCAAGACTTCTCTCTGTCCTCCACACACATGTGCACACACATGTGCACCCCCCCAATCTATGTTTTCCCTATGCCATGGTAAACTGCAGCGTGCACTCTGCTGGCATGGCTGGGCATGCTATGGTGTGTGCTGTAACACTCCATCTTTATTCCTGGTTTATGCTACGTTCCCTGGGGAAGACGAACCAGTTCCTGCTTCCAACTCCAGATGTTGCTGGTATTTAGGGCCTACTCTTAGCTGGCTTGCACCGCGCCCTCGCCTGTGGCCTGCACCATCTCCCCAGAGTATTAGAGTCAACGCTACGTTCCCTGGGGAAGACGAACCAGTTCCTGCTTCCAACTCCAGATGTTGTTGGTATTTAGGGCCTGGCTGGGTGACTCCAGGTTCTTGGCATCTTATTCAAAGCGCTGAAATAAGTGCACAGCGATTTGCAAAGCAGCAAGGAAACTACCCAAGGCGGGACAACTGCACAGGTCAGAATGTGCTTGGAGGGAGAGTGGGCCACGGGACTGGGCACGTTCGAGGACAGATTATCACGTGGGGTTTCCTTTTGTGGGGTTCAAGAGGAGGAATTTGGTGACTAAAGAGCTTAGTTTGGGGGGCCTGGAGAGATGGCTCAGCGCCAGCCCAAAGGCTGTGCACAATCAGGATCTAGGACTGGGGACCCAGGATGCAAGGGTGTGTAGAGAGGGGACACTTCTGCCATAACTCCAGTCCCAGGGGATCCGACAGCCTCTTCTGACCTCCGCGGGCATTGCACGACACGGGTACACTTACCTACATGTCTCCTCCCTAGCCCTGGTGGCTGCACTCAGCTTTCTACATGGGTTCTGGGGATCGAACTCAGGTCCTCATGCTTCTTCAACAAGCACTTTATGAACTGAACCATCTCCCCGACCCTTTGCCCTAAACTTTTAAGAAGCTGTTGGCTTTTGGTGGTGCGTGGAGGCTGAAAGTCGCATGTACGGGAGGTTTTACTCTTAGCTGGCTTGCGCCACACCCTCGCCTGTGGCCTGCACCATCTCCCCAGAGTATTAGAGTCAACAAGAGATGTTTGCATACATCATTTCCTGCTAAATATCTTAGTTGCTACCAGCTTGGCCTTCAGCCTCCCAGTACGCAGCATGGCAGGCTCGCTGGTGCGCTGTCCAAGGTGCTGACAAGTGGTTTTAAGGACATCTTGGTCCAGCCCAAAGGCTGTGCACAATCAGGATCTAGGACTGGGGACCCAGGATGCCTGGGTGTGTAGAGAGGGGACACTTCTGCCATCTTGTCAGAGCATGTCTTCCTGGAAAGTGGTGTTTGTCTTGGTTTTCTCTGAACCACTAGGATCCACATACAACCAGACCCACAATTAGGTCCAGATGGTAAATGCAACTTTCTAATGCTCAGCAGGGATGGCAGGCAAACCACAGAATCCAAATATATTTAGTGACTGCCACTACTTACACTGACTACAGTGTGCCACACACCCATCGTGCACTCAGCACACATTTTCTCAAGTAGCACTCATGACCGCTCAGTAAGGAGGCGGCTACTATAGTCACTGTATTGTTGTCAAGACTTGGACTTAAAGGGACAAATGATGGGCCTGAGAGATGGCTCAGTGGGTAAAGACACTTGCTGCCAAGGCTGACAATCTCAGTTTGACCCCTAGAACCCACATGGTAGAAGTTGTCCTCTGACCCCCACATGCATGCCAGGGCACACACATGCCCCTCTAATCCCCATGCTCTTACTGCGAGATGGGGGTGGAGATGGCCGTCTCTGGAACTGTGTGGGCAGCTGGCCCGGAGCACGCAACAGCAAGGTAAGGACAGACAGGTTGTCATCTGACCTCCATACACATAAGCACCATGGCACATGTGTGTCCTCATGAACATGCATACGCATGCCCAAGTGCTGGGATTATGCCCGGCTGAGGTCTTTCTTCTTGATGACACAGAACCCACCCTCATACCTTCATGCTGCCTCACTCAGACATGCCAGGAATGGGTTTCAGACCTGGATGGTCAGCTTTTGGCTCATGTGGTGACTTAAAACAAACAAACAAACAAACAAACAAAAAACCACTTCTCAGGCTAGGGAGATGGCTCGGTGGGTATTGTGCTTGCCACACAAGCATGAGGATCTGAGTTTGAACCCCTAGAGCCCATGAAAAGTCAGGTACAGTAGTGTGCCCATAATCCCCATGCTCTTACTGCGAGATGGGGGTGGAGATGGCCGTCTCTGGAAGTGTGTGGGCAGCTGGCCCGGAGCACGCAACAGCAAGGTAGATGGTAAGGACAGACAGGTTGTCATCTGACCTCCATACGCACAAGCACCATGGCACATGTGTGTCCTCATGAACATGCATACACATGCACATACACATCACACACACACACACACACACACACACACACACACACACACACACAAAAGGAAAAGGGCTGGAGAGACAGCTCAGCAGTTAAGAACACTGGTTGTTCTAGCAGAAGACCAGGCTTCGGATCCCAGCACCCACATGGCAGCTAACAACTGTCCGTAACTTCAGTGCCAGGGGATCTGACAGCCTCTTCTGTCCTCCACGGGCATTGCATGACTCGGGTGCACTTACCTACATGCAGACAATACACACATAAAATAAAAATATTAAAGTTAAGCTGGGCGCGGTGGCGCACGCCTTCAGTCCCAGCACTCAGAAGGCAGAGGCAGGTGGAGCTCTGTGAGTTCGAGGCCAGCCTGGTCTCCATAGTGAGTTCCAGGACAGCTGGGGCTACAAGAAAGGAGAAAGAAGAAGACAGCAGTGACCATTATGTTCAGAGGAGAGCGCTCCACACACTGTCTCCAAAGGCCGTTGAGCACGTCTTCATTGATGACCCCTCCCTCACACTTTACCAACCCCTGTTTATTGTCAAATCCCCGTCTGGCCATCGCACTCTCTGGCCTCCCTCATATGAGGACTCCTTGGTTAGAAGAGGCTCACTGTGAGAATGCGGGAGTGTTTCCCCAACTCAGAGCACTTAATCCTAACTGCACTGTGCCGCGTGCCCTGTGAGGTGACACAGTCACAGGCTCTGGGGAGTAAAATGCAGACATCTTTGGGTAGGAGATGTTGACCTTATTCTTTCTATGATAAGGGTCAAGAAACCCATTTAGAGGAAGCCATATTTAAGTGAAAAGCCCCGCACACATCAGATATATGAAGGCCAGTGAAAGCGTCTCTTCCAGTAGAAGACACAATAATGGAAAGGCCCCAAGAAAGGCAGAGCGTATTAATCCAAGGACAGAGAGGATCCCAGCACAGTGAGCAGGACTGGCAGGGGCAGAACAACAGGTGGAGGCCAGGCAGATGGAGCATGCTGGCTGGTGGTGCAGGAGCTGTTAGGGTCAGAGCCTGGGCCCGGCAGCCCTAACAAGCCAGACTCTGCCACCCCTTCCCAACAGAACTGTTAAAGATACAAGTAACAGTAAACAGCAGAGGAAGGGCATTTACTCACACACTGGGAAGAGGAGCAAGTAGTGAGGTCCAGTGACCCCACCAAGGACATTGTTGGGGTCCTGACATGAGCTTAGATTTAAATAGAGGACATGAGGTATGCATCGGTTAGCAGTCCTGGTCAAAATGTGGTCCTGCCCACCACCGTTTTCTTGGTTATAATCTCCCCTTTAAAAATAATTTTAAAGTATGTATCCTGATGTAACTGCAGAAACCAGGATAATGAAAAGGAACCAGGGAGGTAAAGGGAAAGAAAGAACCCGAGAGAGAAGAACAGTAGGAGACAGGTGTTTCAAAGGGAGGGATGGATAAAATGGGGCTATTTAAATGGGAGGGGGAAGAGGGTTATACAAGGAACTCTGAAGATAAAGGGGAAGAAGGAGCTCAAGAGAGGTGGGGCCATAGGAGATGGGTATTATCACGGGAGAAGTGGGGAAAATGGGGGCACTTTAAGTGGGGAAGCCATGGTCGAAGGGTTAGACAGGGAGAGAGAGAGGAGAGATAAATAATGCCTAGCTAGTGTAAAAAACCAGAGGGAATTGTATTAGTCCAACAACCTAATGACAATTTATACATACAGTATCTCTACATGAGTCCATGTGGATAGCTAAAGGCTTCATAACAAGAAACCGTGCCAGACAGGAGAAATCTTCCTTTGAGTTGTTGGCCGGGTGGTCCAAGAGACTCCCAAAGTCACACAGGCTATTGCCACAGCCCTTGATGGCCTCCCAGAACTCAAAGGTAAGACCCTACTGCTGAAGGCAGGACATACTTCGGACACAGGATTTGGAGCAATGGAGCTGGAACTGACCTGGAAGCCACTTCCCTGAAGGCAGCTCTCATAGCCTTGGAGAGCACCATGAAAATACCAAGGGGAAACATCAATGGATGATCTAACACCAGCTTCAAGACCAAATAACCACATCAATGACTAGCACAGCACAGGACATTGGTGCAGTAGTGGCACTTTTATTTTGGGGGCAATCAACGGCTACCTAATTGGACTAAAAGCCCTCTCAGTGGGAGGAAGCTCATGTGTGGTACTGTAAACAAAGCCAAATACACATGGCTGGAGAGGTCATAGATCTTAGAGAAAACCCAAGACTGTCCCATTCGTAGACTAATGTGATTTCTTACTACGTACAAAATATGTGTCCTTATATTTACAGACGAACATCCCAGTCACCATCATTAGAGAAGCTTCTTCTGCACCAGACGGAGACTGTTACAGATACCACAGCTGGTCACACAGACACTTTCTGTGACTGCCCCAGCCTAAGTGGCACATCTACGATGCAACCTCTACACCTAAGGCTCACGGAACACAGAACAAGGGATGAAGGGAACACTAATGATCTTTCAGTTCTCATCAATGAAGCTCCTCACGCAACAGAGGGCCAGGAACACAAAAGGTCTCAAATGGCCACAGTGTAAAGATTAGGAGTCTGCAGAGTGCTGGTCCTTGGACAGGACTCCTATATTAAAACCTCCACACCCAGGGCTCAGGGACCATCTCAGAAGAGGGGGTGGAAAGATTGTAAGTGCCAGGGAGGAGGTGCATGACCACATGGAAATAGGATCCTACAAGCTCCTGGGATCCTTCTCATATGAACCTGCAGCAATGGTGTCAGCACGCACAGACCCTTGCACACTCAAGAAGATAAAACCCCGGCACAGAACTGTGGAAATGGACAGCAGGCCCCGATCTTAGCCAAAGAATTATTGGCAACTGATTACTGCTGGGTGAGGAAGAGCTGATTTTCTTAAAGGAAGGTGTGATGAAGATGGAAGACACACCCTAAATGTGGGTGTTACCTTCTGATGGCAGCCCGTATAAAAGGCCAAGGCAGAGGAGAATGCCTGGCTTCTTGCTGCTTGCCCTTTCTCTCTCGCCGGTGAGTTCGTCTTCCTGCTGTAGACTGAAGACTGGCTGATCTTTTGGAATTTGTCAGACCTTAGGTACCAGATTGGGACTACTGAGACATCCAGATTCTCAGCCTCTCCAGTGTGGTGCAGCCATTGTTGGACTACTCGGACTCTATCCTGTGAGCTAAGCTGATAAATCTCTCTCTCTATATATATATTCTATCTACCAGTTCTGTTTCTTTGGAGAACCCTGGCTAATACAGAAGGGAGTCTAGATAGGCTGACTAGGCCTCAGTAGATGAACTTTCACTGAGGGATGTCTGGGGACACTAACTTCACACAATAGAACATACACAGATGACAGAATGTACGAATTCCAGTGGTGGGGCTACGGGAGCGTGCCAGTGGGGAAGGGGTTCTAAAGATGCTTAAGATTGACTGAGGTGTTCTGTATGAACTGCACAAAAAATTCAGTAAAGAAAAAGTCCTTTCCTGCAAAATAATACATTTTAATTATGTTTATGTATGTACACATGTATGTATATGTATATGAGTGTTCTGGCACACACTGTATGTCCTGGGCACACATGTGGCAGTCAGAGGACGACTGGTGGGAGATGATGCTCTTCTTCCCCCAGGTGGATCTTAGTCATTGGGTTTGGCAACCGCACCTTACTGCTACTGGGTCTAGTCTGACCGACAAGTTGTCAGGACTGTGTGAAGTCCCTTTCCAGGAGACATAAGCCCCCCTCTGGCTGCACCAGGCTTCAGCCTTTCCCTTCTCCCAGCAGGAGATGCCTGGGGAAATTCAGCTTTTGGGGGTCCCGTCCCCTTCGTTGGACAGACAAGAGGAGAACACAAGCATCTCTTTTTAGAGCACCTCCATTCCTACCAGGACACTGCACGACTGCGAAGTCTCTGGGTTTTGTTCCAAGGGCGATCAGGAACATTGGAAAGCCAGAGTCACCGACACACTCTGCTTTGTGTCTACAGGGTGGCCGCTGATTAGTCTCCCGCTTTCCATGTAGGAACAGCCATCTAAAATAGCCAGGTCTTCTGCCTCCCCAGGGACAGCTGAAAATCTGGCTGTTTCTCATGGTTCCCTTCCAAGTTTAAATCATTGACGGTGCATTGTAAAAGTTTAAAGCAGTGGGCAGGGCAGGTTGGCCACGAGCCTGGGGGCTACCAATCTGAACAAACTTTGGCCCATGCTCGCTGCTTGGCTGAGTGATGGAAGCTTCTGTGCTCCAGGCATGGCCTGTGCCGGGGAAAGAATAACAGTGGTTCTCACAGAAGGCTGAGGGGGTTCAGAGAGGAGCAGCGTAGCTCAGTGCCTGTGAGCACTCACCACACACACAACCGTGTCTGTTTTTTAATTTGAGAGGATTAGATGAAGGTTTGAAAATGGGTGACCTTTAAAATTGCTTCTGGCTCTAAGATTCTAAGATGATAAGAAAGGAAGTCCTCATTAATCTGCCCATATATTTAGTGGTAGAAGACTGAGTTTCACTCCCTAGTCTGGATTTAGTTTCCGTATTTAATTTGTAGTACAGAAGGCATCCTCGGTAAGATGACAGGGAGCCAAGAAAACTCTACTTGAAGGCCAAACCCACTGAGGGAAGGAAGCAGCAGCTCTTGCTAATTACACACAGGCCCAGGGGTCAGAACCCAGCAATCAATAGTCACAGACCCTGCTTAGATCAACTTGCTCTTTTCCTCAAAGGATTTGGCATTGACATGTCCTCTTTACATGAAAACCCAGTTGTATTCTGTGAGGCCTAATCTTCATTGTTACGTGACTGGATTTAGAATCCCCTAGGAGACACACCTCTGGGCATATCTGTGAGAGAGTTTCCCAAGAGGTTTAACTGAGGAGGGAAGACCCACCCTGAATGTGGGCAGTGCCGTCCCATGGGCTGAGGTCCTGGTCTGAATAAAGAGAAAGCCAGGTGAGTACCGGCTTTCTTCTCTCTGCACCCTGACTGTGGGCACGATGTGACCAGCTGCCTCACACTCTGGCCGTCATGCCTTCCCTGCCATGATGGACTGCACCCTCAAACTGGGAGCCACTAGCCCTTCCTCCCCTAAGCCGCCTTTGTCAGGTATTTTTTAGCTAATATAGGCTCCTTTCTCCTTCTACCCATGGGGGTCAAACCTTGGGAGGAGAGGGGCACACATAGTTTGATGCCTGGCTATAGGCAGGTAAGTCTGAAGAACAGTTCCTGCCCAGAAGGGCCTCCCCTAAGGCCATGATAAGTGTCCCCCATTTCTTGGACCCTTTATGAAAGAGCACAGAACAGAGCCAGAGTAGATCTGGTTCTGGACAGAGCTCCAGGGAGGAGTCAGTACCAACAGGCTCTGGGGGATGGACGTGCTGGGCTTGAATACTACCAACAAAGGGCAGTGTTTGCGCCTAACAATGGTAAACAAATCCCACGGCTTCTTGGATTGATACCGGGGACTCTTGAACACAGAAACATACTTCTATACATGCAGGACCTGATTTCTTTACCAAGCTCCAGAGGTCACTTAGATCTGAGAACCTTCAGAGTCTACTTGTGTCCAACACAGGACAAAACCCACATAATACATAGTGAATAAGGCATTGAAGGTGCTCACCCTGACAGAGGCACCTGGGTAGTTTTTAACTTCTGAACCCTAGGAATTTCACTGACACACAGGAGGAGAAAAGCAGGTCATACACTCAGCTCAGGAGTGTTGGGTTCCGTTTGTAAACATTTGTTTTAAGACACAGTTGGTTGAAGGAAGACGAAAAGCTACACACACAGCTGACTGAATACAGAGAGGACCTGAAATACAGACCCTCGGGTCTCAGAAGCAGCGGGCACCTCAGGAGCTGCTTTCTCTCCCTAGTGCTGTGGGAATTTGGCACTTCCTGTTTATCCCTGTGCCGGATTCCCACATCTCTAGGAAAGACTGTGTGCATCTCCAGGAAAGGCTCCCTGAACCACACAGTCATTCCAAAGTGTCTTCTATTGTTCTACAGGAAACGCTGCACACAAAGGAGCTCACGTAAAAACACAGCTCTTACCTCGAAGGGGATGAGATAGTTTATTCTGGAATCAGATACGAGTGGCCATGGTTCAGGAACACGGATCAGGTCACCCGATACCATGTTCCAATGTGGTAACAGTTTATGAAGTTTTTGTAGCAACAGCAAAGAAAGTCATCCATCAAGACCGTTGAGGTACAGCGGGGGAAGCAGCGTGTCGGCGGGTCACAGCAGGGCAGGGAAGTGCCTGCCCCAGCCTTAGACGCTGGTTGATGACATTCTTAGCCTTTGGGGTGGTGGAAGCTAAGGGCCTGTACATTTCACAAAGAATTTCACCTGATAATCATAAGGAGGTTAGGTTTAAAACACGTGGGCAATAGGGGCTGGAGAGATGGCTCAGCGGTTAAGAACACTGGTTGTTCTTGCAGAAGACCCAGGTTCAAATCCCAGCACCCGCATGGCAGCTAACTGTCCGTAACTCCAGTTCCAGTGGATCGGTGCACTTACCTACATGCAGGCAATACACGCATACACATAAAATAAAAATAAATAAGTTAAATATTAAAAAAAAAAAAACGTGGGCAATAAGTGACTGTCAAGAGGGCTAAACGTGATCCAAGATAACTCGGCTCTGGACCTGCAATATTCCAGGCCTCCCAATCACGGACATCTTGATGGGCTCATCAGCCTTGGAGGATCATTAACGCAGGTGCAGCGTTCTCTCTGGGAACTTCACAAAGGGATAATTACACATTGCCCCCTGCTTCGCAGAGACGAAAAGATGGAAGGCTTGGATGGGCGAGGGGACTTCTGAGCTAGAGAAGAAAGAACAAGCGGGGGATAACGGGGCGCGGGGAGAAGGCAGCGTTCTGGGAAGGACAGCGGCTAGGAGCGCTGTGAGTACCAGGAAAACACTGATCAGGCCTGCAGTTCCTCAAAGCTTAGAGTGAAGGGCTTCTGGTTATCACGTCTCTCTGAAGTGCTAATTAGAGGGTGAGCCACTGTTGGGAGAGCTTTAGCAGCTTTAGCCCCTCTTTATCTTTCCCAGCATCACCAGCAAAAGGAGACTTCAGGGGAACTAATTTTCTATACAGCAGCCCCCAAACCAGACTACTACCATGAAAGCCGGATGAAACTGGATTTGGCTACTTGAGTTGGTACACAGGTCTTTGTTTCTCTGGTTGGAAATCAAGGTGTTCACATCCCTTTGAGGTTCTGTGGAGCTGGACGTGGTCCTCCCTACTCCACTCCACCTGTTGGCCAAGGCAGAAAACGAACAGAAACAGGAAGAAGATGGGCATTCTGGGGTCCCCATCGCCCATTGATTAGCCAATCACCACCCTCAGCAATCATGCATCGCCTCAATCCTTGACTCTGAGGTGTTGTTTTTACAGTTCCTTTTTAGAGATGAGGCAACTCAAGATCAGATAAGTAACTTGGGGCTGAAGAGATTGCTCAGTCAGTAAAGTGTTCACAGCGTGAACACAAAGACCTGGTTTGATCCACAGAACCCTGTGTGAACCAAACTAGCTGTGGTTGCATGCACTTGGAATGCCAGCACTGGGGAAGTGGGGATGGGCGGATCTCCGAGCTCACCGGCCAGCCCAGCTTAATCAGCAAGATCCGACCAGCGAGAGACCCTGTCTCAAAACAGTGGATAGCACCTGAGGACAGACAGCTAAGCTGTCCACACACACACACACACACACACACACACACACACCTTAAGATACACGTGCACCTGCAAACATACAGAGGGACACAGAGTAAGTAGCTCGCCCAAGGCCAGATCCCTGTATAAGGGACTAAATCCTGGATAAGTTAACAGGGTCACTGAGGAATAATAAAGATGTCGCAATCCCGTCTTCTCGGTCCGAGACAAAAACCTGGGACTGCCCCCTCTAGCCAGCAGGGTTCTCTTTCTGGTCAACTAGTCCAAACCAGTTCTGATAAGACTGAACCTGGACACCTCGTCACTTGAAGCCATAAGTCTGTCAGCCTTTTCTGCTTGGCTTAAGTTGGCCAACCCAATATTAGGGGAGAGGAAACCACTGAGACCCTTAGAACCCAGGCTAGCCCAGGGCAACAGTGGATTCTTGATTTCTGGGTTCCCTGTCCACTTGTGGAGAGCTCTCTCTCTCTCTCTCTCTCTCTCTCTCTGTATGATTCTTTATCTGTATGGATATGATTCTTCATTCTTTCTAAATGAAGTCTCTGCTATATTCTGAGATTCTGAGATTTTTTCCCCCTGCCTTTTATGTCTTTAACTGGCTGAGAAAATGAAGCCAACCCCTAGACTGATAGCCTGGTTCCCTTTGGAACCTGTATTTGAACACAGGATGGTCTGACCCCAGAACCCATTCCATCACATCATCTTGCAGAAGTTTCACCTACCAGGGCATGCAGGACCACTGGTGGGTATAGGGAGCTGCTAAAACGGTGATGTGGAGATGCATGTGTGTAGTTACTTGTCTCACTGCTGTGGAAACATGCCTGGTGAGAGCAACTTAAGGAAAAAAGAGTTTACTTTCATGGAGGCAGGAACACTAGGCAGCTGGTCACTTGCACCTGCAGTCAGAAAGCAGAGAGAGATGAACACTGGCTCTCAGCTGCGTTCTTTTATACTCTGTCTAGGATCCCAGCCCATGGGACAGTGCCACCCATATTCAGAGAGGGTCTTTCTTCTTCAGTGAGCATTTCTGGAAATGTCCTCACAGACACGTCCAAAGGTGTGTTTCCATGGTGATTCCAAGTCCAGTCAAACTGATGATGAAGATCAACCATTACAGCACAGTAGCTGCCATGGTTAGCACGTGCTTTGTGCCTAACGTGGCCTCATTAAAATGTAACAACAAAGAGGTTAGGCCCCAATGCCCTTAGAGTCTCCTCTAAGGTTGCCAGGAAGCCCCATAGTGGCTAAGTGCAGAATGAAAGTCTGCAGCTGATGCTAGTGTTCGGAAGCCTTAACCCGAGGATTACCCCATTGACTGGCGCTCTCTTTTGCTCAAACCCTTATAGAGGAAGGGTTCTGGGGGGAACTTTGGATTTGGGAACTCTCTGCCTTGGGTAAGCGAACCATTATCCTCTTTAAAAAAAATTTTTTTTATGTGTATGAGTGTATTGCCTGCATCTGTGTCGTGCAATGCCCACAGAGATCAGAAGATGGTGTCAGATCTCCTGGAACTGGAGTTATGGATTGTTGTTAGCTGCCATGTGAGTGCTGGGATTGGAACCCAGGTCCTCTGCAAGAGCAGCCAGTACTCTTAACTGCTGAGCCATCTCTTCTCCAGCCCCATAAGTCTTTTTTTTCTGTTGGTCTTTTTGAAACAGGGTCTCTCTATAGCCCCAGCTGGCCTGGAACTCACTCTGTAGACCAGACTGGCCTTGAACTCACAGAGATCTGCCTCTTGAGTGCTGAGATTAAAAGTGTGCGCCACCACACCCTGCTCCATTATCATCTTTGGGTAGCTAGCTGCATTGAGGCCAGTTGTTGAGAGAACCCCTTTGTTTAAGGTCACCAGCTCTGTCACCCCACATCCTCATGCCTGCACCTTGTGCCAACCGTCCCAGGAACCTATTATTCCTTCTCATTTACATTTTTGTTTGTTTGTTTTGCTTTTGGTTTTTTTGAGACAGGGTCTCCCTGTTGCCTCAGCTGACCTGGAACTCACTATGTAGACCAGGCTGGCCTCGAACTCAGAGATGTTCCTGTCTCTGCCTCCCGAGTGCTGGGATTAAAGGCATACGCCACCAGGCTCGGTTACCTCTTTAAATCCCTTTCCCTGAGTAGAACTTATTTCTGTGACTGTTCTTCTGTCAGGTGACCAAGGTCAATCAGATCAAGCTCATTTGCACTAAAGCACAAGTGATATAATCCAGCAATCCTGAAAAGATCTATGCTGCCTTTTAACCACCCTATCAGGGGGCTTGGCTTGCAAGCATTAAGACCCGAGTTTGATCTTCAGAATCCACCTAAAGAACTGGGCCTGGTGGTGCCCACCTGTAACTCCAGCACCAGGGAGGGTCCCTGGAGCTTGATGGCCAGTCAGCACAGTCCACTGCTGAGTTCCAGGCCAGAGACCATCTCAAACAAGGTGATGGCAACTGAGAAATGTAAGGTTGACCTCTGACCTCTCCCCTGCCTCTCCCCCTCACAATCGATCGATCGATCAATCAATCAATCAATCAATCAATCAATCAATCACTTAATCAATCAATCAATCAATCAATCAATCAATCAATCAATCAATCAATCAATCAATCAATCAATCAATCAATCAATCAATCAATCAATCAATCAATCAATCAATCAATCAATCAATCAATCAATCAATCAATCAATCAATCAATCAATCAATCAATCAATCAATCAATCAATCAATCAATCAATCAATCAATCAATCAATCAATCAATCAATCAATCAATCAATCAATCAATCAATCAATCAATCAATCA
>NW_008346079.1:683445-683669 GCF_000622305.1 Nannospalax galili | reverse complement strand
AATGCCATTATGATGATAAAGGAACCGAGCTGCACCACAGGACCTGGTTACCAATGTGGTGAACATGTGAAGAAACTGAAGTGTGTGCGGGAAGGGCCTCAGGACGAGTCTACTGACAGCTTTAGTCAGGAGGGACTAAGCAATGGTGTGGGCTCTGGGGACAGTTCAGTCCTTAGGCTGCCAGGCATCAGCCTCTGGGGCGAAGGGGGGGGGGTGTGGTGGGG
>NW_008346079.1:630409-682396 GCF_000622305.1 Nannospalax galili | reverse complement strand
TAAGGTAGTCTGTGCATAAAGGAAAGTGGGCTGAGGAACACTGTTCATTCAGGTTCCTAGGAGACCCTGAGACCACTGTGTGTGATTCTCAGAGGGAGTGCTCTGAAGAAAGCTGTGAGGGGTGGGAGAGGCAGAACTGGACACCAAGCACAGAGGCCAAGGAAAGGTGTGTTTTCGGGCTCTGGGGGAGCCCTGGAGTGTGAGCTACACCTTAGAGCCGCCCAACCTGAGGGGAGAGAGCCTAGATTTCTCCTACCTGAGTCCTGACTGAGCCTAACCCCTGCCAAAGTCAGATAGGCTCCAAGATTGTTCCAGCTCTCTGAAAAAGGTGGTCACAGTTGGAAGCAGCTGACCAAGAGTCCAGGGGAGTGGTAAAGCTGTGGGGGCTGTGTTGGTGGCACAGGAGCAGTGCCCTCTTCAGGCAGAGTCCTAGCTCCACATGCCAAGGGCTGCATGGTCAAACTCAAGCAGAAAGAATTTGAGCCAGGAGGAATATTTTTCTTCCACTTTTTAAAGATTTCTTTCTATTAATTAAAATTCTCACATAATTTCGTATGTGTACACAATGCATCTTGACCACTCCTACCCTCTCCCTGCTATCCCTGTTCACCTCCCTCTGCCCATAAGTCTTTGTTCAAGCCTTCTCAGGCCCTATTGTGGGCCACTGGAGTCCATCAGGCTGTGTGAGTGACCGGGCTTGGAGCTGTCCACTGGAGCCTAGTGATGTGAGGTCCAAGCTCACATCAAGAATGGAGGAGGGTCATACTGACCCTGTAAGAACTCTTCCAAACAGTGGGGAGGGAAAAACAGGCAGCTAGGCTGTGGAAGGATGCTGGGGCCTATGGTCATTAATTTTCAGGTTACTATAATCAAATACCAGACATAATCAAGTTAAGGAGTGATAAGAGTTTATTTTAGCTTGCAGGTAAAGGCAATACAGTCTAGCATGGAGTGAGTAACGGTAGAGGGGAGCTCAAGGCTGGGACTCCTCACCTCCTCTCCTTGGTAGAACAGGAAGCAGAGGTGGACAGGAAGTCAGACCACACTCTAAATCTCAAGGCCCTCAGTGTCCTACTTCCTCTGTGAGGCCCTGTATTAGTTACTTTTCTGCTGCTGTGACAAAGTACTGTGTCCAAGGGATCTTACAGGAAGAAGAGTTGATTTGAGCTTAGAGTTCCAGGTTCCCAAGGGATTAGAGTCCATCATGGGGGTGGAGAGGCATGGTGAGGCAGCTGGAGCAGGAGCAGAAAGCAGAGGCTCACATCTTCAAGCAGGCTCAGGAAGCAGAGAGTGACTCATGGTCCGGCAAGGCTTAAGCACTCTCCAGCCCACCCCCTGTGATTTGCTGCCTCCAGCAAGGCTGCACCTTCTAAGACCCCCCCCCAAAACAGTACCACCAACTGGGGGCAAAATGTTCAAATACTTGGAACCTGTGGGGGACATTTTTCTTTCAAACCATCACAGGCTCCATCTCCCGAAGGTCCCACAACCTCTCAAGACAGTGCCACCAGCCGGCGACCAAGTGTTCAAGCACACTCAGAGCTTAGCCATGCCCTCATGAAGACTCCATGCCCAGGTGCCTGGCTCCTCCCTGGCCGTCTCGCACTGCTGCCTGCACGGAATGGAGCCTGATCTTTCTTGTCTCTTTCTCCTGCTGAGGTCTAGCATTTCCCCATGAGAGAACAAACAGGAAAAAGATTTACAGAGAGCCAGACATGGGTTTGAATCTCACCTCTACCCCTACTTAACTGCGTGAGTTGACCTCCTCGAGTCTCAGCCCCCTTCCATATAAAACAGGGAGCTGTTAGGGTTGCTTTGGGGTTAAGAGCGACCGTAGCCCTCCGGCGTGAGCTTCTTCATCTCTACCAGAGCTTCTGACACTTTCTCCACTGCTGACTCTGCCTCGGAGAGATTTTCACGTGACCCACAGTACACAGGTGCACAAAGCAAGGGCTTGCTGACAAGAAAATACAAAGAAACTTAGTTTCATTGCTTATGACAGTTTCATTTATCATGTGTGTGTGTGAATGTGTGCATGCACACACACACATGACACAGCACACATATAGAGATCAGGACAAGCTGTGCGAGTCAGTTCTCTCCTTCCACCACGTGGGGCCTGGGAATCAAACTCAGGTCATCAGGCTTGGTGGTAAGCCTTAAGAAGCTTATTTTAAAACAATTATTTGTTATACTATAATTTTTCCATTCATTATAGACATAAGCAAATTTGCTTTCTAATGAGATGAATATACTTTTTTATTTTTATATAAAGAACTTAGTTTCAGCTGAATGTTTGATACTGTAGGGACACAGAGAGCCTTCAGTGTTTTTCAAGCTGGCAGATATTTGGGTTTTATGGTCATCAATGCTGAGAACACTGCTTCACATAAACACACAGCGCAAAATGGCAGAAGTGTGTTTGGGGCCATTTCAGAAATTATCATGAATTCTATCTAATCCCAGGCCAGAATTCATTTAGTGATGTTTTAATGAAACTCAAGTCAGCAACTCAAACAACCATTTTTAAATCAAACATTCTAACCCGGTACAATCCAAACATACACCAATTTGATACACGCTGTGGAATTATGTAGGAAAATGTTAAGTCTTTGTTTTCTATAACTAAATTATTATGTTTCTTTGTATGTGCGGTAGAAGCACTGAGATTTGTAACACAGGACAACTTGAATCTGAGCTGAGGGGAGTCGGGCAGCATTTGTGGGCACAGGGCCTGCAGGGTGCAATGTGTGCACTGTGTGTGCAGTACCATGGCACAGCGAAGTCATGAGATATAACACGTGAGCCCTGCCAGAAACACCTTGGCTTTATTATGTGTTTGATGCTGAATTCGTTTGTGGTTATGTGTTCAGAAACCTTTTATTATTGCCAGATTTTCACGACCTTCACATTCAGCCAAATGACTTCACTTGGGTTCATGACCCACAGCTTCAGAAGCTCTGATCTGTATTAGAGAATGTAATGGGTAAGTGAGCTAAAAGTGCTTCTGAGGGTTGACGTGGGGGAAAGAGCTAAACCCAGTGATTGACAGCCTGGGTTGCAGCCGTGCTCAGTCATGGGTCCCCTCCACTGCCCAGGTGATCTTGAAGATTAGAAGAATGGGTCTTCACTCTCTGCTACTTCTGGGGTGTGTGTGTGTGTGTGTGTGTGTGTGTGTGAGAGAGAGAGAGAGAATATGCGTATGTGTACATATACATATGTATGTGTATCTGTGTATATATATGTTTGTGTGTGTATATATGCTTGTGTATGTATATATGTACATGTGTGTATGTGTGAATATATGCTTATGTGTGTATATGTTTGTATGTATGTGTATATGTGCTTATATGTTTATGTATGTGAACATGTATATGTGTGTATGTGTGTGTGTAGGCCAGAGGATAACCTCAAGTGTCCTTCCTCAGGAGTGACGGTCTACCTGTTGTTTTTTGAGACATGCTGGGAGTTTGCCAAGTAGGCTAGGCCGGCAGTGAGCCCCAGGGTCCACCTGTCTCCACCTCCTCAGTGCTGGGACTACATTTTGTGCTATCATGCTCTGCTTTTTAAAAATAATTCATTTTATTTTATGTGTATGAGAGCTTTGCTGCACACATCACATGCAGTGCCCACAGAGCCAGAAGAGGGCCTCTAGAACTGTAGTTAGAGATGGTTGTTAACTGCCATGTGGGTGCTGGGAACCAAATCTGGGTCCTCTGCAAGAGGAGCCAGCGCCCCTAACCACTGGGCCATTGGTCCCCTCTCCCTTTTAAAGTGGGTTCTGGGGACTGAACTCAGGTCCTCATGCTTTCAAGGCAAGTGCCCGTGGGCTGAATGTTGTTTTTTATACAAACTTGGACTCCATTTGCAAAACTGCACCTTGTGTTTGGTAATAAAATCCCTCCTTCTAGCCCAGGTGAGCTGTGAGAGCAGTTGTCTCTGGCTGGGCAAACACGGAGCCCTCTGGGAGGGAGAGAAAACCCCAGAGCCCCAGCAGAATAATCACAAATGAGAAAATGTCAAGGAACTTATTTTTCTTCCGGCAAATGTCCTGGGCCAACCTGGTCCTGTTTAATTTAAAGGCAAGAAGTGCAGATTGAATCCTGCCCTGGTCACTCAATGTAGGTGCTGGGAACTGAACCCAGGTCCTCTGTAAGAGCAGCAAGTGCTCTCAACTTCAAAGCCGTCTCTGCGGCCCCGGGAACCACCTCCACAGCCGTCTCTGCGGCCCCGGGAATCACCTCCACAGCCGTCTCTGCAGCCCCGGGAATCACTTCCACACCAAAGGAGAGGCTGGTTTTGATGATGTGTTTGTCAGCAAGTAGCCAAGGTGACCTAGTCTGTGGCTCTAGACCCTCCTGAGCGGCTTGCCAGGCCCAGACTGAGTTCCGTCTTTCCTCGGTCTGCTTCCTCATTCCTAATCTGGGAAGAATGCTTGTCATGGCACAGAATGAGATCCCACATCCGGAAACCCTTTGAGCAGCACTTGGCACAGAGTCAGTGAGCCAGGCATGATGGTGCCTGCCTGTGATCCCAGCACTCGGGAGGCAAAGGCAGGCGGATCTCTGTGAGTTTGAGGCCAGTCTTGGCTACATAGTGAATTCCAGGCCAGCCAGGGCTACATAGCAAGACCCTGTCTCAAAGAACTGAAACAAAACAAAACTAAACAAACAAACCAACAACACAAACCCCCTACCACCATTACCAGAACCAAAAACACTAAAACCAGTAAAGTGGTGGGGCTGGAGAGGTGGCTTAGCGGTTAAGAGCACTGGCTGTTCTTGCAGAAGACCTGGGTTCTACTCCCAGAACCCACATGGCAGCTCACAACCCCCTGTAACTCCAGTTCCTGGTGCTCCAACACCATCTTCTGGTCTCCATGAGTCCTGCACATGCATGGTGTACATACATACATATATGTACACATTTTCATAGACATAAAATAAAAATAAATCTTTAAGAAAACCTTAAAATGATGTTATACCATATAGTTGTGTTTCAAATTTTGTTGATTTTATTTATTTTAGAGATGATCTCACTCTGAAACTCTAGCTATCTGGACTCACTATGTAACCCAGACTAGCCTTGAACTCACAGAAACCCTCTTGTAGCTGCGTTCTGGGACTACAGGCACGGGCCATCGTGCCCTGGTTTTGACCTTTATTCGTGGAACCGGACAGCAGGTAATGTTTTCGGACCGTCTCTGCTGTGGCTGCCTAGCTCTGCTGTAGTAGCAAAGACAGTCTTCGTACCGTATAATCAAGTGGGCGTGCCTATGTGCCAGGAAAACTACTTACACACATAGCTGGTAGGCTGTAGTTCATGCTAGAGGGTTAAAGGTACGGAAAACAAAAGCTGGCTAAATGCTCTGCAGGCTGTGGTGACTAAACAACCCCAAGATAGGGGCAGGTCTCTTGCCACAGCCCAAATCCGAAACTTTGGAATTTAGTACCAAACACTTGAAATGTAGTCTTTAGTTCAGAGACTGTAGTCTCACTACCCGCTGTCACCTTGACAGCCCCTGCAGTGGCCATGAAAACTGCTTCTGAACTTGAGGTAGATTGGATGTTAAAGGGTGGGCCAGGGGCTGAGATGACTCTGTGGGTAAAGCACCTGCCACACAAGCATATGGCTCTAAGTGTGATCCCAGGAGCCCACGCAGAAAGCCAGGCCTGGCGGTGCATGCCTGTATCCCCAGGGCTGGGGAGGAGATGGCAGGTGGGTCCCTGGGGCTCTCTGGCTAGCTTAGCCTCATCATTATCGAGCCCCAGGTCCCAGTGAGAGACTCTGTCTCAGTATCTAAGTTATTTTCTGGCCTTCACATAAGTACACACGCACCTGTGCACACATAGACATACACACATACGCTTCCCCATCACACATACATAAGCGATGGGCCGGGAGTCCTAATGACTTGGGTTTTATTTTCTGTTTGTAGCTTATCAGCTTGGAGTGATTCTCCCAGCATCACACAACCTGACATCAGTCCCTGGAACAAAAGGCCCAGGACCAGCTGAGAGTCATCACTGGAACCACTGGAACGTCCCTTTCCAGCTTCTAATTTCCATGATAAAGGAGCTGGACAGGGATTTAGAGTGGGGAATGATGCTGGTGGCTCAGAATGCATGCCAACCAAGGAGAGAGGACAGAGTCCCCAGAGGCTGGAAGATAAAGAGGAGGGGTGTTGGGCCACCCTGCTCCTGTCCTCACTGATGAGTCCTCGCTGCGGACCTGGCCTGTCCCTCCCTCCTCTGTGCCTCACGTTCCCCAAATGTAGTAAGTTGCAACATCTACTGATTCCCTGCACAGGGTTTTCTAACACCTGTACCTTATTTTCTCCTCACAGCAAGGATGAGGGTTTATACCCACTGCACAGACAAGCAAGGTGAGGCTCAGAAAGGTGGTTTATATTCACAAGGGGACAGCTAGTAAGGGGTGCAGCTGAGATTTTAATGAGTCTCCTTGACTACAGCTTGAGGTCTTTCCAATGCAAAAATACCCCTAAGAGTCTGCGTTCTTACCTAGGTGAGCCCATGAGCGTGGAGGGTCTTCTGTGATTCCAGACTCAGAGCTGGAATTGTTAGCATGTGAGAGACTCACTCTGCATTGTTAGCATGTGAGAGACCGGTCCTTCTAGAGAGCAGGCTTCCCACAGTGACTTCTGCCTATGGATTTGGAAATCGAGGCTCACAGCCCTTAATGTATGCAGAGTTTCTTAGCTAGTAAGAAGCAAGGCTGGGTTGGTGCCTTTCCAAATGCCTGCACCCAATTCTGTGACCACGTAGTTTGTCACACAAATAGGACACACGAGAGCAAAAGGCCGAAGTAATAATTACACCAGGACAGGAGGTAATACCAGGGCTGTGACCCGAGGCGCCCTTGACCACTGAGCTCCTTTATGGCGCTCCTCATCCTCAGGACAGCTGAGGGACATGACATGGAGGAGAGCTCGTGTGTGCTCATGTGCCCACGCATGTGCAGGCCACAGGTCAACCTTGGGAGTTGTCTACCTTGCTTTTTGAGACAGAGTCTCCCTGACTTGGAACTTCCTGACTCGGCTCACTGGCCAGATTGTCCCAGGACCCTCCTGTGTGTGTTTCCTCAGTGCTGGGATTGCAAGTGCTCGCCACCACGCCTAGCTTTTCTATGTGGGTTCTCTAAATCGAACTCACACCCTCGGGCTCACGTGGCAAGCACTCTACTGGCTGAGCCATCTCCCAGCTCTAAAGAGCTCTGGCAGTCTGGCCCTAGCTTTTCTATGTGGGTTCTCTAAATCGAACTCACACCCTCGGGCTCACATGGCAAGCACTCTACTGGCTGAGCCATCTCCCAGCCCTAAAGAGCTCTGACAGTCTGGTACCACCACGGTTTCCTACTATGACGGATGGTCTGTGGTGGTGAAGTGCTGGGATTTGGTGCCTGACGCTTTTCAGAAAGGGTCAATCTAACGGCCCCTGGAGGGACAGAGAGCCACGGTGGAGGATGCCCAGCTGGCTCCCACCTCCCTCTCCCTCCAACATAGTCACTGGGTGGAGACCGAGATAGGTTATAGAGTGCTCTAAGGAAATGGAGATAAATGACTTCAGATTTGGTGTGAGAGGAAGAGAAGGATTTCTTAGATCTAAAGGAGACTAGAACTGTATCAGGAGACTGACTGAAATCACAGCACCTTGACCTCAGGGCGAGAGTCACATGGGGGCAATGTTGGCTGTTCCCTTTTACACTTGGCGTAGGCTGGGAGGGTTCTCAGCTTCGGAATTCCCAGAATTCAATCATAAAGGTCTTTTCCCTCTGACTAAAGGTTTCATTCTAAGAGCAGTTTAAAAAGTAACCACGGAACACCAGCAAGATGGCTCAGAAGTACAGGCTCTTGCTGCCAAGTCTGGAAACCCAAGTTTGACCCTTAGGAGCCTCTTGGGGGAAGGCGAGGACTGACTCCACCAAGCTGTCCTCTGATCTTATACACATGTAACTGTGGGACCTGTTGGGCCCTTATCAGTCACAAACTAGGGGCTTATTACACCACAGGTTTTCTTTGGAGCTGTGTGGTTGGCTAGCATGCTGCAAAAGCAAGTTTGGATAGAGAGATGGCAGAGGACAGTTTCGGGACATGGACTTCTGCTCAGAGAAGGTAGCAGCATGGGGCTTGCTAAGGGCCACCCAACAAAGGGGTGTCCTGAGGGCAAAGTTCCCCCGGGCAGCCTTGCATGAGCCATGTACTGGCTGACAGCCCTGGCAGGAAAGTTGAGGTCAGCAGGGTGAGAGGTGGGGTCAGACAGCCTGGGGATGGGGATCAGGAGGTGGGGTCAGCCAGCCTGGGGATTGGGAGGTGGGACCAGGAGGTGGGGTCAGCCAGCCTGGGAATCAGGAGGTGGGATCAGGAGGCGGGGTCAGCCAGCCTGGGGATCAGGAGGTGGGATCAGGAGGCGGGGTCAGCCAGCCTGGGGATCAGGAGGTGGGATCAGGAGGCGGGGTCAGCCAGCCTGGGGATCAGGAGGTGGGATCAGGAGGCGGGGTCAGCCAGCCTGGGGATCAGGAGGTGGGGTCAGGAGGCGGGGTCAGACAGCCTGGGGATCAGGAGGTGGGATCAGGAGGTGGGGTCAGACAGCCTGGGGATCAGGAGGTGGGGTCAGAGGCAGGCTGGGCTAATGCGGAGTCTCCCAATCACGTGGCACCCCATACCACCTGGTGACACTGAGTCCTCTATAAAATATGGCTGAGACGTAACACTCACTGAGACACTTGGGAGCTCTCATGCCGAATACCATTCTAGACTGAGTGAATCTTGCTGTGGCCAAATGGGTGCCTTAGAGCCAAGAGGCTCTTGATTAGTGATGTGGTGCAGCCCAGCCTCAGTCTCTCTCCCAACATTGCTTTTCCTTTTACCTTAACTCTCCTGATGACTGAGGCAGCTTTTAGCACCCCCCCCATTCCTCCTTTTCTGAACTGGAGGGGGTTGGGAAGGAAAGAAGAGCCGGCACAAGGGGAGGGTGGCTGGGCCATGGCTCCGGTAGGCCCCGTCTCTCAGGGGTCCCACCTGGAGTGGGGATCCATAATTCACCAAGACAGAACAGGGGAAAGCCCAAGTCAGGGTACCAGCCACAGCAGGGCTGACGTTTGGTCTGGAGATGGTCTGCGGACTGGGGAAGTCTGAGGAAAGCCAGTAGGTACTTGGCTGAGGTGCCTCAGGGTAAATGCTATTTAATGAATATGATAAGTCACTGGTCTGTTTATGCAGATCAGCAGTGGCAAACTCCTGTGGCATTTGTGTCCCTCTGACTCACTCCACACACACTGTGGTACAGAGGATGGACAGGATCCTGGCTGCCTAGGTCTCTGGTTAGCCTGTCTTTGGGGCAGGTTACTTGACAGGAATGAGTTCATTTTCTTCATCTAGATAATACAAGCGTAGAACAGTTCTCCCCTTGTTTTATTGTGAGGACTAGATGAAATTAAGTGTGTAATGGCTTTCTGAGCCCATGGTGAGGGCTTCAGAATGCTTAGCTAATATTCTTTTTATTTTTATTTTAAATTAACGTGTATGAGTGTTACGCCTGCATGTATGTAAGTGCACCTGTGTTGGACAGTGCCTTCGGAGGTCAGAAGAAGGCGTCAGATTACCTGGAACTGGAGTTACAGGTTGTTGACTGCCATGTGGGTGCTGGGATTTGAACCCGGGTCTTCTGCAAGAGCAGCCACTGCTCTTAACTACTGAGCCATCTCTCCAGCCCCCTTAGCAAAACATATGCAAATAAACCTGTGGCCCCCCTGAATTCCTCCCTCTACACCCGCCCCCCTAGACGGATTAGGATCCCTGCTGTCTTTCAGTGTATTTGTGAAGGCTAAGAAGTCCTTCCCATCATTATCAGAAAGCCATCAGACACCTGCACATTTTACCACAAGTGCCATCAACATCACTCACATCAATAGCACTGCCCCATGAAGTGAGAGACCAGGGTGTGCTGACCACACTTTGCAGGTAAGGCTTGAATCACTCATTTGGAAGTGGGACAAAAGTTTCCTTTTAAAAAAAATGTTTTTTTTGTTTTGTTTTGTTTTGAGACAGGGTCTCCTTGTAGCCCCAGCTGACCTGGACTCACTATGTAGACCAGGCTGGCCTTGAACTCACAGAGATCCTCCTGCCTCTGCCTCCTAAGGGCTAGGATTAAAGGTGTGCACCACCACGCCTGGCAGTTTACTTGTTTCTAAATTCCCAGTCTCAGAGCTTTTGCCTCTTGTCCTAGAGAAAGTGATTGCATTTTTAGAGAGCCCCGGAGGATTGCCTGTATATCTGCATGTAGGCATGTGAACATGTAAGAGGAGGGGAAGAGAGTGGGGATACCCCAAATGTGTCAGTGTATGAGAATGTAGAAGGCTGGGGGGTGTCTGGGAGGGGTGGGCACATTCCCATGCAGGAAGGGTCGGGAGAGTGGGGATACCCCAAATGTGTCAGTGTATGAGAATGTAGAAGGCTGGAGGGTGTCTGGGAGGGGTGGGCACATTCCCATGCAGGAAGGTTCGGCTCCTGCCTGTCCTCTCTGGAATGCTTGAGAATTTGGTGTCTGAACTGCAACTCCACGTGACTCCACTCTAATCCCCCCGGATGGTGTCCACCTGGACCAGGCCAGTGAGTGTCCTCCCCTCCACGGTCTCAGGGGCTGGTGTCCATCCACCTGATACACTTGTTGAAATGGCCTCAGTCTGGTGTCCCCCCTTCCAAAAGCTTTCAAGGTCCGGGCTGCAGCTGATCCCCAGGGGTTGCCAGCACAAAGCTCTTGGAGCCCATAATGAACCCGGTTCCACAGCCCAGCTGGGCTTGCTTGGCGGCTGAGGCACTACCTCCTGTCGGGACTGGTCACAGCCGGCTGGTTAGCAAGAGCGATGCACCTGCTGGTCCGGTCTGCGATGCCACAGTGGCCTCTGCTGGCTGCCCCGGAACTACGGCAGTCTGGGACGGGTTTTCTTCTGTTTGTAGCCGAGACTTGTGTGCCCGCCAGTGTTCTGAGTGCTGTGGATATGACAGAGAAAACGTGGAGTCCTGTGCTCATAAAGTCTATACACTAGATTGTGTGGGCTGTAGAAGACACACATCCACAAACATGCATGTGTTGATGCATGCTTAGACCCTAGACCCATAGAAAAGGTGAGGTGGAAGTGAAGGATGTGTTGGCGAGGAAGGCAGCATTTTTCATGTATGTGTGCATGCGCGCGCGTGTGTGTGTGCATGAGTGTGTGATTGTGTGGTGTGTGTGTGGTGTGTGGTGTGGTGTGTGATGGTATGTATGCATATGTGTGTATGTGTGGTATGTGCTGTGTGTGGTGTGTATGGTGTGTGTAGTGTGTGTGTGGTGTATATGTGTGAGTGTGTGGGTGTGTATCCGTGTGCGTGTGCGTGTGTGTGGCATGCATATGTTTGTGTGGTGTGTGTGATGTGTATACATGTGTGGTGTGTGTGTGCATGGGTGTGATGCACATTCAGAGGTCAGTGGAAGCGATCAGGTGTCCTGTTCTATCACTCTCTGCCTCCTTCCCTTGAGATGGTCTCTCACTGAACCTGGAGTTAGTCTGGCAACCGCAAGGCCAGCAATCCTATTTCCACCCCTCACCACACTAGAGCCACAGGCTAGCTCAAAGCCACACACAACTTTTTAAGTGGTTCTGAGGAGCCCCAGTCAGGTCCTCAAGCTTGTGCAGCGAATGCTTTTACCGGCCGAGCTGGAAGTAGGTGTTAGAGATGTTCAATAAAATATTCAGAGACGCCTCGCTTGATAAAGTGGCTTTAGAGATGGGAGGTGGGGATGTCCACGCAGAGACAGCGAGGGTGTTACCTGACTGAGAGGCAACAGGACCAGTGTAGCTCCCGGTGAGCCAGTGGAGAGTAGAGGAGATGGGGGAGGCGGTGGGCAGGCTGAGTCAGCAGACTCCCGGGGATGGACCCCAGCCCAGCAGCTCGGTGTCCCTGGGGACCTGACGGCGGCCCCACCCAGAGCAGCAGCAATGAGAGGCTGAGCCAGACTTCCACCGGGTCTTTGGGTGGGCCGGACGCAGGGTGAGCATTCTGAACCGCTTTGTGTTTACTCGAAACAACTGGAGGGAAGCGGGGAGGTGGAGAGGCCCAGGTCTGCCCGGTGCCAGGAGTTCCATTTTAAACTCCTTATGCTTGAGTTGTCTATTTGAGATTCAACTGGAGATGCCGACTGGACCTCGCCCAGGACAGGTGACTGGACTGGATGTGGACGTTCACGAGCCCTTAATGACAGATAGTGTTTAAAATTTGACGACCGGATGAGGTCAGTTAGGAAGGAAAAAAAAGAAAAAAGAAAGAAGAAAAATCCCCAGATTGCTGAGGGAGCCCTGGGCTTCACTGCAGGAAGGAAGGAGATGCCCCCAAAACCCAAGAGAAAGCTATCTGGAGGAAAGAGAGTGGCCAGCAGTCAGAGGCTGATCAGAACTGGACTCTGGATTAGGCAGCATGGGAGACACAGGGGACCATGCTGGGGGCGGGGGGATAGAGGAGGGAATTGGAGACAGGGAAGGCAAACATGACTGCTGAACGTTCCTTGGTTTTGTTTGAGACAGGGTTTCCCTGTAGCCCCAGCTGGCCTGGAACTTGGTATGTAGATCAGGCTGACCTCTATCACAGAGAGACCCACCTACTCAGCTTTCTGAGTGCTGGGACTAAAAGTGTGCACCACCACACCCAGTTTCTTTCTTATGAGAAAACAGACCCAGAAGAAGGCTGAGTGATGACGGTTTGCAGCAACGGGTTGCAAGCCCAGGACTACCAAGGAGAGCAGACCACACGGGAGCTGGGAGGAGGTGAGGAAGGTCCTCCCCCAGAACCTTCTAGGCAGCATGGTCTTGCCAAGGCCTTGATTTCTGAAGTCTGGCCCCACAACTGTGACCCAGGAAATTTTCCGTCTTATTAGGCCACTAAGTTTGTGGTAATTTGTTGTGGTAGATCAAATAAACTAGCACATTGTGGGGCTTTGAATAAGTGGCCCCATAGGCCCACGTGTCTAGGTGGTGCTCTTTGGGGAAGGTCATGGAACCTTGAGGAGGTGTGGCCTAGCTGGAGGAAGCAGTCCGGGTGCGGGTGGGTAAGAGTTCATAACTTACCCCCTTCCAGCCTGCCTGCATTTGAAGCCGGGGGCCTCCAGTTTCTGCTCCATTGTCTCCTGCTGCCAAGCCTTCCCGTGGTACCCTCTCCCCGGAACCATATGCCAAGCAAATTCTTTTTCTGTGAATTACCTTGATCAGAGCGTTACACAGCAGTGGAAAAGAACTAATATACAACTAATATGCCTAGTGTGCCCACAACCTGGCCGTGCACATATGGGTTTTGTGGTGCCCCATGGGCCACACGATTACCATTAAGACATAGAGGAGAGGCTGCTCATGGGAGGCCTACCAGAGACTGGTTCAGAGCTGATTTTAAAGACGTGGAGATGGGGCTGGAGACATGGCTCAGCATGGTCTCTTGCAGAAGACCCAAGTTCCGTTCCCAACATCTACATGGCAACTAAGAACCACCTGTAACTCCAGCTCTGGGTGATGCAAAGCCCTCTCTGACTTCTGTGGGCATTGCACGACACAGGTACGCTTCATACATGCAGGTAATATACTCACACACATAGGATAAGAATAATAAATATTATAAAATATAAAGATGTAGAGTTAAGTCCAGCAAGGGTAAGGGACCTGTCCAAGGTCACCTGACTGGGTGATCGCAGGCCCCCACCTGTTTCAGTTCAGATCATTGCCTTTGTCACCTGGAACCCTGCTTGGTCTCCAGCAGGTGTCCAATAAATATTTGCTGAATGAATCTGAGCAGGAAGCAAGCAGCTTCTTTCCAGAAACTCCTGGCTCACTGCGATGAAATCCCGCATTGCTTTGTTAAAGTTGGAATTACTTTTCTCCAGATGGTCTGGCTAATGCCTCCTGGCTGTGGATTGAAATTATACTGTCGAAAATGTCCAAACTCTTTGGAGATATAGCCAGAGAAAGTTTCTAACATCGAGACATAATGCTTTCTAGGTTTCCGTTTACCATCGAACGAGGAGTCCATGGGCTGGCAGGATGGCTCAGCAGGTAAAGGTGCTTGCTGCTCGGCCTGATGACCTGATTCCTCCTTGGAGCCCATGATGGAGGAAGTTATTCTGTGATCTCCCTAAGCACACTGAGGCATGTGTGCTTAAATACACAATAATAAAAAAATTTAAAAATTCAGAAGAAAAAGGATCTAGCCCGTTGAACGTTCCTGTTAAATGTATGTGGTTAAGCATCCTGAAAGCTATGCTTTCTCAGAGTTTAGCATTATACCAACCCATGGACTCCAGTCTCTCCAGTGCCCCCTAATGTTTATGATTATACCAACCCATTGAGTGAAGTTAACTCAGGAACCTGAGTCCTTAACATGAACTTTTGCAGGATACAAGTAATATGACCAATAGTAAGCATTTATTAAACAACTGCGGTAGGCCAGATATCCCTTAAGCATGTTGTTACATTATCACCAATCTATTTGAAGAATCTCAAGATATTGTCTATCCTTTTCATGTCTGGTAAGGCAGCCACCAGCCTTGGGAAGAGCTCTCTTTGGAGACCCAACACTAGTAGTGATATGCTGGTGTTTGGTAAGCACACAGTAGGATGTTTATTTGGGTTTTATTTTGTTTGGCTTGGTTTGGGTTTTTCCCTGTGTGCTGGAGAGCTTTAGTTCAACTTGACAGACCTGGGTTGAAGGAGCCTCAACTGGGGAATTGCCTCCATAAGACGGGCCTGTGGCCATGTCTGAGGGGCATCTTCTTGATGGTTGAGTGATGTGGGAGGGCCCAGCCCACTGTGGGTAGTGCCACTCCTGGGCAGGTGGGCCTGTGTTGGATAAGAGAGCAGGCTGAGCAGGGGCCAGGGGAGTGAGCCAGTAAGCAGCGTTCCTCCATGGCCTGTACTTCAGCTCCTGCCTCCAGGTTCCTTCCCTTCTGTTCCTACCTTGGGCTCCCTGATGAACTGTGACCCAGGAGATGTAAGATGAAATAAACCTTTTCCTCCCCAGGTTAGTAGTGGTCAGAGTGTTTTGTCACAGCAATGAAGAAACAAGCTAGGACACTGTTTGTCCTTTGTTTGGGTTTCTCTCTCTGTAGCCCCTGCTGGCCTGGAACTCACTATGTAGACCAGGCTGGCCTTGATCTCACAGAGATCCACTTGCATCTGCCTCTCAAGTGCTGGGATTAAAAGCATGCGCCATCACGCCTGGTTCTTATTCAGGATTTTAAAACTAAGACGTTAGGAGATAAAATCCTTCAAGTGGGCTAAGACGTGTTCGGAGATGTATATCACAGAAAGGCTCATAAAAGCAAAAGACAAGAAACATTAGAATGCCCCTCAGCGGGAACTGGTTAAAGAGTACACTCCATGATACAGGTCTATAGGTACAGTGACAGAAGATGCCCAGGATGCAGGGGTCAAAGGGAATACACAGGTAGAGAGATGGGCAAAAACACTGGTAGAGCATCTGGGTAAAATGAAAACAGTTTGGGGGAATATATTTTGAAAGAAAGGGAAAAAATGACCTGGAAATTTCTGGAAGGATGTGTAAAATACTGTCAATATACACAGTACCACTGGGGAGCAGGAGGTGGGTGTCAGAGAACAGATTGTTTCTTCCTTAACCTAAAAGCTTTCTCTACTGTTCATATTTTTAAAGAATGTGCTTGTATTAAGCCTTCATTCAAAACCTAGTTATTAAAAATAATAGAGGGCATGTGATTTTCTATTAACACCATTGGAGTCTGCAAAGAGACCACTGTAAGTTTATTTCTTCACGGATGCTCAGACGTTAAGGAAAGCTTGGCTTTTTAGCAGAGCAAGCTCAGGTTAGTAAGGTACTCAGAACAGACCAGAGCTAGCAGCATTCAACGTGTTCAAAAGCTGTTAGAGGAAAGACGTTCCAGAGCCCAAATGTTGGGCAGATGGATGGTGAAAGATGCCTCCCAAAATGCTATGAAGCTTCAAAAGAATACAGAAAAATGTAAGATGTAGCATGAATTCTTAGTTTACAGTGTATTTTTCTTAAGGAAAATTCTCCCCTCCAAATTCTCCTGCTGTAATAGGCTAATACGTACTCTGTTAGGTCCTACGCTAGTTCACAGAGCAGTCCTAGTATTCATCGGTGGTTTTCTTTGCACCAGACCCTAACCCTCATACCCGAGGAGGCAGTGTTCTCACAAACAGGTAAACCAATATTCAGAGAAATGAAGACACCTGTTCAAGGCCATGGGCGAGGAGGTGGAGCCTCCCTCCTGCCTCTGGCTGGTTAAGGTTGAGCAAATCTACAGGTGTGTAGGTTGTTCCAGGCTGTTCTGGACTCAGGTAACCAGGCTTGTTCTCTGTCCCAGAAAACCTCTTTAGCCTTGTGTATACAGTAGGTGTCTCAAACAATGCTGACAACAGGCCTTCACTCCAGAGGTCTGTTTCTGAGTCCCTGAGTATCACCAACAGGTACAGGCTGCGGGTGGTAGACCAGTTACCTCTTCACCTACACCTGGTACTTGTTCCCATGTTCTTCTCCAACACTTACTTTGCGAGCCTCATTGGCTGTACCACTGCACTCCCTAGAGTCATTTCATTTGTTCTTGGAAGGAAGACGGATCCTAGCCCTGGCAGGCAGGAGATGTGCTGTCTGGCACTGTCCCACTGGGCAACACTGTCCAGAGCCATGCTAGGTTCTTTGGTCTGTTCAAAAACACACGCGGGCTCTGCCTTTCATAGCCTTTGCACAGGCATTCCATGGGCCGGGCACATTCTCCTCCCACCTGGAAGGCTTTTCTTGGGGAGGTCTTTACTCTATTATTTTTTTGAGACAGAATTTCACATAGCCCAGGCTGGCCTTGAATTTTCTATGGAGCTGAGGATGACCCTGAACTCCTTATCTTCCTGCTCTGCCTGAGTGCTGGGATGACAGGTGTGTGCCATCACACCCAGTTTATGTGTGGCCAGGGATTGAACCCAGGGCCTTGTGCATACTAGACAAGTACTCTACCAATGGGGTCACATCCCATCGTCTCTGGTGAGCTTTTGAGACTCTTGTCACACTTAATACTTGGTCTCAGCACATCTTCCTCCAGAAAATTCTGGGTTCTAGAAGGGCAGGGACCACATTGATCTCATTTATCTTTCTGAGCACAGTTTGTGGAACGTAGCCCAGCCTGTGCCTGGTACCCCACAAGTACTTGATGAAATAATTGGAAGAAGAGAGGAAAACTTTCTGCCATATGGGTTCCTGGGATCAAACTCAGGCTATCGGGCTTGGCGGCAAGTACCTTTTCCCACTGAGCCATCTCCCTGGCCCCATGTGTGACTTCAGAGCTTGCTGCTAATTCATAGCCAAATATAACGATGTGTGCTCACAGCGGTGCCCCAACTTACTGATAAAGGCTCTGCTCAACATGCTGCCAGGAAAGGAGGCACTGACATTCTTCTGGAAACTACTTCCATGAAAATCTTCAGGACTTGGGAGGCAGAGGTAGGTATATGTCCGTGAGCTCGAGGCCAGTCTGATCTATATGGTGAGTTTCAGGCCATCCAGGGCTACATAGTGAGACCCCATCTCAAAATTAACTAATTAAAAATGTAAAATAAATTCTTTTAAACAAAAAAATGAATTTCTTTCTCCATTTTTCTCACTTCAGCTCCCTGTCCACAGATGCCAGTATTTTCCCAGTGATAAATGCTAAAGCCATCACTTCTGGGCCTCCTGGCTAAGATCAAGTGTGATTGCTAAAGCCCCCAGTCTTCTATTTCTCATAAACTATGTTCCTTTTTATTCAGAAAGTCAAGTAGTATATCATCATTTCCATAAGGTAAAGGGGTAAATTTTGGCAAGAATGTTAAATAATTTAAGTTCACAACTCAGTATTCACCCATGTATCTTTGTCAATTAGCAACACATACTTAGTGATTGTGAGTTGGCGACAGGCTCTGTTTCAGTTGCTGGGAACAGACAAGGAAATGACATGGGTAAGGGCTCTGTGTTCATGGGACTGGTGTTCTAGGTGAGGGTGTCCCCTTGTTGGAGATGGGTCTCTTCACCACTGTGTGTGTCAGGCTTACTGGCCCATGAGCTCCTGGGTACTCTTCTGCCTCCACCTCCCATCTCCCACGGAAGCACTGAGATTTACAGACATTCCCTAATGTGCCTGGCTCTATGTGGCGTCTTGGGATTTGAACTCATGTCCTTGTGTACCAGAAGTACTTTATCCACTGAGCCATTTCCTGGAAGTGGATTTGTTTTCCTGCATAGACAACAGGGCACTATGAAAATTCCCGAGTTTCTCAATGAGATTGACACTCTTCCTTTCCCACTGGCACAGACATTTCCTGTGTAACTCCTGTGTACGTCTCCTCAGAGGGCTAGCTGTCTGGTTCCGGCTCACACTCAGTTTTCCTCCTGTCTGCCCTTCCGCTTGTACTATCTGGTGCTGACCCATTTACCACTCAGCAGTACAAGTCTTTTTCAGGTGGTTCATTATAGGAATGTTAGAATAGCAATAAATGCCCATTAGGGAAAAAACTTATGTTCAAGAGAATACAATCTCTGGTCTGGGTAGATACCTAACTTTCCAGTGGGGACGGGTCAAGCATCTGGCCAAGGAGCCACCCCTAGGAGACAGGGTTCACTTTAAGCTATGCTAAAGACGTAGGCAGACTAGTTAGTCCTTTATTGAGATAATGTGCTTTTCTTTCCCAGAATTCCTAGCTCAGTAGCTTCCTGGACCCCAGTGATGCACTTTCGTAAGTCTGCCCAATTCCCTGAATTACTCAGAAAAGTGTAACTTTTCCTTTCCATCCTTTTCCTAACACTCTAGGCCCCAACGTCTTGGACCTCCCTACTCTTTAAAGCTCACTCCCAAGTGTCTGGCCTCCATGCCGGCTTAAACTGCATGGCTCTTTCCTTGTCTCCACCACCTTCCTCCTCTGAGAAGCTGCTGAGTTCACAGCTTACCTACCTGGGGTTTTTCTTTTAAACTCTAATAAAATTGACATGGAACTTCCATTGTTTCGAGAACTTCTGAAAAATCAAGAGACCAACAGCAGCTGGTCCAGGTAAAGGAGAGAGAGTTTATTCACACGGATGGGCTGACACTCAGATCATGCTGTAATTAATTGTGTCAGTCCCCAGTTCAAGTTTTTAGGGACATTTATAGTTTACTCATATGTAAGCTTTTAAGTGAGCAAGTAGTGTATGCATGGTAATACACACGTGATTACAGGTGGTTACAGAAGCGCACAGGATTTCAACGGAAGTGGCTCCTGTTGACCAAGTCAGGTTCTTGTTTGCCCCCCCTCACTCTTTTCTTGTTTCCTCTGATCTCATCTTGGCCCTTCCTGGGTCCAGAGTTCTTAGCAACCATCTTACTGTTGATCACACCATTTTAGTTCTTAAATTCTTGTATTAATGAGACTAAGAACCCCAGGAGGGGACCCTGATTTCCCCCGTAAGGTCTGGCGACTATGGAGGGACAGCACAAGTTTCCAGTAACGGGAACATCTTATTTTCATACTCTGCAGTGCACTTCTACACAGTTTCTGTGACAAATCTGTAGCTCTGACTGAAGGCAGGGAACACAGGAAGCCCTCTAGAGCAATGCTTGGCTCAGGAAATTCTTCTAACTTCAGTTAAGCCAGGATCTAGGCTCCCACAGAACCAGGGCCTTCCCAGTTTGTAACTGTTTACCTCTGTAACTGTGTGACTGAGCTGGCTTTGTCTCGGCCTAGAAGAGAGGCCTCTCTGGTTTTGCTCCTAGTCCTGTGCCATTTGTATGCAAGGATCCATTGGCAAAGTGCTCGAATGCAGACCAGACTGCAGCTCAGGCCACATTACGGCAGCCGTCCCTCCCCCTCCCCAGCCTCATCAAAACCTGTAGAGGCCTTACTGACAGCACTGTCCTCTCAGAGGCCTTACGGACAGCACTGTCCTCTCAGAGGCCTTACGGACAGCACTGTCCTCTCAGAGGCCTTACGGACAGCACTGTCCTCTCAGAGGCCTTACTGACAGCACTGTCTGGGAATCTCTAGCTGGCTTCCAGGTGCCCTGATCTCTTGCTTGGGAAAGTGAGTTTCCAGGTGAAGGGCCCTGTGCCTACTGGTGGCCAGTCTCTTCCCCACTCCCTTCTCCTGCTGGGAAAGCACAGAGCTTGTCTGGGGGCTCATAATGAAATGTCCCCCCTCCTCAGAGAGCTATAAAAAGGGTCTCTGACTCTGCCTCCTGGACCTGATTCCTCTTCAGAGCCCCGCCATGCTGTCTGTAGTGTCGGGACCTGAACTCTCCTCAGAGTCCTCACCTTGTTCTGTCTGTCCAGAGCATTAATGGCTCTTTTATAAACTTCTTACGCCCTACAAGCCACCTCAGTGTCCTCCTTGAACCCCACACCTTCCAAAAAACAATACATAAGGGGCTATAGGTGTTCAGGTGCTGGGAGCTGTGCTAGGGGACATCAGCCCAGGTCTGACTGAGGTCTCTGGAAGAGCAATGAAATTCAACAGCTCCATGCCCTGCCCTTTTGCTTAGGGACACTTCCCAGATGGTGGCCCTTCCTGAAGGAGAGTGCCCCTCAGACCCCCTCCCTGTCCTCTGAGAAAGAGCTGCCCTCCGCCTGACTCTGGAAATCCCCTAGACTGTTCAAACCTTTTCCTGGTACATCTGTTTATGGTTTCTATGGGGCAGAAGAGGAAGAACGGTCTGCCCCAGGTAAGCTAGCCAATGGCTGTATAGGTTAAGGCTCTGGAAATCAGCCCTAGATTGTTCAAATCCTTTCCTGGTTCTTCTGTTTATGGTTTCTATAGAAATCCCCTGCTCTGCAGTTTTTATGCTTAAAAGCCCTTCGTTTCCACAGCTCTGGGTCGCAGTGCAGCTCCCGAGCCTGCCTGCGTCCCTGGCTGGTCGGTTTCAATAAAGCAGCTAAGTTTTCCTGAGTCTCTGTTTCCGAGTGGTCAATTCAGGGAATTCTTCGGACCCCGAACATTCCCACGGAAGAAGGCCCTTGAGGGCTGATTTATGAACACTTAGGACAGATGCTTGAGCTCCTGTACAGCTGAATGGAAGGCACAGTAATGTTCCCAACCGTCAGGGAGAACAATCACGGTGCCGAGCCCCAGATCCTCCAGCAGATGGGCGATGTGTGTATTTACATATGTACATTGCCTCATTGATAGGGTCCAGCAAAAACACGAAACCTCAAGAGCATGACGAATTTAAGGGGCTCTGGAGGAGTTAAATTCCTTAAAGAAAGAAAATCAGTGCAGTTGTCCTTTATTAATATTCTATTTTTATGTGTATGAGCGTATTGCCTGCATGTGTATAAGTGCACCTATGTTGTGCAATGCCTGCAGAGATAAGAAGAGGGTTTCAGATTCCCCTGGAACTGGTGTTAGGGACCATTGTTAGCTGCCATGTGGGTGCTGGGAGTCGAACCTGGGTCCTCTGTAAGAGCAGCCAGTGCTCTTAACCGCTGAGCCACCTGTCCAGCCCCAGTACCGTTGTCTTTAAACTGCAAGTGACTTCAAGAAAAAAACAAAACACCAAAAACTGGAATGGTATTACTGAGTGGTCAAATCTCCCTCTTTTCCAGATCTGCCATTTTTAGTATTTCCTTACTAGCAGCAGCCCTAAAGAGGTTGGGGTTCTCCTCCCTCTATTCCTGGTCCCTGCTTGCTGTCTCCCCTGACTCCCACCCCCCCGGGCCTGCTCCTTCTTTTCTCCAGCAGGCCACCTTGCTGTGGTTCTGCCGGCTTCAAGAGGTGGGATGTGGGGACTTAGCCACCACCACCCCACATTTGCTCCTGTGATTCACGGGAAGGTCCTTGCTGTACACTACCGCGCTCTACAAATCCCGTTCTTCCATCCCTAAGAATCATGTTCTCTCTCTGTACACAGTAAGTTTGGAGGTCAGAGGACAACTTGTGGGAGTGGTTTCTCTCCAATGTGCATTCTGGAGCTCGGACTCAGGTTGTCAGGCTTGCCAGCAAGCACCTTGACCCACTGAGCCACCTTGCTGGCTCTCATCTCAGGCTTTCTAAAGTCTGCAGTGATGGTTCATCTTGTCAACTCCTTGACTGGATTTAGGATTACCTAGGAGACAGAGGAGGCACATCTCAGGGTGTGTGCAAGGGTGTCTCTAGAGAGGATTTACTGAGGGGGTCAGACTCACACTGAGGGTGGCATCAGCTCATGGGCTTGGGGTTTGGCTGGGAAAGAGAAGGGAGAGGGATAGCTAGGCGCCACCATTCAATTCTCTGCTTCCAGATCTGAGCAAGCTCTGCCTCAGGCCAAGAGTGGATAAAGCCCTTCCTCCCTTGGGTGGCTTCTACCAGGTATTTGGTCACAGTGAGGAGCAATGTCACTAATGCTCCACAGAGCCCAGCTCTGAGTACAAGTGGGTGAGGCTTCGGGAAGGCTTCAGCTTTCTTGCTAGAGAAGCCGACTCTGGGACTGGAGAGATGGCTTAGTGATTAGGAGCACTGGCTGCTCTTGCAGAGGACCCAGGTTTGGTTCCCAGCACCCACCTGGTGGTTAACAACTGCCTGTAACTCCAGTGCCAGGGGATCTGACTCGCTCTTCTGTCCTCTGCGGTCATTGAACAACACAGGTGTATTTACATACATGCAGACAAAGCCCTCGTACACATAACTGTTTTTTAAAAAAGCGGACTCTGCTTCTGTCTCTTACCCCTTGGCTGTCTACCCTGCTCCTGCCTGGGATGCAGCTGGGAGGGTTGGCCTAGCAGCAGGCTCTCTGCCTATAAATCCCTCCCACTCACCCTTCCTTACCTACCTTCTCTGTCTCTGCTCAGAGCTTCCCCTTGCTGAAGGGCTGGGCAGGTTCAAACTCCAGGGTGCTAGTGACTGGGAACAGCCTTTAACTAATAACACACCCAGCTTTTTGACCCACCCAAATTTGGGTGGCACAATTCTAGTTGTGAGAGGTCCCCAGGTAAGTGTCCCTAGCGATAACTTACCTCGCAAGGCCTCCGGTCTCACGTCCCCATCTATCTGGAATCATCTCCATAATAAATTACTTGCACAAGAACCCATGTTTTGGGAACTCCTGGGACCACCCAACCTATGACATTCTGTGACCGTGAGAATGAAAGCCCAGGCTAAGAAGTCCTCCAGCCTCGCCCCGGCCCTGGAATGCCTATGTCTGGACCCACCTGAGGAAAACGATCTTGTTTCGGTAGGGCACCACCTAATGCATAAAGGAGGCGGGACAGGCTTGTGGCTGACTTCATCAGTTCCCTAGGGCCAACAGAGCAGACGTCCTGGCTGCAGAGCCAGCCCTCATGCTATACATGCTAAGTCACAGTGTTTTCCATGCGCACCCCCGTGCAAATTCTACCAGGAGGTCCTGTCAACTGTCAACTCCGTCATACTGAGGTATGTGGTAGAGTCCCACGATGAATGTAAGTTTAACCTCTTTAAAGTCATTACCATCAAATCCCACATACTTGTGCTCAGCTACAAAGCTGGTGGCATAGGACCTCCATGTCCAGTGACTTTTGCCAGAGTCAGGGCTGGGTTTTCATTGTCTGTGCCACTGAAGAACCCAGCACCTCCCACTAACCCCCTTCTGCTCACTCTGCTTTCCACTGCGGCAGCACGCACACCACGGCAGCACGCACACCACGGCAGCACGCACACCACACTGGCCACACGCACACCACACCGGCCACACGCACACCACGGCAGCACTCACACCACACCGGCCACACGCACACCACACCGGCCACACGCACACCACGGCAGCACTCACACCACACCGGCCACACGCACACCACACCGGCCACACGCACACCACGGCAGCACGCACACCACGGCAGCACGCACACCATGCCTGCTATCTCCCAGCACTAACCCCAGCTGCTGAAGCTCACACACTTTACACACATGGGAAACGCTGATCCCCGGCCTCTGCCAGACATGTTCTTCCCAGGTGGGAACTGGCCCAGGTGGGTGACGGGCTGGTCTTCCTTCCTCGCTGACACAGAGATTAGGAAAGGTGTGTTACACTGCAGTCATCACACTGAATGCAAATTCACTTCTGTTTACAATCATGAAGACCAAACTCCATCACACAGGAAAATGAAGTAGACGCTGTAGATTTAGGTAAATTAACTTTAATGCATTACGTTCAAGTATGAACTTCTTAAAAAAGGCATTATAATGCAAGTCATTAAAATACCATTTGAACACAAATCATATCAAATCATGCTCATTTCCTTTTGTAAAACAGGCCAATGTGGACTCAGTGTTTCTGTGGGTTGAGCATTTTCACCCTTCTGGCCTGGGTAGGAAGACACTCTGGGAATAAATAGTCACCAGGGCAGGTGTGGGGACGCAGCTGCTGTGAAGGGCTGAAAGGCGGGGCTCTAGATAAGTGGGCAGTCTCCTGGGTCAGAATAGGAACTGGGTGTAGCCACATGCAGGGTCTATCAAGGGCTGGCTCACAACATGCAGATGGGGATTTGACCTGAAGCACAAGGGCAGTCAGGGAAGCAGCAGGAGCCTTCTCACAACCCTTCCAGCCAGCAGTTCTGAAGACCTCTATAGCAAGGCAACAGGTAGGAAATAGGACACACTCACTGGCCTGACTTCAGAACTGAGTGGGAAAGCCAGGCATGGGGGTGTACACCTGCGGTCCTAGCACTTGAGAGGGGGAGGCTGAGACTGGAGGATCACAAATTTGAAGCCTTAAAAAAGTATTTCAGACTGGGCATGGTGGTGCATGCCTTTAATCCCAGCACTTGGGAGGCAGAGGCAGGCGGATCTCTGTGAGTTCGAGGCCAGCCTGATCTACATAGTGAGTTCCAGGACAGCTCGGGCTACAAGGAGACCCTGTCTCAAAAAAGACAAAAAAAAAAAAAGTATTTCAGCCACTGTAACAGATACAACCAAGGACAGGGAGTTACCGAGCCGCCTAGGGCACAGGTGGAGACTGGCAAGAATTCAGAGTGCCTGTGCACAAGGATTCAGAGTGCCTGTGCACAAGGAGTCTACGAGGACATTTAAGCATCGACTTTTGGTAAATTTTTTTTATTGTTTTTATTTTATGTGTATGTGTGTGTTGCCTGCATGTAGGTATGTGCACCCGTGTCATGCAATGCCCATGGAGGTCAGAAGAGGCTGTCAGATCCCCTGGAACTGGAGTTATGGACAGTTGTTAGCTGCCGTGTGGGTGCTGGGATTCAAACTCGGGTCTTCTGCAAGATGAGTTCAAACGAGTGTTCTTCACCACGGAGCCGTCTCTCCAGCCCGTGGTAAATTTATTTTAGAGAGCTATTAACTAACTTCATAAGGACAATAAAGTTCATGTAATGACAATTACAAAATTTACGAATACAGTGATAGACTTATTTCAGACATATTTTGTTGCACAAAGGCATTTTTTTTTTTACTGACCTATAAAATTCAGCCAGATAGAAAGATAATTCCATCAGTTGGCGTCAAAAGACTTTCAGGCTGTATAAGTTTCAAAGGTGAAGGACTTTACAGAGAGAACACTGTTAAGCACATGCGGCATATCTGATCAGATGCAGAGTAAGAGCTGTGGTTTTCTTTTGGAAACTATCTTTACAAACTGCTATCAACTGAGTTCTGACCTACCCAATGGGAACTCAGCCTGGAAGGCTCAAAGCGGGGCAGTTACTCTGGCCACCAATCAGGTGTCCCCTGGTGGCTGGGATCAAACCCTGGGCTTTGTGCCACTTGGACAAATATGCCACCATGAACTACATCCCAGGCCTTATTTATTTTTTGAGACAGGGTCTTGTTGTGCAGTCCAGGCTGGCTTGGAACTTGCAATCCTCCTGCCTCAGCCTCCAGTGCTGGGATCACAGCACAGGTGTGTGGCACCACACCCAGCACCTGTTGTTATGTTTCTAAAATGACTTACCAAGGGTACAATGGCACAGCCTAAGTGAATTATGGAAACTTATCTAAGTTTTTCTATTTTTGCATTAAATACAGCTAAAGTTCGAAATACTAATGTCCTGCCTATGAACATGTGGGGTAAGAGCAGTCTTTAACAAGCTGTACATTCGCAGTGACTGCAGCCTTGCTATACCGAGGAGGGGAGAGAAGACCTGAGGGATGTTCAGGAGACTGAGCCCAGGACACTGGAGGAAAGGAAAACATGTTCAGTAATTTACAGTATGTTCAAAAGCCCTTGCTCCACAGCCAAATGTATGAAAACAGTCTTCCTTAAAGGAGTACGTGTCTCCAAGCCAAGGCGAGCTCCGGTTAAATGACTGGTAGCCTTTGTTTGGCACTGGGGGTTTCCATGGAAACAGCCTGAGAGAGAAAAGGCAGCACTCACACCTTATCCACGTCCATCTGTCCTGCACACGGTGTGCGTGCTGTCCAGGGCAGACGCAGTCTGACAAGCCTGGGAAGGCGGGCACTGGGTTTACTACTTACTTTGTTTCCTGTCTCCCTTTGTTTGAAAGCTGCAGTTAAAACGCCAACTAAAACCTCCTCTAGCTCAACTAGTGCTTCACTCATCAGCAACAAATGGTGACGGTGAAGTGTAGGCTAAGCACCACTGCCCGGTTCTTGGCCTCTACAGCACCAGGCCTCCTGGAGCCGAGGAAGTCACTGTGAGGAGTCGTCACAGCTCCATCAGGTTAGATGCCAGCCGGGCGGAACAGCCATCGCCAGTGGTCCTCACCCACGGCCGAGCTGGGAGGCCCCACCTGTCACTTTCCCTTCTTTATGTCTTGATTACCTGTGCTCTAATGCAGTAACACACACAACACAATGAGCTCATCTGACTGCAGGTGAGTGCTTCTCAGGAAGGCCATAGAGCAGCCCTTGTGCAGAACACAGAATAACAGCGACCAGAGTACCAACGCAGCCTGTAGCACCATGCTGAAGACCACAGAGGGCAGGAGTGTCAACTGAGGTCTCAGGAAACTGCAGCTGGGACCCAGAGACCCCAACTGTGGAATTCGGTATTTTTAAAAAGAGAAAGCCTGAGACATTATTAATTAAAAATGAGAATCCATGACTTGCCAGAGATGATTTGACAACATTCTTGTTCTAAAAACACCGAGGACCTGGGAAATCATGGCCCAGCCCAGAACTAAATGTCTCAGTAAGCTACAAAGACACTGTGTACTCCCAAGAACCAACTCATGGGAAGGTTTTCTAACAAGCAATTTACTGTCGCACGGGTGAGCCTAATGGATGTCACTGTTTACTCCCCATGGCAGAGTATCTGAAATCCGTCCACACCTCTGTGAGCCTGGGCATTGGTGTAGACATCTGGAGTACACAACAAAGCCATGGCCGCTTCCCAAAAGAGGGAGCAGAAGTCTAGGGAAAGGCTGCCTTGAAGAGGACAGGTAGAAGTGTGGAGCCGGACACAACTTTCCATCCAGGGAAAATTCCTCATCCTATTGGGAAAACTTGGGCCTCAAGGTAAGCGTCACACGTGAGCTGCAGAAGAACCGTGAAAAGCCCAGGACTCGTTTCCCACGTGCTTGTCACTCAGGCCTTTAAATCTTAACATCGTCGCTTCATCAGCCTCAGGGAAGAGGACATGGCCACGAGGACAGTGCTGCCTGTTCACAAGGTTTTGCCCAGGGGAGGACCCTGGGCATCTGCTGGTAAAGATGCTGTATGTCCGGAAGCAGGTCCTTTTCCTGAGCTGTTCCTGTAGGGGCTGGCGTGCGAGTGGCTTCAGTCTTCAGACGTCCCCTCTCTGAGGTGAGCACTGCCCTCGGCAGGTGCAGGGTGGTCAGGCACGCTGAGGTGACCGCTGTCCTGAGACTCCGTCCCGATACTCTTGGTCTCTGACTGAAGGTGGACAGACACCTGGACAGCTATCTCCTGGCCTTGCTCATTCAGGGAGCCATCATCTGAATCGCCTCCAGGAGAGCTGCTGCGCCCCAGCTTGGGGTTAATCACGTAGATGCTGCCTTGAGCATCCAGGGCTGGTCTCTCCTTCATCCTTTCTCCCATGTCGTCTGGGTCATCCACTCGCACAGCCTCGAACATTTCCTCAACGAAGGCGCGGCAGTTGAGAATGAGGGGTGGGAGAGGGACGCTTCTGGCCAGTTCTTCTATGTAGCGGGCAAACTCCATGGTCTTGAACTGCGTGACTTTGGCGAGCTCTAGGGTCTTGGCTGAGGTGATGATGGGAATGCGCTTCGCAATCTCAAAGGCCTTCTGGAGCTTCTCAGCGCCCTCAGTTCTGAAGAAGTCATTGATGGCCTTCTCGGTCTTGCGCAGATGGGTGCTCATCAGGCACAGCCTCGTGACGTTCAAGATGAGCGTGACCGTGAAGGCGATCAGGCAGACAATCATGTAGTAGACACTCATGTCTCCTGAGGTGAAGACCACACGCAGGGTGACAGAGTAGGAGGCACGAGTTGGAGCGGTGACCACACATGTGTAGAGCCCACGGTCATCGAAGGCCACGCTGCTGATGTTGAGGAAGTTATCAGAAACTGACCATTTTCCACCTGGAAAAATTCAACAGAAATGAAAGAAAATTGCCAAAGAGGCAGCTCCTTACCACTGCCCCACCTTTTCATAAAGGCTGCAAGGTAAGAGGCCGCTGCTTGTCCAGAGCCTGGGCGTAAAGACGTGGACTTCTGGCACTAGTCACGGCCACCCCCCTTTCACCACTACACGCCAAGTCTTCCAGGGGGAAGGATGTGTATGAACAGAACCAAATGACCAAGCTCTAAAACACACTTCTACATATCTGTGGAGTCTACACAGTCTCTACCTACATAGCTTATGTATGAGCAGGGTGTCTCAGAAATAGAAAGCAATGTTTACTTATGGATGTTGGACTGTACATTTTTATTTTATTTTTACTGAACTGAGTCTTGCCTTTCATTATGAACTTACACAAGATATGGAAGTTCTTTTTAAAAAAGCACCTGGCATAGGCCAGGAGCTGGCTCAGCCGGAAAGGCCCTTACCACCAAGCCTGACAACCTGAATTCAATTCTCAGGACTCACATGGTAGAGTAAGAGACCTGACTCTTCCAATCTGTCTTTGACCTCCATACACATGTCCATACCTGTGTGCACATGCATACACATGTGCACACACACAAATACATGTAATAATAACAGTTAAAGCATCCAGCAATTTAATGCACGGTTTTGACTGCTGACTGGCTAACCTGGCATGCCTCGCTCTCTCGCTCGCTCGTGTTAGCCTGTTTTGTTAGGAAAGGTTTGCTTTCTTAATTGTTGGACAAGCCTAACTGAAACACAGGCAAAAAGAGGCATCTCACAAGTCAGGGAAAGGAACAGCTTGTCAGTGGGACGTAAGTCCCCTTAAAACAACTAGGCTCCAGTCTCAAACCCAAAACACCTGCTTCTCGCCCTCACTTGAAGGGATTTTCCTTTTCTGGACAGGTAGGCCAAGCCTAGAAGCCCACTGGGCATCTATGCCACAGGATCCTGTAGTAACCTGGCTCTGCCTGGGCAATAATATTCTGAGGCAAACTCCCAGAGAACTCTGTGCATTAAAGTGAAAGCCACTGACGATGGAATGGATGAGCTAACTCGATGAGTGGGCCACCAATGATCAGAGGCAGTGGTCCAGGGGCTGGTTGCTAATCTTCATAGCACCTTCCTCAAGATTCTGTTATTCTGGATTAAATTAGGACAAACATGACGCACACTCTGGGCTGTGCCCATTTTTACCACCATCAAAACTGACCTGGGGTCCACAGATCATTACTGTTAGGAGCCACCACCTCACGAATGGGAAGGAGGAAGAAGATTCTCGGCTGGGGACACAGTCGTCTCCTAAGTTTCTATTCCATGAAAAGGACACCCTTTGAATCAAGCGACAAAGTGCAGAGACTCCATTAATGAGCCACCCCAGTCAGCCACAGTGTACTGCGGCACACGTGCTGGTAACAGCTCAGGATTGATGAGCCCGATACTGGACTGACACGCTCTGTCCAGGCCTCTCACTAGGGATTCATAACATTTAATACAACTTCCCATAGCTGCTGCCGAAAGCAGCCATGGCAGATGTAGTGGTTTCCAAAGTAAGGGGAACCGGGAAGGAAGCTACCACTCCAAGGGCTGCTCTGCCCTCCCCAAGCCTCTGTTTACACAGCAGCCTGTGCTGATCACGCTGAGTAATGCAGGCCTTAGACACGCTTCTTCAGGACATGCCAAAGCTCAGAGGACAGGAAGTCTAGCCTAGTTGGCTGAAGTTTAGACGTTCCATCAGGTTCGGGGTACTCGTGGTCATCACTCTGGAGACTCTGACCTAATACTGTCGTTGATAAGCTGATTAAAAACCCTGTGTTTTGGGCTGGAGAGATGGCTCAGCAGTTAGAGCACTGACTATTCTTGCAGAGGACCCAGGTTCAATTCCCAGCACCCACATGGTGGTTAACAACCATCTGTAATTCCAGTACCAGGGGATCTGACACCTTCTTCTGACCTCCGCGGCACTGCACAACACGGGCACACTCACATACATGCAGACAATACGCTCATACACATAAAATAAAGATAATAAATAAAATATTAAAAAAACCCTGTTCTAACAATCTAAACTCCTCAATTCTACAGGACCAGCTTTTAGCCTGTAGAAGGTTCAAATGCTTTACACACACGTACGCACCCTCGCGCACAGGGGGAGAAATGGAGCCTGCACTCCTTGCTCTCTGCCCTGGACTGTGATGTTGTCTGACCAGCTGTGCCAGGCCTGAGCCCTGATGTCCCTGCAGTGATGGAATCCGGAACTGTCAGCTCAAATAGACCCTTTCTTCTCTAAGTTGCTTCTGCCAGTGTTTTATCACAGCAACGGGAAGAGAGGCTGAGAAAGTCCCCGTGTGTGTGGCGTGGTAACGGAGACCAGACCCAGGCCTCCCACGCCAGGCGAGGACTGTAGCACGAACTGCAGCCGTCCCTCAGTGTACTCTTGAGAAGGAAACAGCACTTCTGTTGTTTTCTACCTTAATTTGAATAACCAATTCCTTTACATTGTAAGGGGTGATACTTGCCAGAAGGAGGGTTTTTCTAAAGTTTAGCTTGTGGAGATCCTAGAATTTTATCCTCCTCTTTGGGCTTCTTATAATTCCCTTTTGAGGCCATATGATGTTTATATTTTCGAAAATGAGCACTCTGCTCAGTGCTGACCTTTATCTATCACCCTTGACTGAGGCAAAAAAAATTCCCCTTTGAGGTACTTTGTAATTAAGTACTCATCAAAGATCTAACACAATATTAGTGAAGGCATTAGCAGTCTAGATCAAGGAAATTAACAGACTCATGGAGAACAGATAGAATAAGAACCCACTGAAAAGTAAGCCCTGGCTGAATTATCATTGTGCAATTCTTTTATTAATTTTTACTTATGCGTGTGTGGGCGCACATGTCCTGCTGTATACGTGGAGGTCAGAGGACAACTTCTGGGAGTCAGTTCTCTCCTTCTAGCATGTGGGTCTCAGGGACTGAACTCAGATCGTCAGGCCTGATGGCCTTTATTCTCAACGACATCACTGGAAGAGAAAGTGTTGTTTCCAAGTAAATTAAGGAAGGGATTAGAAAAAAATGACCTGACGGTGAGCGTGCCTGGCTCCACTGAGCTGGATCCCCAGTTCCCTTTAAAAGTATTCACCCAACATCTCGTCTTGCAGACTTTGTTAATCTGTCACACCCCTCAAAGAAAGAGTATGTCTGAGCAATCCTGACTGTACCATGACAGGATTACCTCTACCATCCAGCTGCTGGCCTTTGGAATTGTGCCAGTGGACATCGGCATAGGGGCTGATGGTGAGAAGACACTCCAGGGAGACGCTCGTTCCCTCCTTGGCTATGATGACATCAGCACCTGAGTGGGAGCCTGCTGAGAGTTCAAAGCTTGGGAGAAATGATGCATTGTAAGAAGTCTGATTTGCTCCCAGCAGGGCCACGTCCTCCCCAACCAGAGCAGCTGGTGCAGCAGTGATCATCACTAAGATGAACAGGCAATGACGGGGCTTCATGGGAAAATCAGAGAAAAGTCTTGTTCAGACTTGAAAAACTCAAATGCGGCTATGTTGAACAAGAGCACAGCTTCTGGTGGGCAGAGTGGTAGGTCCAGGTGTATTCTGAGAGCTTCAGGATTAAAAAGATGAGCATGCGTGGAGACCAACCTAAAAGAAAGCCAAATAGGAAGTTTAACCAACAGAGACTCAGGAGATAAAACTGTGTGTTCCAGAAATGAATAAATAGGAAATTGATTAATAACTGGTGCTGATGTCAGGGAGTGATTAGAGAGAATATCACCTAAAAAGCCTCACAGAGATGGCAGGGCAGCACTAAGCTGGGCAACAGCAGACCTAGGCTCCAGCTGAGCTTGGCCACTAGCTCTACAGCCTTGGCAAGAAGCTCTCTGGGCATCTGCTTCCTCATCTGTCGGGTGAGGGACTGGAGGAGCCTCCAAGGACTCTTCTAGCTCTGCAATGCTACGATTCTATTTCACTCTGACAAACTCTGTGCAACAGGGAGCCAGTGACAGCTAAAGTATTGAGCTTAGTGCCCGTTTACGTCAACCTGTATCATCACCATCTGTGGTCACATCAATAATGTAAATCAATGGGCACATTGTAATCATAACCATGGAGATCGGATGAAACAAATAAGTCAGGAACACTTGAGGTAGCATCTAGTCTCCTTTTATTGTCTCAGAATTACATTTTATGAGAAATGTTTTTTGAAATAGAGCTATCATCGGTATATTGTAATTTAAGACTGCAGCCGAGAAACTGACTGGATTTCTGTTTTGGCGGTCAGTTCTTTCAGCGTCCCTGCCTTTTCTCTCCTTTGCCCCGGCCTGGGCATAGTATCTCCGTGTTCCAATGCACATGTAGAGATGATTCTCTAGTTCGTTATGACATGACTTCTCTGGTCTTTTGATACATATTTTTAATTTCTCATTTTTTGTGTGTTCGTACAGAACATCTCAATCAATCCTGTCATCTTTATGTCCCTTCCCCATTGACATCCACCCATAGCACCCCCCTCATGCACTGGAGTTCACACATTCTGTCATTTATTTGCCTATCATGTCAAGTCAGCGTCCCCAGATGTTCCTCAGTGCAAGTTCATCCACTGGGGTCTAGACAGCCTATCTAGAGTCCCCCCTTAAGATCAGCTCTTCCTCACCCAGCAGTAATCAGCCGCCAATAATTCTTCGACTAAGACTGGGGCTTGCTGTTCATTTCCACAGTTCTGTCTGCCTAAGTTCGCATGGGTCTTGTGCAAGCTGACACCACTGCTGTAGGCTTGTATGTGAAGAGTCCCAGGAGCCTATAGGACTCTTATTTCTGCATGGTCATGCACCTCCTCCCTGGCTCTCACAATCTTTCCATCCCCTCTTCCACAATGGTCCCTGAGCCATGGATTGTAATATAGGAGTCCTGTCCAAGGACCTACACTCTGTAGACTCTTATTCTCTATATTTTGGCCATTTGAGACCTTTTGTGTTCCTGGCCCTCTGTTGCATGAGGAGCTTCATTGATGAGAACTGAAAGATCATTAGTGTTCTCTTCATCCCTTGTTCTACGTTCTGTGAGCCTTAGATGTAGAGGTTGCATCCTGGATGTGCCACTTAGACTTGGGCAATTCACAGAGAATCTCTGTGTGTGACCAGTTGTGGAACTCTGTAATAATCTCTGTCTGTTGTAAAGGACGCTCCTTTGATGGGTTGTGACTGGGATACTTGTCTGTAAATTTAAGGATCCATATTTTGTACAAAGTAAGAAATCACATTTGTCTAGGAATGTGACAGCCTTGGGGTTTTAAGATCTATGATGTCTCCAGCTATGAGTATTTGACTAGGTTTGCAGTACCACACGAGTTTCCTCCCAAAGAGTAGGCTTTAAGTCCAATTAGGTAGCTATTCATTATCCCCAGGATAAAAGTGCCACTACTGCACCAACACTGTGCTGCTCACTGATGCAGTTTTTAGGCCTTGAAGCTGGGGTTGGACCATCAGACGATGTCTTCCCTTAGCAGCGTGCGTAGTGCTCTCCAAAGCTCTTAACAGCCTTCAGGGAAGGCGGCTTCCAGGTCAGAATCCAGGGAATTAAAATTATTTGGAAATTGTGCAAAATGTATAAACAGAGAGCCTGATGTCTGAGGCCATACAGCCTCCCTTAGGCCAAATGTTAGACCAAGAATTTTCCTTTACTTTCTTCTTTACAACTACATGATAAAATAGAGTATATTTAATGGTATGCAAGAATCACGCGTTTTTAACTTCACGTTTAGTAAAACTGACATCGTTAGTGTGAAATGCAAATATGAAACTACAGAGAAAGACCATTAGACAAATTTGAGAACAAAACAATCAATAAAAAGCAAAATATAGGCCAGTCTAAGAGTCTAAGATCTTCTTTCTAATTAGACTCTCCCCTTTAAACCACTCACTCTCAAAGAAAAATTTCAATTCATACTTCTATGGGGTGAAACACTTAGCCTTACTCCCCATCAAGGCCTGTGCTGGGTTGAGGAACACCTGGGTTGAGGGAGCCTCAATTGGGGAAATGTGGACTGGCCTGTGGCAATGTCTGAGGGGCATCTTTTTGATGAGTGATGTGGGAGGGCCCAGCCCACTGTGGGTGGTGCCACCCCTGGGCAGGTGGGCCTGTATTGCATAAGAAAGCAGGCTGAACAGGGGCCAGGGGAGCAAGCCAGTAAGCAGCGTTCCTCCATGGCCTGTGCTCCAGCTCCTGCCCTGAGTTCCTACCTTGGGCTCCCTGATGAACTGCGACCTGGGAGATGTAAGACAAATAAACCCTTTCCTCCCCAAGTTGGTATTGGTCAGAGTATTTTGTCATAGCAATGAAGAACAAACCAGGACAAGGCCCAAGATACTCAGCTTTGGAAATGATGTCTGCTCTCTTTTGCACTCACAGGAAGGCTGTGTCATCACAGACCATAAAAAGCAATGGATGGTTGTATTCTGCCTTTAAACCCCTCAAAGTCTGAATTACAAGAAGTTTTAAATGTCATTTAATTTTCATTAGCTCATGAAGGAAGAGTTTAATAATGACAATAAAGAACCTTCTGAAACTTTGAAATTTAAGGACAGACTATTTAGAGCAAAACAAAACCCCCTAACTTTGGGTTCCATGACAGAGTCTTAAAACACTACCAAAATGCCAGTGGAAGAAACAAAGACCTGGGGATTTAATAAACGACTTAACGTACAGACTTCAGTGACTACTTGCTTAGGACCATGCTAGAAGTTAACATAAGAGTCCACACGAAAGCCTTGTCTCTCTCTTAAGGCTGAGGTGATGGGCATAAACAATGTAAAGTTTATTGATGAGGACCAGACTCTGAGCTGGCAGTTTCCCAACAAGCTTCCAAGGTCTTTGCCATTGAGGATGACAAGGGATGGATGTGACTTGGTCCTTCCTCTATACCAGGGCTCCAGGCTTTCTCCAGGACTGTGATGAGTTGGGTGTGGTGGCATCTGCCCTTTAATCCCAGCAGGCAGACCTCTGTGAGTTCCAGGCCAGCCTGGTCTACATGGTGCGTTCAGGCTGCATAGTGAGACCCTGTCTCAAAACAAAAACCACAGGAAAGCCAAAGGAAGAGCTCCCCACAAGCCCAGCTAACCCAGTGCTGCTCTTCCTGCCCTGGCACCTCCAGCCTCCCCACCTCCCCAGCACTGAGTTTCAGAGCAGAGATCCACATTCTCATCTATTTAGCAACAGTTTCTACAGAGCACACACCAGATGCCACTGTTGTCCTGAAGATGCCATCTCTGCCTTCATAGAGCGGAGCCTGTCAGAGGCCACAGACCCTAACTAAACAGATACACGGTATGCTCGACGCTACCCCAAGGGAAATACAGAGGCTCATAGGGAGCTGAGTGCACTGTACAAAACCTCCCCCAGAGCCGTATATGACAGGCAGGACTGAAGAATGGAACGGCTGAGATAGACCAGGAGGCAGGCAGGGAGCAGAGGGGACACTGGCCGGAGGCAGGCAGGGAAGAGCCAGAAGTGGTAGTAGCAGGTACATCTCAAACTCAGGGGGTAGAGCATGCTGGGTCCTGATTCTGGGGGGAAAAAATGGGGGCTGGATGCTTGATTCTAACATGAGATGGATTTGGGGGATTGCAGTGACTAAGGTATGCGAAAGAGATATGTATTAGTCACTTTTCTGTTGCTATGACAGAAACACTGACCCAAGTAATCTACAGAAGGAAGAGCCAGGTACATCTCAAACTCAGGGGGTAGAGCATGCTGGGTCCTGATTCTGGGGGGAAAAAATGGGGGCTGGATGCTTGATTCTAACATGAGATGGATTTGGGGGATTGCAGTGACTAAGGTATGCGAAAGAGATATGTATTAGTCACTTTTCTGTTGCTATGACAGAAACACTGACCCAAGTAATCTACAGAAGGAAGAGCTTATTTGAGCTTACGGTCCCAGGGGAATTACAGTCCATCATGGCAGGGAGGCATGGTGGCTGGAGGTGGCTGGAACAGGAGCAGCAGAAGCTAAGCTCTCATATCATCACACAGGCACAGGAAGCAAGAGAGAGACTGGAGATCTGGCAAGGCTTAAGAACTCTCTAAGCCCACCCCCAGTGACGTGATTCCTCCAGGATAGCCACACCTTCTAAAATCTCCCAAAACAGCGCCATCATTTGGGGACAAAATATCGAAACACTTGGAGCCTATGGGGCACATTTTCATTCAACCCCCCACAGTGATTTTTGTGTGACTACTTTTGTGGACATGTGAACAAATGTTTATTTCCTGCAGACAAGGAACCAATGACAAACCAGAATAGATGTTCCACCAGAGTCCAGTGGGGAAAACCAATTAACTTATTGGGGTTACTTGAAAGAGCATGGGTAGTTCAACTTTAAAAGTCCCCATAGTCATTATCAGTCTCAACACTATTCAAAAGTCCACAGTCCAAAGTGAATTCAGGTAAATATCTTAACTGTAAGCCTCTATAAAATCAAAAGACAAATTACATACTCCCAATATACAGTGGAACCGAATACACATTATCATTCCGAAAGGGAGGAATGGAGGCATAGTAAGGAAATACCGGACCAAACAAGACCAAAAACCAGCAGGACAAACACCCAATCCAGTAGCTCCATGTCCAACTTCTGGGACTTTACCTCCAAAGGGCTTAGATGGCTCAGCCTCTCTAGCTTTGCTGCGTGTAACACACATCTCTCTCTTGGGCTGGTATCACTCCCTGTATGCAGGTCTGCTTGGCAGATGCCTCACAGCTCTGGCATCATGAACATCTTCTTGGAGTCTCCATTGCCAACCAGGCTTCACCTTCACACCTTCACGCAATGGCCTGCCAGGGCCTTCTCTAGGCAGGGGCAACCCTGCTTCATGCTTGCTGCCTGGCCTCCGAGGCTCTCTGAAAGCTCGGAGGAAGAATCGTTGACCCCTTCACTCTTGCATCTTTCATGCCTCTAAAGCCAGTACCAGGTGAGGGACACTGCCAAGTTTGACTGCAGTTTTGGGGTGGACCCCAGCCTGCTTTATGCATTTTAGAAGCTCTTCTCTTCAGTGGCCCCTGTAGCATTTTCCTTTCACAAGTTAGAGGCTTAACTGGGTGTGGTTTTGCCCTGGAGGCACTCTCTACATTGTTCAAGTTTGAATCTCTAGGCCCCTCCCACTTTAATCTCCTTATCAATGGGATCCTCTCCATCACATGCCAGGGCTCCAAAATTTACCATCTTCCTAGTGCTCTTTTTCAATCCAAACTGTGTTTCTTTCTGCCCCATTTTCTCTCTTTCACTGTAGACCTGCATAATATTCACCATTAATATCCACGTCAACCATTTCAACATTAGGCTGTCTTGAAATTTCTTCCTCCAGAGAAATTAGTCCATTACTTTTCAACTTAGTCTCAGGCAAGCTTTTTGGTCTAGGGAAGACTCCAGCCAAATTCTTTGCCAAAATATCCCAACTGCTGCCTAGGTCCTTATTTCCCTCTGGAACTACATTGTTCTCAGCACTACTTTCTTCCAGGCCCCTACTAGAATGGTCTGTTAAGCTCTGCTTACAGCAATCAACCACTTTTCTACCCCAAACTTCCAAAGTCTTCCACATTCCTCCAAAACCCCATGTGGTCAGGTTCTTCACAGTCAACACCCCACTCTCGGTACCAATTACTGGATTAGTCACTTTTCTGTTGCTGTGATAGAAACACTGTCCCAAGCAATTTAGAGAAGGAAGCTTATTTGAGCTTATGGTTCCAGCGGAATTACAGTCCGTCATGGCAGGGAGGCATGGTGCTGGAGGTGGCTGGAGCAGGAGCAGCAGAAGCTAAGCTCTCACATCATCACGCAGGCACAGGAAGTAAGAGAGCAACTGGAGATCCAGCAAGGATTAAGAACTCTCCAAGCCCACCCCCAGTGACGTGTTTCCTCCAGGATAGCCACACCTTCTAAAACCTCCCAAAACAGCACCATCATCTGGGGGCAAAATGTCCAAACACTTGGAGCCTATGGGGGACATTTTCATTCAAACCACCACAAGATACTTGCTCAAGAGGGACAAGAACTGAAGAGGCCAAGACCTGAGTAGTTTAAGAGAGGTTATCACTCCTGTGGGGATGGCCATGGCCCCTAGGATTAAGGCAGTTCTTACAGAAATGGACTGATCTTGCTGAAGTGCCATGGCACCAGAGCAATGTGTGGCCTCCACGAGGACTGCGGGACCATGTCCTCATGCCAGAAGGCTTCAGGATGGGGGTGTAGCTCAGTGGGTAAGCACTTGCTGGTATGCTCAAGGACCCATGTTCAACCCTAGCACCACAGAAGAAGAACACACAAGAGGCTTGGTGCAGTTGCCATGGCATGGAACTCCCTCCTCAAACGGCTTCTCTGAGCCTCCTTCCAAGGCCTGGCTCTTCCTTCCACACAGAACGATGGCCTAGCCAGATACGGGCAGGCTTCTCACTCTCCACTTCTCTCATCTGGCTTTGGCATACGCTGCGCTGTACGTGCCCTAAGCACAGCAGCTGTGTTTTTTTGTTGTCATAATTAGCACTCAAAAAACACTGGGTCAGTTCAAATTTGACAAGGCAGGTGATGGGTCTTCAGAAACCAATGTTTCACAACAGGGACCTTGATTACTCAGACACATTACTTACTTGTACCTATTACGGTCTCTAAAACCCAAAGAGCCAATATTAACCATCTCTGAAGACTGTGAAGGTCCTTATCTACAAGCATTTTCCAAACTGACTTCAAGGCCTGGGGCCTTCATGTATTACCCAGTACTAGGAAAAGACAGTGAGAACTCCAAATCCAGGGATTCCAAACCAGACTGAGCACCACCACTATGTAGTCAGCTTGATAGAAATAAAGATATGTGCATCCGGGCCTTAGAATTTATGGCTTTTGATTAGTAACTGGGGAGTTCTGAGGCAGGGGTCCCTGGACTGACATCTAGGGGCCACTAACACACTCGTTCATGTCCTCTCTGACAGCCCTGCTGGCCCTCTAGACTGCTGGGGCACTCCCAGAACCAGAGAGCTGAGCCATCACATTCCACTCAGGATCTGGTGTCCTTGTGACTGGTGCAACCGAACACCTACCATCTGATAAAGCCAGGGTGGCAGAGAGGCTCAGAGTCCAGATTGGAGCCTGATTTCCTGGATGGACACGCAGGCCTTGGCTCTTACCAGACTAATATTAGCCCATGCCTCATCCCCTCACCATTAAAGTAGAAAGAACAGAGGTACGTATTCTCACATGAGTGTGAGATCTAGAGACAGTACATACAAAACAGAGTCCAGCAACAGCAATCACTAAATGCACTGAGTTACTGTTGACCGTTCAGATGCTGTGTTGATATAACTTGAGAGTTATACCATTATTTGGTTCTTTTACTTAGAATACCATGCAAACCATGTAACAATCTGGGGGGGGGGGGAAGGAGTAATACAATTTTAACTTTGTCATGGCAAATCAGTATCCTGCTGGTAATAGTGCAGGTTGCATCACCATGCCCTGCATTTGTGACAGAGAACTGTCCATGAGATCTACTTGGCCCCACATGGGGCCCCTTTTGCAAGTCCTGCTGTGTCTGCATGGGTCCAGGAAGAAGTCAATCCCTTAGATAACTAAGCTAATCGAAATCTTTGTTTTGGGATTTAAAATGGAGGCATTTTGTCATCCACAACCACCTGAGAAAGAATAGGCATCCAGGGGGCTTGGAGGCAGCTTGGTTTGAGCTACAAACAGGGGGAAGCTGAGAGCCAGGGCAGCGAGGACAGGGAGGAGGGAGAGCTGTGAGAGGGAGGAGGGTGGGGAGGAGGAAGGAAGAGAGGAAGCCCTTAGTGGCTTTGGCTGACAGAATTCAACTTCTTGGCTCTACTTACGTACTTTTTAAAAGAAATATCTTTATGCAATTTCATTCTAAATTAAAACCACACACAAAAATGAGGGACTGACCTTTCAAAAAGGAAGCAAATAGTGAAATGGTGAGGTGGAGACAAGACTACTCTCTGTAAAAGCAACAGAATCACGGCTGTGGCTGCCAGGTGACCCTCGCCATCCACCTCCACCTACCCTCCTTACAGTCTGGATATGTCCAGCAAAGAGCCTTGTGATCCCTGTTACACAATGTCACAGAGCCCTGTGATATCTGGGGTCCCTGTGACACTGACACAGGACACTGTGGGATCCCTGATACACACTGACACAGGGCACTGTGAGATCCCTAGGGTCCTTGTTACACACTGACATAGGGCATTGTGGGATCCCTGTTACACATTGACAGAGGGCACTGTGGGATCCCTGTTACACACTGACACAGGGCACTGTGGGATCCCTGTTACACACCGATACAGGGCACTGTGGGATCCCTGGGGTCACTGTTACACACCGACACAGGGCACTGTGGGATCCCTGGGGTCCTTGTTACACACTGACACAGGGCACTGCGGGATCCCTGGGGTCACTGTTACACACTGACACAGGGCACTGCGGGATCCCTGGGGTCACTATTACACACTGACACAGGGCACTGTGGGATCCCTGGGGTCCTTGTTACACACTGACACAGGGCACTGCGGGATCCCTGGGGTCACTGTTACACACTGACACAGGGCACTGTGGGATCCCTGGGGTCACTGTTGCACACTGACACAGGTACTCGCCTCTGCTGTTCTTGGAAACCTTCAAAAGAGTCCAGAGAAACACCGAGACCACCCTGAAGCTGTTATGCAAGGGGCACAGCAGCTGGGTCCTGACTTCACACCAGGAGCATGGTCTGACAACAGCCTTCCAAGTCCAGTCAATCCCAGGCACTTCTGACCCAAACCACAGGCATGTGGTGCTTCTAATCACAGCCACAAAGAAACAGAACCACCTGCAGGTGAAGACTGCGGAGCAGCTGGAGGCAATGGTGGCAAAGGTCCAAGGTGACCCCAGAAGGGGACGCACCCCATGCTTGAACACCCCTGGCTTCCGTCCTCATATGGAGCCTTCAGTTATCTATCGGAGTGGGCTTCTGCTCCCTGCAACTGAAATTACATCAAACGACCACTTCTCTTCCTTGGCCGCGATGGTGGGGAGCACGCGACTCTCCAACACCCCCTGAAGGAACTACCTACACAATATGAGGGACCAAGTGCTGCAAGCAATGCTCAGGGGAGTCCTAGACACAGGAGTTTACAGAGCAGCTCAGAGGACAGTGTGAGCAGTATTTAAGGGAAGTGTGGCATGCTGGGAACCCAAGAGAAAGGGGAACCAATGAGTCCCAGTCGACCCGCTTTAGAGTCTGGCTCTTCCTGCAGTAAATGCCTGCTGTGCCCCGCGTACAGTTGAGTTAAAGCAGAAGAAAGAGTTCAAAGGGGAAATCCAGTGCCACTTCCTCATAATTAGGCCTTGTGTGCTGTGGGTGAGTTTCACATCACCGTTTTCTAGCATAACGAGTAAGATATGAGAGTGACCCTCAGATCCAACTCCTTTCCCATGTTGTTGGTTTGTAGAATCTAAGTTTTGTTAGGCTCATGAATAAGCAAAACTGTAGATGATTTTACCCTAGAAAATCATTCTGAATATTGTCTACATCATTTTAAAAGACCGAAAGCAAAGTGCCTCAGCAGTTGTCCTAACAGATGGTCCTGCTGCCACTCACGCCCACTCCTAGGAGGAGACATATTTCCACTTGGTTCTAACTCTCAGCATAAGCAAACAGGGAAGTGAGGTGGCTGACTTCCGTTCTGGTGGCTCAACACTAAATTGGCTGAGGAAACTGCTGTCTGCAGAAATAGTTCTGTGATGATGGGGGGGGGGGCACTGACACACAGATGGCACCGTTTTCCACTCCGATTATCCTGGCCTAGCAATGCTTTAGTCCCCATAATTACATGCGCTCCAAGCTGTATTTACATCTCATCCTCTCTGCTTTGCCCAAAGTCACACACAGAAGACGGAGGAGTTCCTACAAACCGCCTTGCAAACTGACAAAGTGGCGCCCTGAACTGCCGAGGAGGAGGAAAAGCAAACGGAGAGCAGATTGTGTACTACTCCTTTAGGCAAAGAGCAGCAGAGTCGTCTGCTCACCAGCAAGTGTTGCTATGGGGATCTGTCACATTGGAGAGCTAGGGATGGGGCTGGTAAGATGCTCCGTGGGAAAAGGGACTCACTGCACAAACCTGGCGATCTCGGCTCGAGCCCTGGGACTTACATAAGGGTGGACAGAGAACTGACTTTTATACCAAGTTGTCTTCTGGTCTCCACACGTGCACATGGCGCATGCCCCACCCCCAAATACATAAAAACGCTTAAAAAAGTTAACATTATTCAAACAGAAGTCACCATTTTGAGGGCCATTTACTTTCAGTTTCTAGTCTGGGTATCTCATCCTTGGAGCCCCTTACACCTCGTAACTAATGCTTGGGCAAACTCACCTCAAATCTGAACATATTTTCTGGCATGTTGAGAAACATCTCTTGTATTTACTGTTATCAGAGTTTTGCTTTAACCCCAGGATTTCACTTAGACCTACGTTTATCTTTTTTCCTATACACAGTTCTGGAATAGTATTTGGAAGCAAATGGCAAAACACCCATGAAATGTGCTGGGATTTAGGATCTCCCCACCCCCCATTTTTTTCTGCGGTCTGAAACATCCTCTAGTATCTTTAACTCCGTGTATGTAAAACGACTCCCGTCACCCTTAGACCTGTGTCCATGTATGCACACCTTAGAGGACAGCCACACAATCCTTCTAGTCTGTAAAACAAAAACAGGATTCTGCAGCTTAGTGGTCAGACACTTGGGCTCTGGAGTTCTGGGTGCCTGGCCTTGCCCTCATGAAGGCCAGGCTCAGAGGTCTCAAGTTTTGCTGTCTGTTGAACACGACTATTCAACAGCTGCAGTTTTGGACAATTTGGATGAAGTGATGTGATCACAGTGCAAATACATGCTATTGCTATCACTCCACTTCCTGGTGTCACTGTGTCCAGGAAGCTACTCACTCTCACCTACTTTATTTTGGGTTTCTCACTCTGTCAGCCCCCAACACACTGAAAGTACACTATTAAAAGACCGTTTCCCTTCAGTTATCCATCTGTTCACAAGACCGTGAACTTATGAACCATACACAGTCTTAAGCCTTCTCAGTCTTTGGCAAAGGACACTGCTCAACATGTTCACATGGGCATCAACCTGGTAGGTGGAAAGGTGCCCACTCCAAACACTAACCAGCTTTCCAGCCTCAGGCTCTGGAGACTGTTACTAAGAGCCTGAAGTTGAGGAAACAAAGCCTGTTTCCTGTTGTGGTTGTTGGTTTGTTTTTGTAGGCACAACATTCCAGAGAATATGATTTATAATGGGTTTTGAAAATGCAACTTTTAGAACCCATTAATCTGTGGCACTTGTTAAAGGCGTAGCTTTCTTGGCCTCACTAGGATGTGCATTTTAGTTTTACTGATTTACGAATCAAGCCTTAGATCTCTGTGGACTGTCAGGACAATACTGTAACCCATGAATTTCAGGTGTGGAGCAGAGAGTCCTGGAGGAGCTCCACTTCCCGTCTCACACCTGATACAATTCTGCAGAGGCTACAAGGCACTGTGTTCCAAGGAGTGCAGGGGAAATGAGAATCTAGCCGAACGCCGGTAGGCCAGGTATCAGTGATACATGCAGAGCACTACAACCTCAGTGATTCGGGTTTGGAACACTAACACATTTTTGTTTTTCATTTTTGAGACAAGTAATCATGTAGCCCAGGCTGGTCTCAAATCTGCTATGCACCCAAAGATGACCTTGAGTTCTGGTGCTCCTGTGTCTCCATCTCCCAAGTGCTGGGATCATAAGTATACACCATCACGTGTGGCAGGAAAAGAATCTTTGCAGACTTGTCTGTTGTGTAATTATGTGATGAGTTTATTGTTCTAAAATGAACCCGAGTTGTTTTGGTTTCTAAAATGGAAACTACTGATAGCTATAACGCACACGAAGCAAACCCTCTGACATTCTTAGTAAGTTTTAAGTGTAATGGAACTCCAAAACCAGAAGTGTGACACTGCTGCTATGATGTAACGCGTAGAAGAGATCACGTGGTTTGCCAAGGCAAACTCCAAGCTTCAATGCCATTCACTTTGCCTTTAGAAAACCAGAAGAAAGGATCATTTTGTAATTTCAGTTTATTTGTTCTAATGGACATTTTATGTGTGTGTATTGCTTGCATGTAGGCAGGTGCACCCCAGTTTCCTCGGAGGACAGAGAGGGCGGTGGATCCCTGGAACTGGAGTTACAGATGGTTAGCCGCCATGTGGGTGCTGAGATTGGAAGCCAGGTCTTCTGCAAGAACAGCTAAGTCTTAACCACTGAGTCATCTCTCCAGTCCCTTTGCTTCTAGACAAGGTGTGGTTACGTAGCTCAGGCTATCCTAGGATTTACTACATAGACAACGCTAGCCTTGAACTGGAAATCCTGCTTCAAAGGAATAGGCATTTTTAATAAGCCCTCAGAGACACCGATTCAGCAAAATCTAAAGAATTACCATCAAAAGTAAAGAAAAATCTCTGAAGGGTTTTGGAGGGGGCCACTGTATCTGGACACTGAGATCTTTTTAAGGGACTGAACACAGGCAGAAGCCCCGGGTCCTCTGTCTTTAGGTGCTGGGGAATCTATGCGAGGGCTGTGCACAGGTTGTAGCCAAACGCCGCACTCCTGAGCTAACCCAGCACAAAATCAGGGCTCTTGGAAGCCAAGAGTCTGCCTGTCTAGACTCAAGATTGCCTACTGCCTACTTTTCCAAGGTGGTGTCTCAGGCCTTCTTGGCTGTTCTGGGCATCCGCAGCTCCTGGGCGAAAGGAGGCGTGCATGTCTGATGGGGGAGGGATCGTAGGGGACACGCGTGACTGATGGAGGAGGGGTCGTCAAGTCTTCACTCCTCGCTTGGGGACCTCTAGATACTCTCCACCGAAGTCCACATTAGAGTCACGCTCCTGGTCCCAACCCGACAACCTAGGTCTCGACTCTAATTCCCCGCCCCCATCCCAGGGCTAGCCTCTTCCCGCAAGGCTTCCTCCTAACTTCCGGCTATCCCACGCCCCTCCCCATCCCCGTGAAGCCCGTAATAATCGGCAGACGACGCCGACCGGCGACTCCGGCCTCCCTCGCCCACCACCGTGCCAGCGAGCGGGGAGCAGGCCCGGCTTCCCGGCATGCCCCGGGCGGCAGCATGGCGGGCCTTCTGCGGTCACGTAGACCAGGCCGTCCGCAGCGGTGCATCCCAGGACTCTCCGCGTCCCCGCAGCCGCCCAGCACCTCCCAGGAGGCCACCGAGCCGGGGCCGGGGCTCACTTACCTCCGCAGGCCACGCTCCTTCCGCCCCAGCAGACGCGTGACCCGGAAGCACTGTCTGCAGGCGAGCCCGCCTCCGCGCGCAGGGAGCGAGTACTTCCGGGGCAGTTGGAGCGGCGCGCCGGCCCCTGGTCCGCGGTGAGGGCCGGCGTCGCGGCTGCGGGACTTTCGGGGTGAGGCGGGCGGGGTGCGAGGGCCGGAACCCGGGGCGCCGGGGTCTCCAGGTCGTGGCCTGAGGGGCGGCGGCGCTTCCGGCTGCGCTTGAGTTGCAGTCTGCTGGGGCGTTCCGGTCGGCGGGAGGGGACTGGGGAATTGTTTACCTCAGGGCTGGGGGGTGGGGCCTGCGGGGGACCGCGGCTTCCGCTGTGTGGACCCGGCGCGGGCTCTGTGTGCCCGAAGCGCCTTCACCTCTGCTGTGTGGACGCGACGTACAGCTCTCACCTCAAAGGGAAGAAGAGTTTATTCCGAGTCATGTCTGATGGCCATGGCCCGGGGACACGGGTGCAGGTCACCCCGATTCCGTGTTCCCGCGTGGAGGCGGCTTCACGGGGATTTTATAGTGAACAGGAAAAAGTCATGTCAGGACCCTCCAGTACCCTGGTGGAAACGTTGAGCAGGTGTCTTGGCCAAGGGGGGTATGATAATGGTGGTGGTGGTGGTGGTGGTGGTGATGATGGTGGTGATGGTAATGATGGTGGCGATGAGGGTGATGGTGATGATGGAGATGAAGATGATGATGGCATGATGGTGATGATGGACGTGATGGTGACGATGATGCCGAGTATGGTGATGGTGATGATGGAAATGATGGTGAGATGAGGATCATGATGATAGTGATGATGGTGATGATGATGATGATGGTGGTCGTGATGATTTCTGCTGTAGGCCTCATGCTAGCTGATGAGGTTCTTGACCCTTTGGGACCTGGTAACACATTCCTGAAGGTTTGTATTGGTTAGTCATGGATATTGAGTCAGAAACAGAGGTGACCAGGAGATGGCTCCTTAGGAGCTAAGGCTAGCCCCAGAGAAGTGATGAGGCTGTGGACTTGAGACATTCAGACTCTGCAATGTGGGACCCTGATCAGTTGATCAGCCTGCAGAAGAAAGTCCAGTGTGGAGGCACAGGTCATCTGGCGACTGGGTTTGCAGTAGCAGGCCGTCTCCTCAGCCATGACATGGCCCGGGTCACCACAGAGCGGGGACAAGCCTGGTTCTGCACCTGTAGGTGCTAGTGTGAGTGGATGAGACAGCAGAGTGCTTGTGCCATCTGCACAGTCACCTCATTGAGACACTCCCCATAGGAGCCCAGGGGCCAGGTGATTTCTGTCTCATTGAGCTGACACACTAACATCAGAACCTTAAATTGTTCCACTGCCCAGAGTCCGAGCACCCTGTGTGGTTGTGGAGCCCAGTGCTCTGAGGACAGGAACGAATGGAGTGGCACTGGACACTGCAGGCTGTGGGTGAACTGTGCCTGTCCCAAAAGGCTCTGCACCCAGAGTCCGAGCACCCTGTGTGGTTGTGGAGCCCAGTGCTCTGAGGACAGGAACAAATGGAGTGGCACTGGACACTGCAGGCTGTGGGTGAACTGTGCCTGTCCCAAAAGGCTCTGCAGCCAGAGTCCGAGCACCCTGTGTGGTTGTGGAGCCCAGTGTTCTGAACACAGGAACAAATGGAGTGGCACTGGACATTGCAGGCTGTGGGTGAGCTGTGCCTGTCCCAAAAGACTCTGCAGCCGTGTGGCACGAGATAGTTACACACACTCAAGGGCCCGGTGCTGTAGATCCTTCAGTGTTACAAGGGAAATTGGAAACTGTATTTATTACGGGAAGATGAGATTTTTAAATCTGAGCAACTAATTCTTTAAAAGTTAAACAGTATAGGCCAGTTAAAGACATCTGTAGTTAGGATGAGATTCCCAGTTTGTGGCCTCGGCTCTAGGCTTATTTTAGATACACTCTGTGTTTCATCCCCTGTGCTAATGAATGTCTAACTCCCTGTTCTAAACTTCTTTGGATGTAGTTTGATTATTGTGCTGTATCACATCTGCCTTCTTTGTTAATTTCTCTTTTATTGTGTTAGAAGCGTAACAGTGCGAGTCAGATCTATTCTGCACTTAGTACATTCCTGGATAAAATGCTTTTACAGATACCTGGCATGTATGGTGTACATATGGTCCTTGGTGACAATTAGTTATCCTGGAAACTCGACTTCCTCTTTATAGAAGTACCAGTGATAGCATGGCTTGACTTGCTAGAGTCCTACTTTTGGGAAGAATTAACTAGGTAACATTGCTACTCCAGAGCTGACCTGAGGTGTCGGCAGAGTCACGTGAGTGGTAGAGCGCTTAGCAAGTATGAAGTCCTGGGCTGACCTGCAGCACTGCCAAGTAAATGAAATAAAAAGTCCAGTTCAGTTATGCTTTGGTTACATCAAATGGTCCAGCCATCAACAGCAACATTTGTTATATTTGCAATGAATAGTAAAAAGTAAAAAGCTGACCTGACAAAACTGCTATTTGATGACTTAATCTCTGGGCGAGTTGAAGTGGGAGTGCGTAATGAAAGCGTTTTAAGGACAGTGAGTGAAAGGAAAGATTGACTGGAGCTCATCAAAATGCAAAGCTCGCTTGGTGAGAGACCCCATGAAGATGGTGAAGAACCCAGGTGTGGTGGTTTGGGTTGAGGCAGGAGGATTGCCATAAGCTGAGGCCAGCCTGGGCTACAGAGGGAGATCCTGTCTTAAAAGAAAACAATGAAAACTGAGCTGTAGACTGGGGTGAAGCCACACCCTGAGTTTAGAATATGAAGTACTCTCAAAACTCAGCAGAGAACAAATCTAACTAGAAAATGAACAAAAATGCAAATAGGTATTTTACTGAAGAGAATGTTCAAACGGTGAACACGTGAAAAGTTTCTAGCATTTTTAGCCATTAGAGAAATGCAGTGTAAAGGTCACAGTGAGCTACCACCACAGACCTCTGAAAATGGTTCAAATTAGGAAAAAAAAGGTCAGAACACAGAATACTTTAGTTTCTTTTACTGCTCTGGAGATGAGTTTCATATAAAACTAAACATGGACTTACTATTTGACCCATATTATAATAAATTTTATTACAGAGAAAAGAAAGCTTATGTTCACATCCTGTATGTGAACGTTCATAGTTTTTACTTGTGTACTAGTCGCATATTGAAAACTAAAGATTACCTTGAATGGACAGATGCATTGTGCCTTGCACCTACTACGACTCCGACTCCGCTGATTGAGAAGAGTCACTCAAGAGCTAATCTACTGCATGCTCCAGTTTCTGTGACTTGAAATGGCAGTTTCAGAGTCAAGAGATCAGTAGCTGGTCATTGTAGGCTGATAGAAGGATGGGACGTGTCTTTGCCTTCAAAGTCTAGCACAAGGGATCCTTATGGTTAGGTTGTGTGTGACCCGTCCATCATGGTCAGGAGAGTCATGCTGTTGGTCCTTTGTATCCATGGGTTCTGTGTCCAGACTCTCAGTCATGAACTGAAAATATTTGGAGAAAATATATCTTCTGTATGGAGCCTGTACAGACTTGTCACTGTTCTCAGTGTAGTGTGGCAGCTACCTGCGGAGCGTGATGCTGTGTTAGGTGTTACAAGCAATGTAGGGTGGCGGATGAGAGGGCGTGCAGGTGGCTGTACCATTTTATGTGAGGAGTGTGAGCCTTGGAGACATGCAGGAGCAGTGGGTCTTGGAACCACTTCCCTACAGACTCTGAAGGCCAACTATGTGTGTGATAAGTGTGCAGAATTACTGAACACATAAGTGAGTATTTGCAAAACTGCTAAACTTTACATAAGATGGGGAATTGTAACGATGCCAGTTTTTGATTGTTCCTGGGGAAATGAGTGGAGATGGCAGGGTTTCTTTGCATTATTATTCTAGTACCTGAATCAGAAAGTCTCAAAGGTTTCAGCAGATAGTTCATACCAAAGAAGTGTATATAAATGAGTTCCTTTTGGGCTTTTATTTTTGCAGGTGATGTTCTAACCATGTCAGATAAGGATGACACAGAAACTCCTGTGGTAACTAAAGCAACCCCCGTCCTTGAGGATGGAGACTGTGGGCCGGCTGAGAACTCTGTCAGCCAAGCCGAGCCAGAGAATGAGTTACAACCTGTAGCGTCCACTCGGAAGAGACCGGAAACCACACCGTCCAGCAGCCTCAAGGCATCAGAAGCTCTCCCTGTTCAGGTGTCACAGACTTTAGCCAAATGGAGCATCTCAACATTTTGGATTTACAAGTATTGGGGTTAAAAAGCATTTGGGATCCATATCTTTCAGAGTTCTAGCAATGCCTTTATAAGTCAATGCATTTGCTGCCCAGTGCTCACATGCTGATGACTCGGCTGTCAGTCAGGCTCTCTGTCTCCTTAGCCAAATAATGAGTATTTGTTCACCTCTGCTTCAGCTGATGAGACACCTTATCTCTACATTCTGAATCTCATTTTTCTGTTTTCTGTGTCTTCTTTTTTTTCTCTTACTGGAGAAAACAGGAGACTGTTTCTAAAGATGTACCCCAGAGCGGATGGGGATATTGGGGCAGCTGGGGCAAGTCTCTGCTCTCCACAGCCTCTGCCACAGTAGCGACCGTAGGTAAGGCCATCAGTCCTTCGTTATTTTTGTGAGCATTTCTACAAGTTTGTGTTGTAGATGACTGAATTCTCCTGTATTTATTAAAGGACTTTATTGTCTGGGGCTGGCTGGTACTGATAGGCTGATGTGTACTGCCACGGGAGTTTGTGCATTTTCTTGTTAGAAGTTGAAATCTAAGAATTAATATAAGTCTATTTTTTGGTGATGAAAGTCAGTGGAAATTGTTTTTGTTTTGGGGGAGGAGTTAGACAATTCCCCAGGATTCATTATATATTATTAAAATACCATGCCTGGTGGGCATAGTGGCACATGCCTTTAATCCCACCACTCAGGAGGCAGAGACAGGCGGATCTCTATGAGTTCGAGGCCACCCTGGTCTACAGAGCGAGTTCCAGGCCAGCTTGGGCTACAGGGAGACCCTGTCTGAAAAAGACCAAAAAAAAGACCATGTCTTGTGACCACGACTTTAAAAATATACAGTCTTGATTTTTCGTTTGTTTCTTTGGTTTTGGTAACAAACAACACACCCAAGATGTTACTGTTTTTCTCATTAGGACAAGGTATTTCAAATGTCATCGAGAAGGCAGAGTCTTCACTTGGTATTCCTAGTCCCAGTGAGGTCTCAGCCGAAGCCAAGCTTGCAGCAGGTCAGTGTCTGGAAACCTGGAGGTCTAGGGGTGTGGGGAGAGATGGACCAGGTAAGTTCTTTTTTTTTATAATCATTTATTTAATAGCCACATAATTAGAAGAAACATTTCATTACAACAGCATTGACATATTCAATAACAATTTCCAGAGCTAAGATGCATCTCTTTCAAAATTGGCTGTAAATTTTTAGGTTTACAGTTGAATTGATACAGTTATACAATATTGTACTCCGTATAACCCCTATAAGACATAAAATTAAATGAGGTTTTAAACTTTAAAAAAGATCTCCATTTCATTATTAAAATATAGTTTCATACAGAAAAATTCATTTTCAATACTATTGACACTAAGATGCACATGCATTTCTAATCTCTATATATCTGATTATTACTAGTCACAGTCAGTTACTTTCTGAGCTCCTTGGCATCTGAGCATGGATATAAAGTCATCAGGTAGATTTCAGTGGTAATGTCTTTCACATCTACTAATTATTAAGGAGCAAATTTTTATGCTTTGAAGAATTATTATTTTTTTCTTTTTGTTTATACACCCAGTTCCCAGATAGCACCCTCCCATAGCCTCCCTCCCCCAACTAGAGCCCTTATACTCTGATATCCCTGCTACTGTCTGCTGTGTTGTTGGCACCCCCAGCCATTCCCCACTACTTGCCCTTCTGGTGAATCTAGTCAGCCTATCTAGAGGTAGGCTGGGGGTGTTTTAGGAGGGTCATCTGTTCTTCATCTAGCGGTAATCAGTTGTCTATATTCCTTTGGATAAGATTGGGGTCTCTGTTCAATTTCCCAGTTCTATGCTGGGTTACTATCTGGGAATCCCTTTGGCCACCCTGGCCAACAA
>NW_008346079.1:629625-630198 GCF_000622305.1 Nannospalax galili | reverse complement strand
TCCTTTCTTTTACCAGTTCCACCTATGTGAAGATAAGTCAAAGGTCTTGCACTACCATGATTGGCTTCGCTTGGAAGCATGGAGGAAATGATTCCTCTGTGTTGATCCTCCTCTTTATAGACTGGACACTGGTTCAAGTCCATCTGGTGGAGTCTCCATGGCTTCCTTGATCAAGAGGACAGGTGACCCACCACCATTATAGGACATTTTGAGAGATGCTCATAGTCCCTTGGAACTAGTCGACCTAGGAGGGCAAGGAGCAAAAACTGTCCTTTATGTTCCTCTGACCAAATTATTATAGACCTCAAAGTATGTCTGTTAAACACCCAAGAAGGTTAGTTCCACCAGTCTGGTATTTTTAATTACTGTGTGTCTTGTACATATATCTTGGGCGAAGACCAGTTGTTCTCAGATAAACCTTACCTAGACATATATTTCTTGATCTGCTATGTATAATTTGTCAGTAGGGTGTAGGAGTAATATAGTTCCCTTTGGTTTTCAAAACTAGCTAGGCATTGTTTATCTCTTGCATTGTCTCACCCCTCCATCATGGTTTTCCCACTTAAGGTGCCC
>NW_008346079.1:629099-629518 GCF_000622305.1 Nannospalax galili | reverse complement strand
TTAAACTAACCCAATTTTTATCCATATCTCCTTTATTAAGGCCTGTTTCCTACTGTTCTTCTCTTTCAGGTTATTTCTTTTCCATTACCTCCCTGTTTCCTTTCCATTATCCTGATTCCTGTAGTTACGTTTGGTTGCATACTTATTTATCAGAGACTGGTTCCAGAATCCACATATGAGGGAGAACATACATCAATTTTTTTTCCGAGTCTGTGTTACTTCACTTAGTATAACAGTTTCTAGTTCCATCCATTCACCTGCAAATTTCATGATTTCCTCTTTACTGCTGAGCAAAACGCCATCATACAAATGAACCACATTTTCATTATCCACTTGTCAATTGAGGGACGCTTAGGTTGCTTCCATCTCTTAGCTATTGTGAAAAGAGCAGCAACAAACATGGATGTACAGGTGTCTCT
>NW_008346079.1:628010-628862 GCF_000622305.1 Nannospalax galili | reverse complement strand
TGGTTTTAATTTGCATTTCCCTGATTATTAGTGATGTTGACCATCTTTTAAGATGTTTCATAGCCATCTTTACTTCTTCTTTTGAGAACTCTCTGTTCAACTCCTTAGCCCATTTTTTTAACTGGGTTGCTTCTTGTCTTGGTTCTCTATTTTTTGACATTATATATTCTGGATATCAGACCTCTGTTTGATGTGTCACTGGTAAAGATTTTCTCCCATTCTGTGGGTTTTCTGTTTGCTTCCCTGGTTGCATCCTTTGATGTACAGAAGCTTTTTAGTTTAGTGAGGTCCCATTTGTTAATTCTTGACCTTGTTTCCTGAGCATTTGATGTCCAGTTTAGAAAATCCTTTCCTACACCTATATCTTGTAAGTTTTTCCCAGTGTTTTCTTCTAACAGTTTCAGAGTTCAGGCTTTACATTGAAGTCTTTGATCCATTTGGAATTGACTTTTGTGCAAGGCGAAAGATAGGGGTTTAGGTTCATTCTTCTACAGGTGGAGATCCAGTTTTGCCATCATAGTTTGCTGAACATGCGGTCTTTCCTCTGGTGAATGTTTTTGGACGCTTTGTCAAATATCAGGTGGCTGAAATTGCATACTCATAATCGAATCTTCAATTTTGTTCCATTGATCTATGGGTCCAAATTTGTGCCAGTACCATGTTGTTTTTACTACTATATCTCTGTAATGCAGCTTAAAATCTGGTAGAGTAATCCCCCCAGTATTGCTCTTAGTGCTCAGGGTTGTTTTGACTATCTGAGGTCTTTTGTGTGTCCATATGAATCTTAGGATAGTTTTTTCCAATTCTGTGAAAAATGTCAAGGGGATTTTGATGGGCATTGCAGTGAATCTA
>NW_008346079.1:626758-627547 GCF_000622305.1 Nannospalax galili | reverse complement strand
ATGTTATCTGCAAAAGGAGATAATTTGATCTCTTTTTTTTGAATTATTACTCCCTTAAGTTCCTTCTCTTGTCTTAATGCTCTTGCAAGACTTTCAAGCACTATGTTAAAGAGGAGTGGAGACAGTAGGCAGCCTTGTCTGGTTCCTGATTTCAGTGGGAATGCTTCCAGTTTTACTCCATTTAGGGTGATGTTGGCTGTGGGTTTGTTATATATGACTTTAATTATTTTGAAGTATGTTCCCTCCAGTCCAACTCCCTCTAGGACTTTGAACATAAATGCATGTTGCATTTTGTCAAAGACCTTCTCTGCATCTATTGAGATGACCATGTGGTTCTTGTTGTAGAGCCCATTTATATGATTTATGACGTTTATTGACTTACGTATATTGAATCATCCCTGCATCTCTGGGATTAAGCTGACTTGATCATGGTGGATGATTTTTTGATATCTGTCTGTATGCAATTTGCAAGTATCTTGTTGAGAATTTTTGCATCTATGTTCATTAAGGATATGGGTCTATAGATTTCTTTTTTGGTTGTATCCTTACCAGGCTTTGGTATGAGAGTGATGCTGGCTTCATAGAAGGAATTTGGAAATTTTCCCTCCATTTCTATTTTTAGAATAAATTAAGTAGTATTGGATGTAGATCGTCTTTAAATGTCTGATAGAATTCTGAGTAAATCCATCTGGTCCTGGGCTTTTTTTAGTTGGAAGGTTTTGTATTACTGTTTCAATTTCTTTTTGTGTTATGGGTCTGTTTAAGCTGTTAATCTCTTCTTGGTTTAGT
>NW_008346079.1:625578-626117 GCF_000622305.1 Nannospalax galili | reverse complement strand
ATGGTATTGTTTAATTCAGATGTCTCTCTGTTAACTCTCTGCCCTGTTGATCTGTCTAATGGAGACAGTGGGATATTGAAGTCCCCTACTACTAATGAGTTGGGATTAATCTGCGTCTTAAAGTCCTGTAGTACTGTTTTTATGAAGTTGGTTGAACCAGAGTTTGGTGAATATATGTTCGTGATTGTAATGTCTTCTTGGTTTATTGTTCCTTTGATCAGAATGAAGTGGCCCACTTTATCTCTTCTGATTAGTTTTAAAGTCTAGTTTGTCAGATATCAGAATTGCAACACCTGCTTTTTTTTGTACCATTTGCTTGGAGTATTTTTTTCCCATCCCTTCACCTTATGGCAGTCCCTGTCCTTGAAAGTGGGATGGGTTTTGTTTCTAAATCCATTCAACTAGTCTGTGTCTTTTGACTGGGGAGTTCAGTCCATTGATATTTAAAGTTATTAATGAAAGGTGTGTGTGTATTGAATCCTGTCATTTTTATTTCTGTTTGCATTCTTGGTGTAGCTGTGCATTTCCACAGTGACACC